>NC_135500.1:218901801-219216759 GCF_052857255.1 Amblyomma americanum
GACACTGAGGCACCTTTTTTTCCTCACGCAATACTCCGAATACTGTCCGCAGTACAACAATTCAAACCCAACTCTATATATATCACTCTGCCTGGGAATGCTCGAACACACCAGGAAACCAAACACCCATCTCCCCCTTCATTCTTCTCCTGGGAGGCTGCCGTGTTCCGTTCAAACCTGAGCTGCCCGAGCTATGATCCTTAGAAAATATTATTTCTGGGGACCATACCCGAGCGACCGAGCGGACGCGCCGCATATCGCGTTAAGCCATCGGGGTCCTGGACTGAGGACTGCGCCTCTATCATGAATGGCTTAAGTAACCATAAATAAATGTTTTTTTTATCACCACTACAACTGAAAAAAAAACTGATTGTGAGGAAATGAAAGGCGCAGTGACTCGCTTCTCTGTAGATATATACTTGAACCACGGCGTGAATGGGGAAGGCGGGGCGCCTTTCGCAAAAGGCGCCCGTGCGATGTTAGTGCGGTGGCCTAGTGGTTAGAGTGGTTACAGCGTTAACTGTCCTTAGCTTTGCTTCGTTAACGTCGTCGTGCTCCCTCCCGGGTAATGCTGCGCCTTCGGACACCCACCGGTAAAATATTGCACCTCTGACATACAAGCCCAGCACCTCTCAGGACCATTTGTTCTTTTGTTAAAATAAAGTTGTTCCTCCTCCTCCCATATACGAGGCGTAGCCGTGACCAGATGGCGCGTGAACTTGCTGAGGCTTTTTTCATTAGGAACAAAAGAGATGATTGCGTGAGCGATACCTCGATAAGACTATCAGACAGAATGCAGATTTCTGGCTTGCGCTCAGTGACTGACATGGTGGAGTGGAAGTTATAAGTATGTGTTGTTCTGAATAAACCCAGTCGCGAGTCTGCGCCCGTCCTTGTGCCCTTCTCGTCCATGTTTGTATTATTTTGCGCAGTACCTTTACTCAACGATGTCGTAACCATTCGACCAACGCAGCGGTGACCTACTGATTAAAACCTCGTGGCCTAGTGGTTAGAGCATCCGCGTCGTTATGTGTTCTCTTGTACAACGCTGTGTCATCTCCAGGTAAAGCGACGGACGAGTTTGAACGGGAGATGCGAGGCAGTCTGTTTGGCCACTGCAGTTAAACCGTCTAGGGAACCATATAATTCTACTATAGCTAAACCATTAGCGACGGCTTTCGCTTGAATTTAAGCATAAGCTAAACCGGTGCTTAGCAAACTTTATTATTCCCGCCTTCAGTCACTTCCGGAAGTACCGGGCATTAACTCGGCAATGGAAGACACGAGAGTGCCCTCTTTCACTCGGAAGTTTCGAAGGCGTACATTTCCAATGAACTGTGTGAGCCCTGGCGTGTGTGCTTGCCTACAGAATACATTTTAAAGGCAAGAAAACGTTTAATTTTCATTTTTTAGTCTTATGGTGACGTAATGGGACGTCACTGTTTACCCATGCTACATTGCAGTTTTTAATATGTCGTCCGCCATGTTTTGAGGCATCCAGAATCGGTCCTTCAAATCCACTCCATCCAGGTAAATTATTCGATGATGCAGCTCTCGTACCCGAAAAATAAAGTTTTGACTTCTTTGACGAAGCGTCTGCTTCCGTTCGTATGCGGTGCAACGTTTTCATCACAAAACTATGGGCACCTCCCGCAGAGCTCCTGCATGTTTTTGTAGTCGCCATGACTGCATTGTCTTATGAAAGAAGTTGCAGTGCGTAATTTTTTCTCTAGAGCACCGCTTTTTGTAGCAGCTAGACTGTTATGTTTCTCTGTGTTCGGGTTTAATAGCGACGGTTTTTAATGGTCCTTGTTTGCAGCGTGAATGAAGTGGTTTGAGCAACAGGACCAGCAGCAATGCTCGCCAACGGCCAAGAAATGAACCCCGTGTCTAATGTGAGGCATGGGGCTACTCGATCGCAGGACGATGCAATGGTCGGATACTTCTTCCAGCGCCCACAAAGTGACCCGGATTTCCAAAACTACAACAAGCAATCCCGCTGGGCATTAGGCGACGACAGCGTACTCGAAGTAAGTGCCGTCCCTCCTGACCACCACTTATCTTCGGGTGCAGTGCATTTGCTTTCGCCCGGAGAAAGATCGCGAGGACGACGCTCAACTTTCTTGCGTGCGCTTCGTAAAACCGCGTGCTTCCTCGCGCAGATGCGCACCATCCTGTCTGTTAGCTTCGTTTTCTCTCTCGGGCGTCTGAATTCTCTATCGTCGTGGTAGGCCTACGCATGAACTGTGTTTTGTTTATTGTTGGCCGTGACTAATACACTGCTCGCAATCGGCGATCGAGCTCGTGTCCCCGTGCAGCCGGCCAGTCGGCTTCCCCCGTGAATGCCTGTGGCTACTGGTGTTGACACCACTTCACCTTCGTCGCCATTTGACCAGTTTAGACAGAAAAAGCACTCGTCCTTGCGCCGCGATCATCGGTTCGGTCACCTTCTTGCGGCCTGAATGAAAACGGACCTGCGGCTTTCAATTTTGTTTTTATTTTGCCTTCTGTAGTGAACATTTTCAAGAACCGAGTGATTGAACCCTGTTTCTCACTCGCCCATCCGGTGTCGTGTTTCACGACTTGCCGTTGCTAGCGGAAAAAAACAAAAATAGAAGTCGAGGAGCCGGCGCAGGAACTTTGGGTCGTTTTGTAACACCGCCAGAACTGCCTAGTTAATCCTTATTTAGCGATGACAACCTTCCTGTAGTCTGGCGTGTTGTGATGGTGTCATTGAGCTGCTGTCAGTGCCTTGGCGATGCGACTTGCTTGCTACCGGTAAGCCTAACGTATACACCCGCGCGATTGCATCGCACTTCGGCTGTACACATACTAAACCTTCGCCGGTCTCTTCAAATCAGCCGCACAGTCACTTGATTTGTGGCGTATTGCTACTACAGCTCGGTCGAACGGAATAGCTTCGACCCGAAGAAAAAAAAAATGCGTTCGCCATTCGCGATGGGCTTGCCCAGGCATATTCGCGGGCCGGCTCTCTGTACGACGGTCAAAACCAAGTTATGCTGGTAAACTGCAGCTTGCTATTTCCAACGTCTTTAGCGGTTTTTGTTGTCTCTTGCTGCGAAAAGTTCCCACTAGTATCCACAACCTGGAAGAGACGCGTCAGTGCTGAAATGCGATGTGTCATGCATCTAAAGATAGCCTTGGCTGTTAAACGGAATTTTTGCTTGCTGTTTCGGTCTGCTCCTGTTAGCGGGAAGCGTCTGTAGTCTTATCGGAACAGCGATTGCGCTGTGTACAAGAACTGGGAACTTTATTGAATTAAAAAGCCGCCCACTATTAAGGTTTTTAGCTGGTCTCAAGGCTTACCCAGTGGCTGCCGAATCCAGTTGCTGCTAGTTTTTTTTTCTTCTCTCTTATAGTCTTTATACAGTTGCAGAACCCCTCACCTTGTTGCAAAATAAGCTGTTAGATGACCTTGAGTTGGTTGTGCAAAGGTGTATAGGGCTTTTTAGTTTTGTATTATTTCGGTGTTGTCCATATCATTTCGTGTCAACAAAAGCTAGGTCCTGGTACTGATCGAAAAATTCGGACCATGAAACTGTGTTGGTGGGACTTTTTTTTTCTTATCCACACCTTGCCACCAGTACAATGGGCCATGGTGGACTTATGCAAATGTTCATTGGAAAAAGCAGGGAATTTGCGCACTGCAACACATCTGCTGATATGAGAGTGCTGGCATTTGTGGGCAGTTCTGCTTTCAATAATTGCTTTGCAGGCATCTTGCAGACATGATGTTTGTGCGGGGCTGTTTTCCTGTTTCACCTCCCATTTATAGTTTGCTAAATGTGTTTAGGCTGTAATTTTTAATCTGCCACAGGACATCCTGTTTGAGCACAGTTAGGAAGGGTTTTAACTGAGGTTTTAGATGATGGGTAACTGTATAGTAAAACATCCAAGGAGGCATGAAAGTGACTTTGTGATGTCGTACTGTTTGTCATACTTGTTTTGTGAATAAGGTCTTGAGTGAGTAGTAGTGGGTCATTATGGAAAAAAAATTAAAATTGAGACAAATTATCAATGGTGGATAAAATAATAATTCAGGTTGTTGGCTGTGTGCCTGGAGGGCTTCGCATTACGAGGAATGAAATAAATAAAAACTAATCCTGCAGCTTTGTATAGCTTATTTGCTAAAGGTGCTTAGGATAGCTCTTTTTGTGGACTGATTTTTAGTTATCTTGTTTCATGCAGCTATGTGTGCAAGCAGACATTTTGTTAGGTGTTGGCAGTTCATTTCTTTTTCAAGTATTACTTGAAGTAATTTATTTGTAATTGTGGTAGTTATTTTTTAATTGTGAATTATCTTCATTTCACGATTATTCCATAGCTCATTTCTGCTCGAACTGAATGTAAATTGTGTTGCTAGTATAAGATGCATCACACAGTTTAATGTAATAGGTTTTGGTTGAAATGTAACTGGTTAAAGACTAATTGCAATGCACCTTAAGTGCCTTGTTTTATTGCTCTATCCTGTGATAATATTGTAGTGCAGGCTAGTGTGAAACATGTTGCCAAACTGTCTCATTTGTTATGCAAGGAAAGCAGGATTGTGCTGTATTGTAGTACTTATGTGGTGTCTGTATCAGTGCATCAGGACTGCTTACTTATGTAGGCACACACACAGATTTATTATTGCACCACTAATTTACAGTATTTTTCTACACTGTTGTTCTTTGAAAAGAAACAAGTCAAGTTTTTACTCCTTGGTTTCAAAGACAATAATTTAAGATGAATTTGTTCTGGTCGGACACTTCATGTAAAAAGTTACCAACCGTAAAACTTTGTGTGCATTGACTAACAAAAAGGTGGCATGAATGATGCTTGCATTTTTTTGTCTGTTTTCTTTTCTATTTGCTAATTTTGCTTGGATCATCCAGCCGATGTTTCCAGTTGCGAACACTAAGACCCCTTTATATATCCATGTGAGTTTTTTTTTTTTTTAAATTGGGCTCTCTGACTTGCTAAGCGTGCTGCATATGCTACACTGCAGGAATGTAGTACAACTGCTAATAAGAAATATCGTACAATATAGCAACATCCACAATATGCTAGGTCCTGAGTGATGTTAGCATAACTGATAAAGAGCTGCCATGTACAGCACAAGCTCGCCAAGGTTAACTAAAGCTGAATATTCTGCAAAAAGATTGTTTGAAGCTGGTAGAGAGTAAAATTGTAAAAGAATGATAGTTATTGGGTTAATGAAATCAACAACAAACTGAAACTGGTAAAGATTCTCCGGCAAATTGAAATCATGTCAACACCAAGAATGCTTTTTTGAAGTTATCTTATGCCGCCTTCGTATTGGACGTGTGCACCTTACACACAATCTTGTACTCATGTAACAAGGAAGTTCTCTTTGTGAACTATGTGGTGAAAGGGATCATGGCAAATCAAATCATTTTCTTTTAAAAAACCCTTGAACTAAGCAAAAAGCATTCACGGTATTAAACGGCAAACACGTTCCTTTCCACCCTGGCTTACTTTTTGCAGAAAATGCAGTAGTAAACTTATCACAAGTTGCTAAATTCTTAGAAGGAAAGGTCTAACACTTTGAAAACTAGTAGTTAGCACAACAGGTCATTCCAATTGTGCGCCTGATATTGCAAGGTTTCTGGCTTGTGAACCTCAGTACTTAAGCTGCATTGCCATCCAAGCATTCGGAGCAGGAAACAGGCAGCTGGCAGTGTTTATTTTTGCTGGGCTTTGCTTGGACAGGGTGCTATCTTGCTGAAAAGAAGGTACACTTGGAAACGGTTTTATTTTTCTTTTAGTTTTTCAATAGCCAGCTATCTTACTTTGCATACTTGCCCACCCTCCCTAAGTGGAGAACCGTCTGGTGGGGGGTCCTTTGCATTGCATTGAGGGCAGGGCTGATCATAGTCTGGAAAGCGGCACTTTGTCGCCGAGTTTTCCTTAACTGTTGCCAGCGCAGTCTGCTTTAGTGGCAGTCTTTCCCCCGATATTTTGTTTCTTTTAAAAGCTGGTTTTTCAGTTCTAGCCTGCATGCTTTAATGAAGTGGAAAAGGAGGGGAACAAATGAAATAAAATAAATTGTGTTGGCAGTGTTTTGGGAATACAGTACCCATGATGCCTTCTTTGAGGGCCAGCTAATGTGCAGCACTAAAGGAGCAGTCTTGATGTACTGTTGTACACCTAAGAGAAAGTTTCGTTACCACGTGGAGCTAGTCATGTAGACAGTATGCTACAGCAGTAGTGGCATTCAAAACATCTGTGGTGGTCAGTTGCCTTTTAAAAAGCACTAAGTGAAAATATGCCAGAAACTGCAACAAAATTGAAGGGCACTAAGGTTGTTTGAAAAGACTGGAGGCTCCCTTGTAATGATCGTGGCTCCCGTGTAATGATCGTGATGCTGATTTAAAATGACTACAGGCATTATCCGGTGAAACACCATCTGCGTAGCTGATGCACAGGTCTGTTTCGTGCTCCCATAGTGGGTCCTCGAATGTTCTTTGTGTGATTCTGCTCTGTCTCTCTTGTTGCAGTTCTGACGATAGTTTCTGAGGTTAGAAAACGGGAGTCTTTTAAACTTTTATGGACAAAAAACTCTAGTGGCTTAGGTAGGTAAAATAGGTTGCAACAAGCGTAACGCTCTTGCCATGTAACTGGGGAGGTGATTGAAACATCATTTGTGTCCTCTTTCCTGCAATTTCATATTTTTAAAAGAAACTTATCAGAACTAGTGCTGCTTGTAGGTCCTTTTTTTGCAGATAGTATCATTTAAAGTTTTGAGACTGTGTTTAAGGCCCCACAAAATGTCTTTTTCTCTTTTACACAAAGTTTGTTGTCCATTTTATCTCATTTTGCCCTTTATGCAACAGAAAAGTATACAGTTGAACCTTGCTACAACGAAACTGACGGGGCGTGCGAAAAATTTCGTTGAGGCGAGAACAGCAAAAAAAGAGAAAAACAGTGTCAGGTTGGACAACATAGTCCAAAAACATCAATTATTTCCAAAGAAGTCGGCCAGCTTCTCCTGCTCATTCTTTTTTTTTTTTTTTTTGCCACGAGTGCCGCGCCGACATTCATACTCGGTGAGCAGTTGTATCGCGACGTCGTCATCGTGAGCACCAATAAATCTACGGAGCACATCAAATCCTTCTACCACATTTAGTGCAGATGCTGGTGCTAAATCCTCTGCGTCGCTGTCGTCATCCCATGATACGTCGGTATGGCAAACGCCCTCAGTTATGGCTGCATCACTCAGCTCCTCGGAAGAAAGGAACTTACGCTTCCAAGACAAAGTCGCCATGCTCGTGTCGATTGCAGCGCTCAAGCACGAGTGAAAAAAACTAAGGCAAACGCGCTGCTGCTGTTGCCAAGCTGCTGCGTCCTTTGGCAGCGGATTGGTTGCGGCTCTGGCTAGGAAGAAAACAGGAGCTGGCACCCGGGCCTTGTCGCAAGGCAGCCAGCCCGATTGTCATCACTACCAAGCAATGGCGGTCTTCATGTTGGTTCCAACGAAAGTTTAGTGAAGCAAAGCAGCGGGACCTAGAAAAGTGCACAGATGGGCGGCGATATGCTTTTTTTATTGTAAGATGGATTTTTAAACGCGGCTTTGCATAGCAAAAATTTCGTTGAAGCGGAAACGCGCCCCAAAAATGGTTCGTTGTGATGAGAAATTTGTTCCATTACTTTCTATGGCAAGCTGACGGCGAATTGGAAATATTTCGTTTAAGTGAAAATTTCGTTTAAGCGATGTTCGTTGTATCGGGGTTTACTGTATTTCCAAATAGAGCTGATGTAGCTTGGCTGTTAATGCCTGCATCAGGATGCTGCAAGTGGTGGTTACATAGCCTGATTCTAAGCCTGTATATTACAGCATACCATTCAAAGCAGTTACGTGCTATTTCAAATTTAATGTTTTCTTTTTTTTTTTTTGAACTCATCTTGTATAACTGTTGTGCAGGTGCCTTGTTTATCATTTTACCTAAGATGGCTGCAAAATTTGCTGAAAATGTAGTTTACAGGTCTGTTCGATTCGCTGCCACTTGCTGCACCAGTTCTCTATAAAGTTTTGAAGTGGTGCCACTTAGGTGCCGCAAGTGTGCAGCGCCACTTTCGGCAGTTCAAGTGCAGCTTAGCACTGACTGCTTTCAAAACGAATGGTCGAGTGCAGGCCTGGCCGTCTGCTAGCCTTGGCGTCTCCCACCTCAACGACCTAAGGAAGTGCACAGTTTTCATGAACTTTTCCTGAACTAGACCTGCACAACGTCTGCACTTTTTTGAAATGAATGGCTTCGTGCAGAGGGTGCCATCTTGAACTGCTGAAACGAATGGCGAAGTGCAGCACCACGAGAATCAGTTCACGTCGCGCAGGCAAATCGAACAGACCTTACATGTCAGTGTACATGAATTGGCACATCTTCACGCCCCACCCCTTCATTTTTTTTCCTTTCCATATCAAAAGCTGTCATATTGCGAAGGAGTACTTAGAATCAAAGTGTTAATGCTTTACAACAGTATTGCTCTGGGCACTAAAGGATTGCTCTCTCTGCTGTTCATTCTAACCATGACTGTGACATAAACATACATGCAGTCCCTTTTTTGCATGTACTGTTCTTTAAAGCTGTGGTCTTGGAGTACATGTAGCACAAAATGTGAAACTGTGAAGCCGTTTTGTTGTAGGTTTAGTGCCTGGTTTATGATATTTACAATACCCTTAGTGGTGTTAAATGCTTTGGTTTCAGTTTGTGCAGCTCTAGCTTGCAGTGGCGGTGCAGAACGAAGAGAAGTGAACTTTGATTTTTTGTTAGGCACTGGAATGTAAAGGTTATTTTCTTGTATTTTGCTGAAGTACTGTTCAAAATACGAACTTGAACCACATGGCACCAGATATCCTAGTGCATTATCCCAGTATTGGATTGTTGTTTTCATTATGGAAAAACACCCAAGTTAACTTAAGGTAGCACAAAGCTGTGTGTTGGAGAGATGCACAGTGGCACATTGGCTCAATAAACAGCTTTGTTGTCATTTTAGTAAAATGTGCTTGCATATTTTCAGGAAAGTTTTAGGCTTTTTTTTTCTTATTCTGATTGGATAATTGGGTACTAGGGGCTGGAATTGTCTTGATACATTGTGTGTTGAATAGACTAAAAGAAAAAGTATTGCAAATTCAAGCCACGTCCAGGTTATTGTTATGTTTGAAAGAGCATGGTTCAAATTTCATTGTACACAGAGGAAGAAGAGGCAAAAGTTATTTGAGGGGGTACTAGCCGTCCCAGGAGCCGTTTTCGGACGTTCACAAGAATTGAGTTTCAGATAACGGAACGGCCTAGACTAGCATATGTAGGTAAATAATAGTTCATCAGGTGCAGCCATTAAGGGAGCTTGCATTGAAAATGCAGACAAAGCCATTTTTTTAATGGCTGCTCAGAGTGTGCTCCTGGTATTTAGCACTTTACTATGGCCACGGCTCCTTGCCATAATACATTTCAAGCGCCTGTGCAAGGTTTGCACATGTTGCAAGGTTTGAGTAGTTCACAGGTTTTTAATGAGGTAAGCAAATATTAATGGCTAAAAAACTTGCGAGGGGCAATTTCACAAAGCTTTTTACTGAGAGGGAGAGAGTGAACTTTATTTGGCTATACCAATTTCTTGCCACTCTGTGGGAGGACAGTGATTGCCTCGGTCTCCGTGGGACTCCTGAATTAGAAGTCGAGCGACTCACACTGCTCTCACCAAGAAGCCTTTTCACAGCTAAAGTTTATTCTTCTTGCAAGAATTTTTTTTAAAAAGTCTGCAGGGCTTGTAGTTCTAAAGTAGAAATTCAGGGCATGATCATCGTAAATGTGCTTAGCTAGGAAAGCAACCACTTTGATATCTCCAGATAGCAGAGGCCAGCGGAGACAGCGTCACCTTTTCGCTGCCACCATTCCTGAGCTCTGCAAAATGAACTGAGTCCTTTGAGCAGTGCTTGCCTACACAGCATGTGCTGTCAAGAAAACTCATACATGATGGTCTTTTTTTTTTCTCTCTAACCTGGCTGCATGTTCGCTTCATGCCTAGTCATGAATGTCTGCATGCTTGTCATACCAGGTGACAGAATTACATGCTATGACACAGGATTGCTGTGATATCAGGCAGCGTGACCTGAATGGGCTTTCTAGCAGCAGTGCCATCTGTGCCGTTTTGATACACTAATTGTTGGGCTAGATTGCTATCACAGCCAGCACTTCAGCACATTGGTACACAAATTATAGCTGCAAAACAAGAGGGAAATGTGGTTGCATTGTCTCAGATAAATTGATGGGCACATTTAAGGGATGTGAGTGGGTGGGTAATTCATGCCCAGCCCTGCAATGCCTTGATTGATCGCAGCGGTGGCCTAGTCGTTTGAGCATCCGCCTCGCATGCAGGAGGTGCGTGGTTCGACCCCAGCACCGCCTGGTGCTGGGCTCCTTTAGAGTGAAGTGCTTGGGAAATGGGTCGTTGACACCACCTTGAGTAGTAGAAGTAACCTTGTGCCATGGCGCTCTTTGGCCACAGATGCCCTTGCGCCATAAAAAATCATAATCATCAGCAGTGCCTTGATTGCTGCTTGGTACTCTGTAGCACTTCCTGACGGATAAGCTCCTGTACGTAATGTGTGTACTGGACTCATGGCTGGTGACATGGCAGTGGTGAAGTTTACTAGACAGTTAAGTGTTAAGTGGATTTTTATGTGACACCGCACCATCATGGGTTTTGAGGCATGCTTTAGTAGAGGACTCCTGATTAATGTGAACTGCTATGAATTTTTTAACATGCACCAAAATCCCGCAACATGGGTGTTTTTGCACTCCACTTCCACGAAATTGTGGCTGCTTCAGCAGGGACTGTACGTCCAGTCTCGTGCATTGAATGTTCATGTGGCAATACTAGTGTTGCAAGTAGTGATTGGAAGCTGTTAAGCTTTTTTGTCTGCATTGAGTGCTGCTTGGATTGGGCATGTGTGTGCCCAGTGCTGAGAGTAAAAAGGATTCCTGTTTTTCTTGCAGGCTCGTGGCACAGAAGCACCAGAACTGGAGACTGAATTTCAGGCCCTGGCCCTAGAAACTAGTCACCAACTAGAGGTGGGCTTTCCTATATTTTTTCTTTACGCTGGGTTGCCTTCTTCCCCTTAAGTCCTTTTTTTTTGTGCGTGGTTCTTGCAGCACTTCAGCACAAGGCACTGACTATTGAGGTGAATGGCTTTAGCACAGCTCAGTCTGATAACCACAGGTGTCCACATGGGCCTAGGGGTGGGAGCTCTCAAGTCTGTGCCCTGTGTGGCCTGTGGAAGAAGTGGGGTGGGGAGCTGATGCTGTAAATTTTTTTCCCTAAAAGGGGGTGAGAAGTCGGAAGGTTGTTTTAGAGCGCAGCTCTTGGCGCCTGTTCCTGCATTGAGCAGCACGCCTCGGCATTGGTCTCTTTGGTAACCGTGCGAGCGAGCACATCAGAGGATAAAAGAGGGTGTGCAGCGGAGGACGAAAGACTGCGATACCAAAGAGCGCGAGGAGGAAAGCGGAAAAGGAGGGAACGGCAGCAGTGTGAAGAGTCGTTGGCCCAAAGTGAGGCTTATTGGCGGCAGAACGCTGCGCACGCTGTCCAAGTCTAAACCCAGAGCTGCCTCCGTTTGGCACTGCATATTCTATATTCAATTGCCTACGGTTCGAGTATTGCAGCAACTGCACTAAAAAATCGCATTACCGAGAAGCGTAATCGTCTTATAATTTTTATTCTTGAGAAGTATTGGAGTATCGGGGCAGTGCAAAAGGCGTGATATATATTACCTCTAAAGGCGCGTTTATACTCCGACGTAGCGAGCGCGTGGCATGGCAACGTCACGTCGGCCAAAGCGAGACCCTCTATACTCCAACTGCACTTGACAGCTGGCACGCTCGGCGGCTTCGGCGCACTCTGACCGTGCTGGCGGAGACTTGGAGCATGTCTCTATTTCGTGCCGAGTGCGCCAGCTGCCGCCGGCCCGGCCAGACCGGTTCCGCGTGCTTGTCAGGGCGGCGCTGCTTCGCAAGCCTACGAGAGATGGCATGTCGAACGTTCTGCGCAGCCTGCGCATGCGCTACTCCTGGCGCAGCCGCTGAGCCGCGTCGGGGCGGCCGGACTGTAGGAGGGCTGAATTCGCACCTGGCGTGGCGTCGCCAACCTGACGTGACTGACCACTGCCGGCGCTCGCCCGCACGCCGAGGAAGTCTGAGTATGAGTGCGCCTTAAAGGTACGGACGGGTACACTGCCGTAAAACTGCGCGCGGCGTGCCAGCGGGGGCAAGGCGTTTGCCGCGAAACCTGCCGCGGCAGCGGGTTGATCTGCCGCTCAGCGAATGTGTCGAGGAGCCATTTTTGGCGGCTTGCCATGTGCCGCGGAGCAGGGAGACCAATGAGGGATGCCGGGCTTAGTCATGAGGGGAGCGTCTGTGCTGCCACCTCTCCGCTCCTACTAAAGTTACATGCCAGCTGCAGCGGCGGAGCCGCATGCGCTCCTACAGAATCATGGACCTCGACCGGTTTGGCATGGAGGGAGCTTTGCATGATAGCACTTTCCCGCATACTCTTCGCTGCTGGTTTAGCCTTCCCTTTCGTGGGGGGTGGTGTTGTGTTGCCAGCGGCGTGTGGGTTTTTCCGCTAACGTGTTCGTAACTTAACTGTGGATGGAATCATTACCTCAGTTTTTCTTTCACATGTGATCCCCTGTTTGCTATCTCTAGTCTCATCACTTCTTGCTGTGGATTGTTATGCTAGCTGCGTCACTATAAGAGAGCATTAAGAACAGCATTGCGTGCACCAGACTACCTGAGCTGGCTCACAGCGCACTGCTCAATAATTGCATCATACTCTCGAAATAGGACCAACTCTCATGTTAAACCAGGCAGAGATAAGCTTACACAAAACTGCTTTTTTTATTTAAGTTTTATTTAAGTTCATATACTAAGGAAAATGAATATCATGCTGTTTTACATCCAACTCATTTCCTTTTGGAACCCTTCACTACGGCGTCCCTCATAGCCTTAGTCGCTTTGGGACGTTAAACCCCTGTAAACCAAACCTTTAACCCCAGCTTACATTTAGGAGAACATGCAGTTGCAGGCCATTCATGTGACTGTATGTTCCTAGTAGAAGGAGATGTTTTAAACAAACTGACTTCTTAAAAGACTTGTAATTCTTCAGCACAGCAGACATTTATATAACCCTGTGTTTGGCACATAATAGCGACACACAATAGCCTCGGCCACTGATGCTCCATGAAACCTATCAAACCAAACAAAACCGTTTGCAGAGACTTCAGCCTTGCTCTCAACATGCATGG
Source organism: Amblyomma americanum (assembly GCF_052857255.1). Taxonomy (NCBI): domain Eukaryota; kingdom Metazoa; phylum Arthropoda; class Arachnida; order Ixodida; family Ixodidae; genus Amblyomma; species Amblyomma americanum. Next base: position 218,915,123 of record NC_135500.1, read on the forward strand.
GTAGATGTAAAAAAGAAATTTGCTTTCATAAAGAGCATTCTTTCGGTATGGGTGTGCCTCCATCAGTGTGATATGCCTTGGCACAAACAAGAGGCTATCTGTTCCCAGTCGATAGTTTTCTGAGTAGTTGCCGCCGTTTCAGAATCTTAAGGTCCACTGAACCCTACTTATAACAGATGTGACTGTCTCGTGGCTTTCGTTTTTTATTTCGTGAAATTTGCAGCAAATGGACTCGTTAAAATGATGTAACTCAGTCTTTCGTGATGTACTTTTTGGTGTCGTGGGCAGCCATCTTTGGCCAGTGAAATTTTGGCACGCGTTTTCGAGCCTCTGCTTCTTTTCTCTGTCGATTTCAAAACACAAGCAGCTCGTGCATCTAGGTGGAGGCCGAATGAGGTCCTCAGGCTCGCATGTCTTTAGAATTTTTGTTACATCTGCATGATTTCGACTGGCTGGTCGGTTAGGCCGAGTGCGAGTCATACGATCGAAGGTTGCTTTAATTATGATGCAGTTATCATTTGGTGATATAATTCACACACGCAGACATGCCGATTTCCGCGTATACTGCACGTTGCACCTGCCAGCGTAACGGCTTTGATGAGAGCAGGTGAGCAGCTTGTGGAAAGAGCCTGTGCCGACACAACGTGCGGGAATGGCAGCAACTAGTATACAGCGTTGCACGCAAGGCAGCCAAATTTTTGGCTGCATTGCAGCCAAATGGAGCACCGCTGCTGGGAAAATTTGCTCGATGCGAGATTTTGTTCAAATGTTTAGTTTTCATTGCCAGAGCTATAATGCACATTTCAACTGGCATGTCAATCTCGTTTGTACTAAGCCATTGCGTGTTATAAATGGGCACAACTCTATGTAGTTGCTATGTTTGTGCTTTGCCATTCGTTTCAGTTGTGCATTATGGTGACCCCGGCGCTTCATCATGTGTGTAAAAAAAAAAAAAACGCTATACATTGTGCAGTGTTAGTGCAGGCTTTGTGTGCACCCCAGGCAGAATTATCATTGGTACATAACTGATCAAGACTGGCTTGGCTCATAAGGATACGGAGGAGACTGAATCTGGTCAACTGATGGAAATGACTGATCAACGCTAACAGACAGGACGGAAGAAAAGAGCACAGACACGTGCTGACTAGCAACCAAATGATTTATTTCAACAGGGAAGGCAGCAATATAAAGGAAACGTGGCAAGCAAAACACAAAGGGAAAGTCCACAATCCGAACACCACGCAACGGCACTTCTGCGGCGTCTTGCGCAGCACTGTCTAGCAAAGGAAGTACACATGAAATGCTTCCGCACAACTTTGCGCCACTGTGCGTAGAAGCTGCCTTGCGGGGAAGCTTTCTTGCCAATGCGAAAAAGGCAGGGCACCTTTGCTCTTGCCTGTGTACGGCGCTGAGATGCCAGATCGCGGAACCGTGCACACGTCACGTGCCACACGATGCCTACTGGTGGGCTAAAAGGCATGTAGTACACCCGCTCATTGACTTGGGGCTGTTGTGGGCCGGGATTGAAGCATCCCACCGCTGGTACCAGTTGTTATAAGTCGGGTAGCATGGCCGGTTGGTTCGATGCAGGGTAGCGTTGTTTGGCCGGAGAAGGGATGAGGAAGGATGGAAGCTGACATTTGGGGAAGGAAGACACAAGCAGATTTACTGGCACTTAGGGAAACATTTACATAATTTAGAAGGAAACAGAAAGAGCAAACAGTCAAGAATTAAAACTTATAGCGTCGAGCGACGGAATGGGCCTGCTCACCAAGGCCCAGAGCCACTGGTTGAGCCTTCTCGCTACGGCCCAGAGCTATCGTTCGAACTCAGGACGCTCGTTAAATACACTGAGGCTCTGCCTATTCCATCACACGAGACACAGATCAGAACAGTTGCTGCACATAGCCCGCTGAGCCCCGTGGGAATGGGCGAGGAGGATACGGAGGTCCGTGGCTACTTCTTCCGAAGCTGTCAATCACGGCCTGCTTCCCATTTCGACTGTATGCCGTCGGTCGCGTCTTGCGAGGAACTGCAGACAAAGGGAAGGTCATCTCCCCCTCTTCTTGTGCGTGGGAAAGATTCCAGCGACTGCCACCCCGGGAGGCTTTTTTTTTTTTTTTGCAGGGGTCCTCGTGGGTCAACGATCTGTCGAAATTGCCGCTTCCACGTGTTCATCCCAGTCGTTGAATCTTCGCTTTAATCGCCAGTGTGGATCCCATTCATAACAGGGCTTAAACAGCTGGTAGTCTAATTTCTAACTCACATGGTGTATAGATGGCCAGAAATCGGCGCTACATGGGCACTGCTCGTGACAGACGGAAAGGCACATGGTGCACTTGCTTGTGAAATTAATAACAGCTACACTGCGGAAGGAGCAAGATACTAGGAGAGATGCACAGCTACCCAGCTGGGAGTGTTCAATGTACTCGGAGCCTCAAAGGTCAAGTCGGGAACGACAAAAAAAATTGCAGTCTAAAAAGAAACTATGAAAAAAAAGAAAACTATAGACCACTGCTGTTGTTAAATATGATAAAATGACTTCGTTCTGTGCTGTTAGTGCTCGGCTCACTCTATGAAAAATTCCATATATGTTCAATCTGCAATTATCCTCTCAAGGTGGTCTTATTTATCGTTTTCATGTAGCACTTTTTTTGGAATGCATAGTGTGAACACATATCTGTTATGGAGGCACTTCTCTTAGAACGAACTTCTGATAAGACTGAACAAATTTTCTGGTTCCTTAAAGGGAGACTTCTGTACTTTTTGTTGCAACCACGGAAACAACTTTTGTTTTTGCTATAGGCTGTGCTGTATAAATGGAAGCTCAAGGTTGTTGCACTCTTAGCTTGCGATGCTGATGCTGGTTACTGGCGCCTGTCGGTCTGAGGCACGCATACTAGGAACGGTCCTGTGTATATTTGATAGCACTGCATCGCTGGGGCCCGGGACGATGTTGACGGCAGGTGTGTGCGGCTTGCGCCTTGCTCTGTGACGCAGCTACCGGCAGCTGCACTGTGAGAGAGAGAGTGGGGAAATGGAGGTGTCGCTTGGTGACACTGTAGCCTCCTCGTGTGGCGTGCAGATCCCCGCCTCAACCAAGAAGCTGTGGTCCCTGGAGGAGACGGGCCCCAAGCCCGAGGACAGCAAGGGCCTCTTCCTGGGAGATCAGTGGAGGGACCCCACGTGGAGCACCGGGGGACATGCCAGCACCTCTGGTACGCTCCATACTTTTTGGGCTGAGGGGAGAGCACTCTGTGTGGGCTGTTTTGCTGCTTTGCAAGATTACTGGAAATCTAACACTATCGTATGCGAGTGGCTGGCCAAGCCCTCTGGAACTTGGCCATTGATTGTGATTATTATTTTTGTTGGACGTGCTTAGTGCATGGGGAAGGTTTATGAAGAGGTTTCACAGCATGGCAATTTTGATCTGTCAGATGAGGTCGTCACAGTGTTGAAGGGCTCTGCAACACTATCCACTAAAGTTGTGGCATGCCTGGTACCCACTTCACCCAATTATAATGAACCTGGGCAGAATGAATTATGGTTTAGATCAAACACGCAAAGCTCTTTCGTCACAATTCATATGAACTGTGCAATGTCAGTGCACGTTAAAGAACCCCAGGTGGTTGTAATTTCTGGAGCCCTTCACTATGGCATCCCTCATAGCCTGAGTTGCTTTGGGACGTTAAAGGAACACTGAGGAGAACTCTATCAGATTTTTTTCGTTAGCAAAATCAGATATTTCGGCATTTCATGGCTTTGTTGCCGCTTCTCCGGGAGCGAAAGATGCATTTATTTAAAAAAAATTTGGATTCGAAGTTGAAAAAGTTTTTCCCGCCGCTCCGACTCAAACCCGAGAACTCTTATGACGTCGCAGGACGGAGTGACGTGAAACGTGATGTAAACGCAGACTCCGTGATTTTTGGTGGCTACCGGTGCGGTCTAGCAGCTGCCGAAATGAAAGCTACCGCCGGCACACGTTGAATGCATCTATCGGGGGTCGCTGCCGTCGCTTTGTTTACGTTTGCACCGGCGTCTTGCCAGCGTTACGATGGATCCCGTTCCCGAACACGACGACGTAGTTCTCGCAAAAACTGCGGCCTGCATTTCAGCGACCTCAGCCCCACAGAGCGTGCGATGCTTTTGAGGGAGCATTGTTAGGTTAGGCGCCGGCGGGTCGTTTCCCCCTTCCTCAGTGAGCAGCCGTTGCAAACTAAATATCGTAACCCGAGTTCGGGGAGTCACGGGGGGCCAGGACAAAGTCGGCGCGTTGCACCCATCGGAGGCTGGCTAGGGCTTCGGGGCCAACGGATTGTGATTCCTTGGAACGGCGCGGAAGGGCCAAGTTATTTATTTATTTTTTTGCCACAAGAAACAGGTGGGTGCTCAAGGGCGGTCGTGTTTAAAGCTGGCGACTTGAAACTAAAGCCGTTGCACGACGCTTCAACGGCTTCCGCTAGATCCAACGGGTCCACTGGATCGGGCTCTCTCGCCCACTTGCATGTGCCTTCAGATGTGTACTGCAAATGAATTAAATTAGCCGAGAGCTCGAAAAGAACAGCTCCGCCCAACTGCCAAAGCTATTGAATTACGTCACAATGTGCACCTCGCCGCGGAGCTGAATCAGTCTGGCCAGGCGGGCGGCGGCTGGTGCACTCCGCGCGAAATAGAGACGCGCTCCAAGTCTCTGCCAGTGTGGTCCGAGTGCACCGAAGCCCCCGAACGCATCGGCAGTCAAGTGCAGTTGGAGTATAGAGGGTCTCGCTTTGGCCGATGTGACGTCTCCGTGCAGCGCGCACGCACGTTACGCTGGAGCATAAACGTGCCTTAACAGAGCCTGTGCTTAACCGCTAACCAACGTATTCAGTGGCGGCATCTATGGGAGCCACTGAAACCCCCCGCCCACTCACTGAATAAAAAAAAAAATCCTGTGCTTAGGCTCGGAATCGAACCAGGGCCTTAGCTGTTTAAGGTGGAGTCGCTACCACTCCGCCACGACGTCTCAAGGTAAATTCATCAATAAAGGCGCATCTAGTGAATGCACTCTTCCAATGCAGAAATCCACGCTTTCGCAACGTATATCCTGGCCTAACAGAGCTAGTCATCAGCAATTTTTTCTTAACTGCCTTGTACCTTGGCTCCCGTCCCTAATAAATGATTTCCGTTAAGTAGTTTGAAGTTGATTGGCATAGCTGGGAATGTTTCGCCGGGCGAGCGTGCGAAGACACAAGTGCTCTTTATACTGTGAGCTGCCTTGTACGATCACCGACCATCGTGCCATCATAGTTTTTCATTGACCGTGGCGATCATCTGACAAGCCTTAACACTCCTTCAAAGGTTAATCAGCACTTGAAGCGGCACTTGGAGTTCCTCTGCTGTTTGGCACTTGTAAATCGAGGCGCGTCAAAAACAAAATCATGGAGTACGCAAAGCTCATAGATGCGAAGCACCATAATAAATCGAAACTCTCCTGGCCGCCAAGCATCGGTTTTCTTTGCTTCTATCATTCAGGTTGTCTTTTGTCTGTCTTCCGTGTGTGATAAAAATGCACTATCGGTTTTAAAACAAAACTTACTTCAATATTGAACCGCGCAACCTTCCTTTGTCAGCCTCATAGATTCGCGGCTCCATGTAGGAAGGAAAATCCCTCCAAGGTGGCATCTCTTGTCCTTTGACGTCGCCACGCTTGTACTTGGAAGATTGGCCTGTGGTGGCGATACCTGCGGTTCTTGCTATTTTCTACCTTACAAGAGCTTTGTTTTCAGTAAGAGCGGCGTTTTTGTGATCAGGAGCTGGTATTCTATCGATACAAGTCATCTACAATTTCTCCTCAGTGTCCCTTTAAACCCCCATTCGCCATATACCATCAATGATTCATTTGAAATATAATTTCTACAAAGAACTGCACATTGCATATGTCGGAACTCTGAGCACGCACAGTCCGCCCCCTTGCAGCCGTGCATGGTCACACCATTCCGGAGGGCCGATTAAGGGAAAGGGAGCCCCCTTTGAACTTCACGCCTTCATCCCGCCTTGGATTGCAGCCCTCCTATTCAGGTAGCCACCCCCCACGTGACCAACTGTGCGCAAGCAGCTTTGAGCCTGTCGCGCTTGAACCAGGCAGAAGTGGCGTTGGCCGACGGGGGGAAAAGGAAAAATTTGTTTGCAAAGGTTATGTGATGTCTCCGGTGCTACACGCTTCTGGTTTTGAGTCATTCACTATGTACTAAAAATAATAACTTCAGGTCTGCGTGCTTGTTGCTTAGTCATGAGAGACGTCACATCTGGTAGGCGATCGGTGTTGCGGCGCGAGCTGTCGCAGCTGCGTCGGCGGGGGTATCTTAGCCAGTGTCGCGGGTTGCATTCATGTTCGGTGCTGTCATGCGTGACGCTTTCTCGTTAAAGAGTGAGTGCCCTCTGTAGTTATATATATATATATCACCTCGTTGCATTCGTTGCATTTTCAGACAGGAACATTGCAGAGCCATTGAGTGGAGCAATTTTGCGTTAGGCCTGTTTTTGCCTCAAGTGGCTGCAGCGTATCATGTTCGGGTACCAATGCTCTCTTCTGCTGTTTTTTTGCCGACACTGTCATTCTTGCGATCAACGAATCGGTGCTCTGTGGGTATTTGGCAGTGGTCTCGTGCGAAAAATATCGCACGCAATATCAAACGCAACAATGATAACTGCATTGCCACTGCCATTGACAATGCTATCGTGTATTAGATAACGCTGCACACTGTCTAGACAAGTGAAATATGTTTTTAAAATAAAAGAATGTATTCGTATGTCTTAAAGATTATGGCAGACGTGATTACAAAACATAAAACTGAGCAGGGGACAAGACACAGGAAATGAGCAAGCAGGACGAGCTCGTCCTGTTTGCTTGTCTTTTGTGTCTGGTCCCTGCTCAGTTTTATGTCTTGTTATCATGTCATACCAGCTATCCCCTTATCGTTCACTCGTGGAAGACATAACTGATACCAATACTTCCATGTTTTTGCGTATTTAATAAGTAAAGAAAATATCACATGAGGTCTAGAACTATATTGGTCCGGAACCAGCAAAACAGTGCATGCCACTGATATGAAAAACGTAAAGGCCATGAAATTAGCTAGTAGAGGACAAATATTTTAATAAATGTTTGTCGTTCAAGAACCTTTACATTTTTGCACGTATCCAACGGCCAGGGAAAAATCTCAATGACGCTGTACTTCGTTCCAGTGTACTGCGCAGCAGCAGCTGTCACCGGTCATGTGTTGCGAGTAATTGCACCGAAATTTTAGTCGCAACAGCGAGCCATCGATAGGCCCTTGAAAGTTCGTGCTTGGATGGGGCCCCTTGTGTTACATGACTCCAGACGCATGGGCAATGCCACAAAATTCAAACCGAGTTAGCAATGTTCGCACCAAAATATCCATTCTAGCCTGAAAAAGACACTGCTGGTGACAAAATCCATAATTTCTGGCACCTGTGGTTGTTTTGGTCAGCGGTGCGTGACAGCTCGAAAAAATCTCAAGGGGGGGGGGGGGGGGGGTGCTGAATTCCCCCCCACCCCCGGCTACGCCCCTCACATAAGGGAATTGTTGTTTCTTTCGGGTTGAGCCAAGGCAGTTCAGCGCTCGTGTGTGCCAGTGCTTAGTAGAGTCAAGCAATGAAGAACAAAAGATGCTTTGTGTAAGTGTAAGATCTGTATTGTCAGGGCGGATACAAGAACTTCCAGTACTGGGCAAGTCATGTTAGAGATTGTGGGGTTTTAATCGTGGGATAAATAGTTACTCCCCGCTTAACCGCGGCTGACATGGTTCAAAGCCGCCCGGACCCCACCCCGTGATCGCGTACGATACCGAGCGCACGCCAACCACGGCGGGCCTTGCTTTGAGGGAACAAAGGAATGACACATTGGCTGACACAAACAGGCATTTATTGCTACAGCAACAATAACACCAGCTAGCAACAAGATATGCTAATGAATCGAGGTAGTCCGACTCACCAGCAAGGTTCCGAGCGAATGTCCGCCCGCGCTAGGGCAAGGAATATACTCCAAGGCCGGATGGGACGAGATACGGGAGCCAGTGTTCCTGCTGGCGTAGAGCGGAGCGGCGAGCGGACGTCGACGATCCCAGCAGAAGAGCCTTCCTTCCTCTCTCCCGCGCACGAGCTGCAAGCAGTCTCGCGCTGCGACGCTGGCGCCCCCTCTCGTTAGTTAAGGTAACTAACAAGGGAATGGGCTCCTCCCCGGGGCGAGGCTGCTGCTGCTGCTGTACGGTGCATTGCGGGAAAGGCTACACGGGACTTCGGGGCAGATTTCCTCAAGATTTTTAAAAAAATGTGAGGACGAAAACATGCACAACATGACCACATTGGCGACTGTCCGTCTGCTTCAACTTGTGTGAGCATAGTGGTGCCATCTCTTGGGAAGCGATGCATACCTTGTAGGTGACGCCATCGACGAGCCGACGATAGCACACGCTACTCTAATCTTCACTCTGGCACCGTTCCCTCCCTCTCCACTTTCCTCTTTGCTCTCTTTTCGCTATTGCCGTCTGTGCTCCTCCGCTGTGCTCTGTGTTTTCTCTTTTATCCCCTGATGTGCTCGTTTGCTTGTTTAGGTAGACGCCGAAGCATGCCGCTCAGCACATGAACAGGCACAGACTGTTGCCGCAGTGGCGACATTTTTCCCAGATTTGAGATTTGATTTTTTTTCCCCGATTTGAGGGCCAATATTTTGGGGTGTGGCACATACACACGATTTACAAAAAAAAAAACTTTTTTAACGTAAAAACACACCAATCAGCGCCATTTATTCTTCAATCGCCACTCGCGGTGTATTCCCACTCCGAGATGCTGCTGTGCTCCGGTGCACGCTCATCCCTCAAGAACTCGTGCAGCACGTCCTCTGTGAACGCGTAGCCGTTGTTCTGCGCTTCCATCACTTAGCAGAGCAGCTCTTTCTCCAGTTCAGGAAACTTGCACGGCTTGCCTCGGAAAGCGCGTTTTTTGCAGCTTGTGTTCCTCAATGCATCCTTTTGGTTGCACCATTGTCGGACGCACTTCTCGGCCACGTCGAATGTCCTGCCCGCCGCACGCTTGCCGGGTTCGATAGCAATGTCCCAGCCGTGTAGCTATTAAAGTGCTTGCCTTATTGTGCTAAAACTGTTAAAACTACAACGCTCCGCGGCAGCACGCGAAAGCCACAACTAACACCCCTGCCTTTGGCAGCAATAAAACGCTAGAGCTGGTGATACTGATGGCGATATGAATAGCGGGAGCTCGCGGCGGAGGAAAAGTTGACGATGATGATAATGAGCTGCTGCCTTTGGCGCCATCCGTGTGCGGCACCTGGAAGCTCTTGTGCACATGCGTCGCCTCCGTGATGAAGCGCGCCGTTGCTCGCAGCCGGAGCTGATCATGGAGGCCACGCTGCGTACATTTCGAAGGCTATTCCCGCATGGGTCATGTGGAAAGCATGGGTGCGGCCCTTACAGGGATATTATTTTTTTCTAATATTTCCTTGTGGAAAACGGTGCAGGCCATACACGGGTGTTCCCCTTACCTGTGTTTATAGGGTAGCTTTTTAGGCTGCTTGTTTTAAAAAAGTTTTAAGTCATTCAGGCTATAATTTAATAATTGGTTCCTTTCAGATTTCTTTCTTTCATTCACATTTTCTATTCTCTCAGAGTTGTATTATTTTTGTCCCTTGTACGGTAAAGAATTTAAGGTAGCCGAAATTATCTGGAGCCCTCCACTATGGTGTTCCTCATAACCTCGGTCGAATTTGGGACATTAAACCCCATAAACCAATAACTATATTTGTTACTCCTATGTGGGCTTTTGCTGCAGCTGTTTTATGTGTGGCATTTTAGCAGGCAGGATTGACTATCAACGAATGTGGATGGCCAGGAAACTGAAACTTAAACTGTTATTTTCCTGCAAATAATAAACTGGTTACTGGCTAGTCTTTGTGTGCAATACCAACATTTTCCTGTAGTTCTGGTTCTGTGTTTCATCCTAACTGGAGCCTTCAAAAGTTCCAAGAGCAAAAGTAATACATTTTTCACAATGGCAACAAGTGGTTCTTGTGGCTGCAGTCAAGCATTAAAGGGACAGAACACTGAATTTTAGGGATCCAAATTTTTTCTGATGCAACATAAAGCTTGCTGTGTAAGATGTGTGATTCTGCAACGGTTTTATTAGAAACTGTGTAGATGATTTTTACTGAGAATTTTTCTATCAGTGTGTGTGCCCGCTCTTATGTAGGCCAATACTGGAAACCATGATCATATGGGAAAGAAGGCAGAATAGGAGTCCAATATATTGTGAGACTTTTCTACTTTACACAGAATTTTCAAAAGGATAATCTGTGGGTGCTATATATATCCAGTAATTCAAAATATCTGGGTTCGACCTGTGGGCAGCCTGGACCTCTAGTGCACATTGCCAGCTGTGTGATGCTCTTGCATGCTTCTGGAGTAGCATGCCAGGCCGATAACCAGGCAGACCTCTCCTGTCCCATTAAAGTTCTCCTCCTCCTCCTGTTGCATTTGCAGAGCACGCCGTGTCACAGCCAATCATGGTTCAGCGACGCAGTGGGTCCTACCCTGGCAGTGAGGGGGCCTCTATGCTGTCACCACGCTCCTCTGAAACCTCGGGCCTGGGCGTCAAGATGGTCGAGTACGTGTTGGGGAGCTCACCCACCATCAAAGATCTGGACTCACGCATGGTTGGCCGCATGCATGTTGGGCCTCCGGTGAGTGTTCCTGTTCATCAGTGTTGCCTGGCTCATTAAGGGCTTGTTAGGTCAGGTAGCAGTTATGAAAGTAAGCAAAGTTATGAAAGTTGACAAAGTGAGCACAGTTATGAAAGTGTATGGTTGGCAGTGTCGCATTCCTTGTTAACACTGCCTAATGTCATTTAAAGGCATACTGAGGACAACTCCTTCCAGTTATTGTTCTTGGTAAAAATAGATTCTTTGGCTCTGTCTGGCAATGTTGCCATTCGTCTGGGAGGAAAAGGTGTTGCAGCATAATAATGGGGGCATACTTGGGGCTCTACTGTAGTCTGAAAAATTTTACAGAAATATACTGGTTCCTGTAAAGGCTGCACCCTGTCAGTGCCGCCAAATTAAAGGTGTGGCCCTTACACGGGTATATATGGTATCTGCAGTAATGAACTTTTGGAACCCGTGTGCAGTTGTACCAGCTGTGCCGTGTGTGAAAACTTGCTAATGCCTCTGCAGACAAATGATCCGGAAAAAGTCAAGAAGGGCAAAGAGGGCAAGCTAAAGGATGCAGACGGACGAACTGCGGTGATGCAGGCCAATGGCATCATGCATAATGGTATTGACGACGACAAGGTTTACAAGTAAGTAGGGCACAGCAGTTGGTGACACATTTGTGGCAGGTTATTCTTGTATGTCATGGTCATCACTGCTGCTTTAAGGGGACATGCTCTTCAAAAAAACTTTTTTTTTTTAATAATGAAGTTGAAATGTGCACAGCTGATATAAATAAAGCTCCTCTTGTGGTGTATGTAGTCAGTTTTTTGTAGCTGAAGTAGTCGAATATCTATGCACTATGAAATTTATAAAGAATGCCTTTCTTCTGCACACAATTTTTCTTAATAATTATGATTGAGCATTTAAAAATAGCCTGGGTGGTTCACTATAAACCAGAGAATGTTCAGATCTAGGTGAAATAATTTTATCTGTCTTCAACAGAAAAAAAGAATAAAAAGTAATGTTATTTCTTGTGTGCAACTTTTTATGAAGCTAATAAAAGTATGGTGAAACTGGTTATATAAATGATTTGCGCGCTCTATGCACCCCAAGGAATATCTGTGCTAAATTTCGTTGAGATCCAACGAGTGCAAGAGGAAACTGCTGTGTGCACAAACTTTAAAAATGGGATGAACACCAATTTGAGAAAAACTCGAGAAGTTTATTTGTATGTTAGATGTCGAAATCAGATGGCACTTGGTGCTAATATACAGTGTAATTCACTTATAATGATGACGGATATAACGATATACCTGTGATAACAATCAAATCCTTTAGATTTATCAATTCCCGCTTTGCCCCTATGTAAAAATAAACCCTACACAACGATGCAATTATTGGCAAAATAATGGATATGATGATAGGATTGTGGCTGCCCAGATGGTGTTTACCACCAAAATTTGTCTAAAAGGTTGATAAAAAATTACTTTGAAGCGAATGTAAAAACTCCCGGAACATCTGTGGGCGAGCGTTGCCTACTGGGAACCAAGTGCTATCTACCATCCTTACAGTCGCTGAGGGGGCAGTTGCTTGGCTGCTGCCACCTCTCGAGCAAATGTAGTTCCACCCGAGATGGTTGAGAATTTACTTTTCTTTTTAGCGTTCGCTTTTCTTGCACATTTTCTCGTTTGACGCGTCCTGTTCGCAGTGCTGTCCTTGGCAGCACGCCACGATGCTCTACGCCGATAACATCACAACATGTTTACCTTTGCTCCAAAGGGGGTAACGGTGGCTGGCTCCGCAAACTTGGCCTCCAAGAGGCTGTGTGCCCTTGACAGGAGCACTGGTGGGGGTGGCTACATGCTTGGGGGAATACATGGATGTGCTCTTTTTGCCGATCCAGATGTACCATATTTATTCGAATCTAGGCCGATGCTTTTTTTTTTTAAATAATCATATTCCAAACTCTAGGTTCTGCTTAGATTCAAGGATTTTAAAAAACGCACAAGTTTTTCATTTAAACTGCTAAACATGGTGCATAGCTAGCGCCATCTAGAAAAGTCAGTATCGCAGCCGCTACCAGCCGTGCCAGTAGCAACCGTACACAAGTGAAGTCACCATTTTGTCTTGTGTCGTGTCGGCAGTATCGGTGTGCAGCGTGGTGTTATCGTGATGGCACCAAGCAGGAGATGCCACTACAGTGCCGCTTTCAAGTGAAAAGTTGTGATAGCCGCTGAGGCATCGTCGAACCTTCAAGCTGGGCGGGACTTCGGCGTCGACGAGAAAAACGTCCAGACAACTACAGCAGTTTTTTGCGTGCGCCGCAACGAGGATGGCATTTAGCGGACCAAAGAAAGGCCGTCACCACGAAGTGGAGACAGTTTTGGCCGACTTTGTTTGGACGAAGAGAGCAGCTGCCCTTCCAGTGACAACAGAAGTGCTCCAAGCGAAAGCTAGAGAACTTTAGAGGGAGCGAGGCCTAACGCCAAAGGATTTCAAAGCCAGCCGGGGCTGGCTTCAGAAATTCATAAAGCGCTTCGGCTTCAGCCTTCGACGTAGCACTTCAATGACCCAGAACCTGCCAAGCGATTTCGAAGAAAAGCTGATAGCTTTTCAGCGCTACGTGCAGCGAAAGAGAGAAGCGCCAGGCTACAACCTTGGGCAAATCGGCAAGGCTGACCAGACGGCTGTGTATTTTGATATGTCAGTGGTACACCGTGAATGAAAAGGGTGCCAAGGAGGTGAAGGTGCGCTCTGCGGGCTACGCGAAGCAGCGCGCAACTGTGATGCTGTGCTGCATAGATGATGGACATAAACTGCCTCCTTATATGATATTTAAAAGGAAGACACTGCCTGCTCGAGAAACTTTCCCGAGAAATGTCATTGTGCGGGCAACTGAGAACGGGTGGATGACGGGTGCGATGGTGGAAGAGTGGGTGAAGATTGTGTGGCGACGGCGTCCAGGAGCCCTTTTGACATAGACGGGCCAGTTGCAGCCACTTGATGCCTGCATCAACAAACCTTTCAAGGATCGTCTGCTGAAATATTACACGGACTGGTTGACTGACGAAGGCCACATGCAAACGGCAACGGGCCGCATCAAATGGGCATCGCTATTGCAGCTGGCGGGCGGCTGGGTAGCTGCAGCGTGGGACGACATCCCAGGTATTTTGATCGTGCGCGCCTTTAAAAAGTGCAGCATATCCAATGCGCTTGACGGTACCGAAGATTGTGCACTGTTTGAAGGTGACAGTGACAAGGAAAACTGGGACGAGTCTAGCAGGGGCGACGGCGTTGAATGAGCTTTGCACGTTCAGATTCAGTAAATGCTGTTTGCATTTTGTGAATGCTGTCCTCGCTTTTTTTGTTCGGCCGACATTCGAGGTAATATATATATTTTTTTTGTTGGCTTCGGACTTTTATAGAATTGGGGTCGGCCTAGATTCGAGTAAATACGGTAACAATAATCGGTTATAATGGTCAGATTTTCCGGTTTTCTCAATATCGTCATACGTGTATTGCACTGTAGTTCAAAGCATGGACCGTTTGAGTAGTTTCACCTGCACAGTTTTTGTGAATCGAGTTCTCAGTACTAACTTGCTCCTCTTGGCTGCGGCGACGGGACATAGCTTCAGCAGTTAGCTTGGCAGAAATCTTTTTTATCCTTTTCTAGCCAGTTTTAAAGCCAAGTCTGACCAGTTGCGATAAGAAAAGTTATTCAAGAAAGCACTCTGGCTTTTCAGGGAAGAAGCTATGTGATGCAAGTGGAAACGAAACTGCTGGGCTGGCTGCACTGCACAGTGGCAGCCAGTGGCGGTCTCACATTCATGTCACGTGACAAAGGTCAAGTAGGTGTGCTCAGAAGATGTCGGAAAGAGACATTTTTTTATTTGTTATTTTCCCGTGCGAAAACTCTACAGACTCGCCTGTCAGAAGACTTTCTGCAAATGGTTGCAGTGGCAGCCGGTGCAAGTGGCCTGAGTGGAAGCTGCTCAGAGACGATCAAAATTTAGCAGCAATCATGATTTTTCTCAATCATTGCGAGTCATTCAAACACGTTTTTAACTACCGTAAAAAGAGGATATAGGTCGACTGCCCAACTAACCAATTCTAAAAGTGAAAAAAATCTTTTTCAGTGGAAAAAGTATTTTTCGACCTGCGTCTCCCCTTAATTCACCCCAAGTACCGTATTTACACGATTGTAAGTGAACCTGTTTTTCGAAATTTGAAAATTCAAGTGTGGGGGTCGGCATAAAATCGAAACCAAAGGATCGCACCATTAATAAAGGCAAGGCAGACAAGAGATCGGGCATGCTATAGCGTGGCTGCAATTTTGCTGTGCGGCTCCGTCGCATCGCTCTCGGTGCTGGCCTTGAGCAGCTGCTATGTCAACGCGCAGAACCAGCATCCCCACCCCACATGTGGCGGCGGATGGTGTCTGTCATTGAGCAGCAAACCGGCACCAGCCCACTTCCCACACGTGGCTGCAGATTACTGCTGCTGAGAGGCGGCGGTGGTCCGATAAAGCATTCACGTTCTACACTTAAGGGGGGACACGGGTCTTTCGGGCCAAAAATTCGCGAAAAAGTCAAATTTTCGAAATCGGCGGCTATCTATCTACCTATCTGCCAAGTTTTTCACCTCTAAGATCAGTATTTTAGTCATAATATAAATTTACATAATCTACGTCGCCCGAATTTGCGCTGAAATCGGCTCCGAAACAGCTGTGTTCCGCGCCGCATAGCTCCCGTTTCATGCGCGGCACCGCAGCCATCTTGGTCTCGTTTGAAAGAGCCGTCTTTCGTCTTCAATTTCCCGCCACTGCTGCTTCCTTTCGTCCATTGGTTGCCTAGCAAATAACAAAAAAGAAAAGGTGCCTTTCGCGAGCCTATTGGCTGCCTGGGCGCACGTGACAGCAGGTCGCCTTCCGATTGGTGGAGCTGGCTGGCATCGTCTGCTCTGCGCGGCCAAGCCGCGGGGAGACGCGGCGCTTTCTTTGTATCGAGCCGAGGCGAGAACGCACTGCGATGCCTGGATCAGCGCGCAAGTTTCATTCGCGCCAGAAGTTCGGCAAGAAGAGGAAAAAGTCCTTGATTAATAACCTCAAGAGACCCCCTGCTCCAGCTGTCTGTGCTGAGAACGACGGAAGTTCTGCGCCGAACGATCGAGTCGACGACAGTACCGAGGTCGAAGTAGGCCTAACGCGTTCCTCGGCCCGAGAGACAGCTACTGCCAGCGGCCGCATACGCCACGATACTGTGATGCTGCGGCCCTCAGATGTGCAGCGAGACGTCATCAGAACCAAGAAAAAACTCGAACTCGCGTCAACTCCAGCAACGAAGCGGAAGTCGGACTGCTTTCGCGATGACAGCAGCGCGGCGGACCGTCCGCTTGATGAGGCGTGATTCACGATCGTTAGCCTGGCGTCGCTAAACGATCTCCTGAGGCTCGCTAAGTGCAGAACGTGCGGCGGTGATATCAGCGTCGAAAAAGGTGAGCGGGAATATGGGCTCGCCGTTAAACTTGTTCTCAAGTGCGTGAACTGCGGGGACACTTCCTCTTCTTGGAGCTCACCGCGGGCCTGTGCCGATAGGAAGGTGAACCCCTTCGTAGTGAATGTGCTTGCTGCCCGTGCAATGCAGAGCACTGGAAACCAGCAAACGGCCCTGAACGATATTTTCTCAACAATGAATATTTCTCATCGCGGCCTTCATACGAAAACATGGCAAGATTACATAAAAAAAAAAGTTGACGCCCGCTGCAACTCGAGCAGCCCAAGAAATGACCGCTGACTGTGCGCGATCGGTTCGAGAGCTTTACAGTGAATTGCGGTTCGGAAACCCCGGCAACATCGCTGTTTCTTATGACGGCACATGGATGACACGGGGCCACACATCTCACATAGGTGTGGGCACAGTCATAGAACTGTTCACCGGACTTGTGCTCGACTATGTTGTGCTCTGCAATTTTTGTGCCGGCTGCGAACGAGGCCCGAAACCTGATGAACCATCCTACCAAGCCTGGAGGGCTGACCACCTCTGCCAAAAAAACACAGAAAAAAAAGCGGGGGAAATGGAGGTCGAAGCAGCCCTTATACTTTTCGAGAGGTCTCTCAAAAAGAATGGCCTTCGCTACACCACTATGCTGTCAGATGGCGACAGCCGTGCTTTCCTTGCACTGCAAGAAGCAGATGTATATGGCTACGTCAAAGTGGAAAAGGAGGACTGCATAAATCACGTCAAGAAGCGCATGGGGACAGCCCTGCGAAATTTGATTGCCAAGCAGAAAGGGACAGAAAACCTTGGAGGCAAGGGTAAACTAACCGGAAGCATGATCACTAAGTTGAGTTCCTATTATGCTTGGGCACTCAAGTTTCATAAAGGGGACGTGGACTCAATGCACAAAGCTGTGATGGCGACATACCGTCATATTACCTCTAACGATGAGACGTCAGATCACAGTTTGTGCCCATCAGGGCCAAACTCCTGGTGCCAGCACAATGCAGCGGCATCGCGAGGGGAGCCTGCACCAAAGCACCGCCACAACCTTCCACCTCATGTGTGCAAGGCATTGCTTCCCATTTACGAGCGGTTATCAGAAAGGAAGCTCCTTGAGCGCTGCCACAAGGGCAAGACGCAGAATAGCAACGAGAGTCTGCACACTCTGATATGGGCCCTGGCACCCAAGGAGCGCCACGCATCTTTGTACACTGTACAAGCTGCCGTGGCCGAGGCAGTAATGCGCTTCAATGCAGGCAGCGAGAGAACATCTAAAATAATTTTGAGAGAACTTGGTCTCAATACTAGTGCAAAAGCCAGTAAAAGGATGTCGGAAAAAGATGAGCGTCGGGAACACAAGTCTGCCCGGAAACATGCTGCGGCTGAAAATGTCCAAGGTGCTTTCAAGAAGCGGCACTTGGACAATGGAAAGCAAAGGGACTACATCTCTGGGGGCTTCTAGCCATTCTGTGTTGTAAATATGTGTGTTGCACTTGTAAATATTGGTTAAATTGTTCTCTGTTTGTTTTTTGCACTTTTCTCAAAACATAATTTGTTGACTACTAGCAGTTTTGCGGCCTCGATATCTTTGCACCCGAAGCATGTAGAGCCGAAATTCTTTTTGCAATAGGAAGCTGAATGTATGCTCTGTGAAGTGTTGAGAGCAGATTTTTTGTTTTTGGGTTCAAAATTTAAATATTTTGATTAGTTTACTACCACCTGATGCACACACTTTGTGTACTAAAATTCATAATGCTGTAAAATGAGTAATAATTAACATATCAAAAAACTGCTCCCAACACTTCATTCTTTACTCTTCTAGCTATGTAACTATTCCTTAATATGTAACTATTCCTTAAAATTCAGTTTTTACCAACTCATTGTTTTACCATTTAGGCCTCAAACAATGGAAGTTGATTATTAATTATCTTGAAAACTAACTGGCCTACAAGAAAACCAATGGCATATTTGAGATCAGCATTAAAAAATTTGTCAGGCTGTACATTTTTATTAAAATTGGCCAAAAAACAACACAAACAGCCTCAGAACCAGTGTCCCCCCTTAATAGGCGGTGGCCAAGTTTTTTTTTTTGTTTGTTTACTTTCAACCGCGCACTCGGCGCTCAAGGGAGCGTCGATAATTGATGGAAGGGCTGCTGTTCCAGTCGTGGCGGCACCCCCACTCGGAACTGCACCGTCGCCAGGGAGTGTTTGTAGCCGATGGAAGAGCTGATGCCGCTCACGCGTAGTTCCTCATTGGCTCACGCATTTGACTACTGCCGGCCATGTTTCTCAAGTTTCTAATGTAGTGCTTCGTCAGTCATTTGTGCTGCGGGTCCGGTAAGCGACCGGCGCTCGTTCACGGCTATGTCTAAGATGGCTGTCATTCTTTACTCCGAAGAAACGAACAACTGTGCTCCAGGCCTCAAGTTAGACGTTCGCAACGGGTGATACAGGTGTGGCAGCTGCAGCGAGTCTGAATTTTCAGCTATTCCACGCAATGTCGTAATATGGCTGTTTGCGAATTGCGGGATTTCGCTGCACGACAATGTTAGAACGACGAGCTGTGGGACTGCAACAGCGCTAGTGAGGACGATAGCGAAAGTGTGGACAAGTAGTCCAGTGACTAATACATTTTTGTTTTGGAATGTGCCCATGGGCGCACCCGCCTATAGCGGCTGGCGATAAGCGGAGGCCCCAGGATAATGCTGTCACGTTCTCTTATTAAAGGCCAGGCGTAAATGACCAAGTTTTTTTTTTTTTCATAAATGTGATGTGTGGGTGGTGGGGTCGGACTTACAATCGTGTTAATACTGTATTTCTCTTATAGTACTATTACAGTTAAACGTGGATGTAACGAACATCCACGTTATGAATTCCTCGATATTGTCAAGGGTCTCAATTCCCCAATGCCATCCCTATTCAGGTGCCTGTATTTGTGAACTCCATGTCACGAACGTGTTGTGGTGGTTGAACTTGATACGTCGAACTCCCTGTGCCGACTAACGTGCTGTGGTGGTTGAACTTGATATGTCGAACTCCCTGTGCCGACCATGTATTAGCTGGTGCCGAGTTGGTTGCAATTTGGCTGAATCACATGAAAGTTTCATGGGATAGGTTATAAACTGTCATGAGAGGAACAGCTGTGATTAATTACCATGAGTGACTGCAGTTGACACAACATGCCATGCCTCAGCGTGGTTGGTGCCTCTCCACTGCTTTTGCTTTTGTAACATCACAGCATGTGGTGCTACAAAAGTTTGTGCTCAAAAGTAGTGAAAAGCAATAGGACATCGCAAAAGAAGACATGGGGCGAGCTTTGCCATTATTCGGTCACTTATGTGATCACAGCGCAATAGCTGTCGCACATCAGGGACGCTACACAAGGTGTAGAGTCCGTTTCTTAGGGCAGGGGTTTGCAGGCTTCTTTTCCTCACGGAGCCCCAACAGTGGGGACAGGCCTGTGTGGTTTCCCTGATGGGCAGACCGAGGGCGGAACATGCGGGAATAGGCAGGTGCCTGGTTGGTCTAGCGGTGGCGATGTGACTGTGTGTGCTGTTCTAGTTCGAGCCCGGCTGTGGTTGCCTCAGACTTTCTCACCTTCCTCAATTTTTCCATATATATTTTTAATTTGGTTTCTGTTGTGCATTGTCCTTTACAGTCTTCATGCGAGAGATGTATGAAATGAAAACCTGGATGTAACAAAAAATTGTGGGCTTTTCTCAATTTCGTTATATCCAGGTTTCACTGTAGTCTATTATAGGAAAGCAGGCCTGTGTTTGGAGATAGCTTGGCTATTGAACTGTAAATATTGTGGGAAAAATTGCCTTACACACGGGATCTGAAATGGTTTTAAAGTGTTCTCTTAGTCATAAACTTAGTCATAAATTAAAATTCTAGGCTGATTAGAAGCAAAGTTTGAGCTTGCCAAATTTGTCAGATAGAAAGCCTGTCTTGCCATCTGATGCAAATGATTTACTTAGAAAGTGTTCTTAATTAGAGTTAGCCAAAAAAACATAGCGTCAAAGGTAGCTGAACTTGCACATCCTTCGGAAGTATAGTTTAGAGTGACCAAGAACTGTGCCATAAATACCAGTCACTGCTGCTAGCATGTGCATATGTCTCCCCTCCGCCCAGCCCCGTGGTGTACAGAGGTGGTGGTGGCAGTCGGCAGGCATCCCCCAGTGAAGACAAGGCAGACAAGCTGTCCAAGGCGCCTCTTGAGGCCCTTGTCATGGGACCCGGGGGTGCAGGCCCACCCCTGGAGGCACACTTTGAACACCACCCCATGGACCCACTGGGTGCCTTCGATTACGCACCACACGGTCTGCTGCCCACCTCCATGGAGTCTCCCGGGATGCTGGACTATGCCTCACAGGTGTGCTGGTTCAATCCAGTTCAATGAAGTTCCTTTTCCACAAAGTAACGGGAGGGTCTCTGGGGGTTTTCTGGAGGCAGTGCTTTGTTTTTGGCGGTGCTGGGTGGCTGGTCTGCAGGTTGTGCCATGGGTAGCATTGATATAGAATTAGCTGAATGGCTACTGAGGCAAGCTGCTGCAGTCTGTGCCTTGCCTTTCCCATCCCTAGAAGCCGTTATACTAGAGCCGTGGTGTTGGTTTGCAAAACCCACCACTGAGAAAAAAAAATTGGTCTGCTTGTGTACTGGTTTAATGTGGCATACGACATGTTGGTTTTCTGAGGTGTAGTGGCCATATGTGTATTGTGTATCAGCTTACAGCCCACACATTTCTTCCAAGAGAGGTGAAACTGTGCTTCTTTTCCTGAAGCAGCTGTGTTCCACTATTTCCGGGTTAGTGGCAGTGAAGATCTTTGCCAAGGCAGTCCTCTCCCTCTTTCAGTGGCTTTGAGTTCATAAATCGGGAGCTGTCAGTTTTTTAGCCCGAGGGGATTCCAGTGGCTTTCTGAGGTGCCTGGGAACCCCACGTCGGCCAGATGTGCATCCAGAGGCACCCACCCCCCCCCCCCTAAAAAAAAATAAAGCCTAAATTTAATAAATAGTGACTGGCTGTGTAGTAGTGAAAACCTTCTGCTAAGCAATTACAGTTGAGCCCACTTATTACAGCCACAGTTACAATGAACGCTCGCTTATTACGAACGAAGACTGTGCTGCCGTCAAAGTATGCACTACTGGGGCAATGGCACCACATCTCAAATTCAGTGAACAACTGTGGCCCCACTACTCGGTTATAGCAAATGAGGAGGGGCTGTCAGCTCGTCCCTGCGGTCGATAAACTCTCACTCCTCGCAAGCGCGGACACCGAGAGAGTCTCCTAGCTGCATTGACACTGTCCAAAAAGAGAGTGGCGACCCACAAAAGCAATAAAAAGGGCAGCATTCAGTCTGTTCATAACTGGCAGCCAAACAAGCGCCAGCGGGCGAGAAGGCCTGTTTCGCCGAAGCGGAGTAGGCCTAGAGAGGAGCAGACACTTGATGATAAACCAACTGCAGAAAAGTCAGAACTTGGATACAAAACACGTGACATGCCATACTGGCCCAGCTGGTCACGTGTCATGAGTCGCCTACATGATGGGCTCACCACCGTGCGCGGTGCGCTGCACTACTACTTCGCTGAATGAGCCCAGGAAGCTCAGATGAGATAGTCTAAAACCCATCTGGTGAGACGAACTGGAACTTGCGGCAAAGCGTCGTTGATCCACAACTGGTCGGAGCTGTGATTGCTGGCTGGGATGACTTCATTGGTGCATGGTAACGCCGATATCACAGAGCCTGGTGCATGGTAACGCCAAAATCACAGAGCCATGAATGACTAAGTCTGTACACGAAGTACAAGCACCCAATCGCTGGAGTATGAAGAATGTGATGATAAGCAGGCTGACCTAGCACTTACGGCCTTATACACTACAACGGCGGTTAGCTACCTTGCATCTCCAAGGGCAAATCTTTAACAGCAAGGATCTGAGTGAGGAACACATGGCTGGGCTTCACTGTATAAAGTCATGTAATTGTTGTGAAATAATAAAATAATGGGAAGGTAAATAAACATTTGAAGATGTTTTTAAGGGGGGACACTGCTCTCTCGGGCCGAAAATTCGCGAAAAAATGGGTTTTTCAATTTTGTAATATTCGGATTCACGAGGTCATTTTGCACCTGACATCGAATTTTTAGAAAGGAATAGCCAGTGTTTGCTTAGTAATAGCCATGTAAATTTCCGAAGGGGCACGATTTGCCTTTTAAGTTGAGTTCAAATCGTGCCTCATTGTCGCTCGGTACCTACGCGCTCCCCTGACGCCGTTTTGGTCTCGTTCAGAGGCTCGCGCCTCCAGCTTTTTTTTTTTAATCGGTAAGCAACGCTGGGATTTTTCAGTTCGCTGACAAAATGACCGCAAAGAGAACGTGTGCGCCGCGTTGTCATTGGTTAGAAAAGCCATGTGATCAAAATGGCGCTCTGTGATTGGGTAGGCCTCAGTTTAGGCTTGTCTGCTCCAGAAGCGCGGCGCCATTTTGAGAGAGTCTGCCGCACGGTGCGTGTGGATGGAGTATCACTCGTTCCATCGGTTCGGCGCCCGGAAACAGAAAACGCAAAACGCACAAGGAGCCTGGACTACTGCAGCCTCCGCGGAGCGAAGGTCAAAGTGTGGATGGCGCGCTGCCCACCGCACCGTGAACGACCGTGAAGGCGTCGCGGTCCCGCGCTGTCAACAACGACGCATTGCTAGTGCTGTTAACGGCTCCACTCCCGAGCAAAAATGAAGAAAACGCTTTTCAAATTCACGCTGGAATTGATGCAGCCTCAGCAGGGCGAAGGTGGAAGTGTTGTTGGAGCGCTGCCAACCGCATCGTGAACGGCCGTGAAAGTGCATCGCGGACCCGAAGTGGCGTGGCTGGCTCCGCTCCGGAGCAAAAACGAAGAAAACGCAGTTCGAGCCGACGCTGCAGTTGACGTCGCCTCAGCAGGGCGAAGGTCAATGTGTGGTTGGCGCGTTGCCAACCCCGCCGTGAACAACCGCTAAGCGCGTCGCGGACCCGCGTCCTGGACGACGCACACCTTCGGTGCCGTCGCCGGCTCTGCTCCCGGGCACAAAACGATGTGCAGCTCGAGTTACGCCAGGCGCGTACGCATCGATGCTGGAATTATGACCGATAGCGATGTGGTCGAAACTAGTGCCCGTGAACGAGTGATACTTCGTTTTGAATTGACGCTAGTGACAACGTGAAAGACGAGCATTTCGTCGCGTCTGTTTCTGAGGCTTCACCAAGAAGCAAAAGTTATCTGTGGGCATCATTAAGATTTCAAAAAGGCGACAGAGAGATGAAATGCATCCTGATTATGGCCCTGGTGCATTCCTATTAGTTCGAAATTGTTCCTGTCGCATAAAAATGGTTGGAAACGTTTTTTGTCGTTTTCTCAAAACACCCAATTTTGACACTTTTGGAGTAGTACAGGGATGATATCTCTGGTTCTAGGTGGGCTAGCTTCATAACTCTTTTTTTGTTGGAAATATAAGCTCACAGAGAGTGAAATGAGACTAAATCAAGACCAGTTGCCAACCAGCATAATTTTAAAACAATACATTTCTTCTGAGCCGCCATATTGAATTTTCCTTGGTAAAGTTTAGTGTGCTGTAACTTCTGTTCATATGAGCCTAAAACATTCATATTACCTTATTTCACACAGTGGACATTCTAGAGCATTGCTGTATACTAAACTTCACTGTGGTCTTTACTGTTACGTAATTAAATTATCTGCAAGTTTCAAACAGATTACAAGATACTTTGAGAACAACTTCTTTTACAGAAAAACTAAAAGCATATTTGAAATCAGCATATTGAAATACATAAACTGGGTAAGTTTCATGAATATCTATCAAGAAATAAGAAAAATACCGTATTTACTCGAATCTAGGCCGGCCGCGATTCTAAGCCGAGACCCGAAAGTTGAAGGCCACAGAAAAAAAGAAACTTACCTCGATTGTAGGCCGGCCGAAAAAACAACACTGTTTATACCTCATTATCACAATTATTTTTATGACGCGACACGACTGTTCTTACGTCGCCGCGCACGTGAAAGTGCGTGGCGCGAAACGACTGCACCATGTGTCTGCGCATAGGCGACTTGGTGTAGAGAGAGGAACTCGAGTGAGACACAGCGGGAAGCATCGCGCCTGCATGCTCTGCCGAAGCGTGATTGATGGCCCCGAGAGGGACCGTTGAAAAAAAAAAGCTGCCAAAGGAGCTTTGAGAGAAGAGGAGGAGGAGAGGCGGCGTTGGGCGAGGAGACATATGCAACGCCAGCCCGGG
This sequence comes from Amblyomma americanum, assembly GCF_052857255.1. Classification (NCBI taxonomy): domain Eukaryota; kingdom Metazoa; phylum Arthropoda; class Arachnida; order Ixodida; family Ixodidae; genus Amblyomma; species Amblyomma americanum. The sequence continues at coordinate 218,939,620 of NC_135500.1, forward strand.
ATCAGCCCCCGCTCATTCGTCATCATCATCGCTGACTTCTTTATCGCTGGCCTCCTCGAACAGTGCACTATCTTCACTGCCATCAAGTTCATTAGAGATGCAGCACTTGCGGAATGAGCGTGCAACCAAGCTTTCTGGGATGTCATCCCAGGCTGCAGCTATCCAAGTGGCTACAACTCCCAGTGAGGCGCGCTTTATTCGGCCTGTTGGTGTAAGCTCGCGCCGCTCTTCACTAAGCCAGTCCACGTAGTACTTGCGCAGCCGATCCTTGAAAGGCTTATTGAGGCACACATCAAGAGGCTGCAGCTGGCCTGTCATGCCGCCGGGTATGATGGCGACGTCGGTACCGGCTTCGGAAAGCGCAGCTTTTACGCCGTCAGTGAGGTGTCCACGGTAAGAGTCCAGGACGAGGAGGGAACGTTTGGCCAAGAGGGCCCCTGGACGCCGCTGCCAAACCATTCTGATCCACTGCTCAACCATATCGCTCGCCATCCATCCATTTTCGTTGGCGCGGACGATCACATTTCTTGGAAACACTTCCTGAGCTGGTAGAGTCTTCCTCTTAAAAATTATATACGCCGGCAGCTTGTGGCCATCCGCCGTGCAGGCCAGCATTACAGTCATGCGCTGCTTTTCGTATCCGGCCGAGCGCACTTTCACTTCCTTGGCACCTTTTTCGTTCACGGTGCACGCCACTGGCATGTCAAACCATACCGGCGTCTGGTCAGCGTTTCCCATTTGTCCTACGGCGTAGCCGTGCTCCATCCTCTTCCTTATTACGAATCGCTGAAATGAGATCAGCTTCTCTTCGAAGTCGCCCGGCAGCTTTTGACAAATGGACGTGCGACGTCGGAGGCTGAAGCCAAAGCGCTTCATGAACTTCTGCAACCAGCCCCGGCTGGCTTTGAACAGTTCCCGGGGGACGCCTCGCTCTCTCGCCAGCTCTCTTGCTTTGGCTTGCAGCACTTCCGTGGTCACTGGAAGTGCCACTGACCTCTGCGTCTCCACAAACTCGGCCAGAGCTACCTCCACTTCTGGATGGCGGCCTTTCTTGGGGCCCGTGAAAGCCGTTCTCGTTGCCGTGCAAGCAAAAATTTCGTTACGCTGCCCCCTCCAACGGCGAACATTCTTCTCATCCACGCCGAAGTCCCGCCCGGCTTGAAGATTTGACGACTGCTCTGCAGCGACTATAACTTTCCGCTTAAAGGCGGCACTATAATGGCACCGCCTGTTTGGTGCCATGGTGTTGGTGATAAAAACTACGCACGAAAACTTCACTGCTGCGAATGTGCTCACGCCACCGCACGAGAACAGAACAAGGCCAAAATGGCAGCCAGTGCTCATGTGTGCTTTGATCAGTATCGGCTACGGATAGCAACGGCTACGGATAGCAACGGCTACAGTGCTGTCTTTCGTTGGCGTTTTGTGGGGGCGCCACCTGCGTGCTACATTTATTCGTATTTTACGAATACGAAACCTCGAAACGAAATCCTCGAATCTAAGCCGACATAAGAGTTCTACATCTTGTTTTTTTGAAAAAACTATCGGCCTAGATTCGAATAAATACGGTAGTTCTAAGATAGGTGTCGGGGGGGACACTGCAAAAAACTGCAATTTTGGGCCAAAAAGTCCATTTTTGGATTATCCTAGTTTTCGATTCCCGGACTAATAAAGAAGCTCTCGGCAAAATTTTATTCACGGGCGTCCTCTAGAAACACAGAAATTCTCGTTTATCGAAAGGTCGGCTTGCTTGTTAGTGACCCAAATGAAAACCTTTGCTCTTTTATTCTTTCTTGCCCCTGTTACAGTTGTACCAACAGCACCAGCAGCAGCAACAGCAGCATCAAACACAGCACCAACAGCAGCAGCAGCAGCAACAGCAGCAGCAGCATGCTCAGCGAGGGCAGCACGGAGGCCCCATGGCATTGGTACCAGGTGCCCAGTACTCCTTGGGCCAGGGGCAGCAGCAGGGTGGTGCACTGGGGGTGCCGCCTCCCGGGGCGCCAACCCCTTCACCCTTTGCACCTCCCTCCACGCCCTACCTACTCAACCAGGACCCCTATGGAGCGCCACCTCATCCTCTGGGCATTGTCACAGGTGGGTCCCCCCACTTCTCTCAGTGCAGCCAACACGGCTCTCGTTAAAAGCAGCTTCAGTTTGGTTTTTTCTTTTCCTCAAAATGTGAATTTTGGACTCCTGTCTACTTTGTGAATGCAATGTCTCAGCGACCGATTGAAAAAAAAAAAACTATATTTTTTTCTTCAGCATGAAGTAAAAAATGTGGAGTGCAGTGTGTAGCAAGCAGGTACCGTATTTACTCTAACCTAGACCGGTACTTTTTTTTTTTTAATCTTTTACGAAAGTCTGGGGTTCGGCTTAGATTCGTGGATGCGGTTTGCCCGCAACCGCTAGACACGCAACGTCATCTTGCGGCCACAGCTTGCAGGTTTGCAGACTCCATTTTGCTTGTTGGGGCTGGCTTGTTCGAATGTTGTGAACAAAGGTCTCGCCGTCCCGTACTTGCTTGTGTTCCTCGCCATGTGACCTCTAGGAACGCCGGTGTTTGCGTCGCTATGGGGCCCACCAAGCGATGACATTACACCGTGGCTTTTAAGGGGGAGGTGGGGATCAGAGCTAACTTTTTGTTCTTTGATCTAGAGCAATGAAATTTGGTAGCCGCTCTCAAAAGTGTCTTAAATAAAGAAATAAGCAGTTTCGTTATGATACCTTGAATTGTTTTCAAGTCAATATGGCAACTAAATGAAATTTGGTAGCCGCTCTCAAAAGTGTCTTAAATAAAGAAATAAGCAGTTTCGTTATGATACCTTGAATTGTTTTCAAGTCAATATGGCATACCCCATTAGGAATTCAGCAAAATTTGTGAACTTGAAATCTAGCCAAGACGGTGGCAATACTTTATTAGTGTCTTGCCAGTTATTGCGTGAGGGCTGTAAAAGCTTAGTATAACTTAACAGTTCTCGTCCATGATGACGGTGATTTGCATTTGTACCTGACTGTAGTCTGGAGTGGTTCATGTTGGTGATCTACGCCTGTCCGGGTTGTAGTCTGGAGACCTGTCTCCACTGTGCCTCCTAGGGAGACTTTTTTTTTTTTTTTGTCCACAGTGTTGCTCAAAAAGGCTGTTGTTTTCTTCTGCTGCTCTACCTCATTTTTAAGCGGAAAACAATTATCCCATCCGGAGAGGTTTTCTCTGAAAACTTCGTTGTGCGTGCACAAGAGATTGGATGGACAAGTGGTGCCCTAGTCGAAGATTGGGTGAAGACCGTTTGGCAACGCCGTGCCGGGGCCCTGTTGTTCAAAGAGTCACTTCTAGTTCTCGGCTCCTACCGCGGCCTCTCTACAGATGCCATAAAGTCAGTGCTTTCGAAAGGCGATACGGACGTTGCTGTGATACCCGCAGGAATGATGAGCCAGCTACAACCGCTCGATGTTGCAATCAACCAGCCGTTTAAGGATAGGCTGCAGAAGCACTACAACGACTGGCTGACGCTTCAGGACCACCAGCTCACACAGACCGGGCGCATCAAGCGTGCTTCGCTTGGCCAAGTGGTGAACTGGGTTGCCGCGCCATTGGAGGAATTTCCAGCCGAACTGATTGTGCGGGCCTTCTGCAAGTGCCACGTCTCGAACGCACTGGGTGGAAGCTAAGACTGCACTGTGGGAGGAGGCCAGCGACAAAGAGGACAGCGATGTTGACGAAGACGATGAGTGAGCATTCGACGTGCTATGCTGAGCGTCGCAAGCTTAATAAAATACATGTTCTAGTTTTAGTCCATGCCTTTTTGATTTGGCTTACACTCTAGTAAGCTTTTTTTTTACTTTCTGACTTCATGAATTTCGGGGGTCGGCCTAGAATTGAGGCCGGCCTAGATTCGAATAAATACGGTAATTGCGATGTAACAGTTGAGTTTGTATTATGCAGTTTTCTATAGGAGCTAGAGCAGTACTGGCTAGCAAAAACATAGTAGCCAGGAAAAAGCAACACTAAGGAACGTAGCAGCGTGCTTCTACAATAGAACCTTTCTATAGTTGTGTCACTCATTAACAAAAGATCGCACAATACCATTGTCTTTACTTTATCATTTGTTGACGGCATGGCTCTGTGGATGCTGCCTAGTAATTAATTGGCTGCTTGCTAAACACTGAATGTTGGTTTATAAAATAAACCTGGAAATATTTTACGTCGAGGAGACTGGATATATGCAACACGCATCACTTTTGCAGCTAAACTCCAGAAACAGCGCAAGTCTTCTCAGTCTCTTGTCCAGCTCATAGATACAAAGTTCGCACCGTCCCCACTCTGGGCATGCTGCGCCGTGGTTGACAAAAATATTCACTGCACCAATATTGATGATTCAAGCTCTGATTGACTCTTCACCATTCCTACCTTCATTTTCGAACATCCTTATCTCCTTGCTTCCCAGTGCTGCGAGCATTTGCCCTGTTCTTCTGTTCCCTGTTGCTCACTCCTCACATACTTTCCTTCCTCAGTGGCGCGCGCCGCTGCCTTTCTGCATTTGTAGCTTTCTAGCCTACTTGGATTTTCCTTGTAGCTCAGCAGCCTGATGGTAAAGCCATCTCTAAAAAGCGCAGTTTCAAACCGTTTGCCTCTGAATATTGGCTTCGCGATCCTAGACTGCGCGCGTGCTGCGATGTCATCATTCCGCGGGATGCTCTTTACTATGTTTATTAAAGATGTGTTTACTATAGCAAAAAAAAAAATCTTTAATTTACAGTCACCTTTGGAAGGTGAAATGGGACAGTAGCTTCACTTGGCTATATCCGAGTTTACTGTACTGTAATATGGTCTGGCTCTGCAAGAAAAAAAACACAAAGGTTGAAGACATGCAAAGAGCAATAATGGCAGCCTTTCATCACATGATGTCAGCTGATGAACTGCTGAACTGCATCATGAACTTTCATTTGCCAGGACCCCAAGTTGGTGCAGACACTGAACTACAGAAGCTGCCACCTCACAAGTACCACCTATCATGCCATGTCGCAGCATGCTATGAGCTTAAGCGTTGTTCAGCATTAGTGTAATTAGGGAGAGGTTTCTTTTGTCTTAGCAAACTTGCATAAAACCTGTATCCGTGTATGTGTTGAGGCAGATATCCAGCTGGTACAGTATGACTGTTGCTGCTACCACTCCTGAGGTCTGCCAAAGTAAATGTTGAGCAGTTTGAGCGCCTCATGCCACCATAGCATTTGGCGTATAAAGCGCTCGAACATAGCTGCCATGGTCTCAGCCGCAGCTTCTTGAAAAATGTGAAAGGGTATTCAAAATGCTGTGTAGAGTGTGCATTTAGTCATTTGGTTATCTCTTGGCCTGCAGCTTGGAGAACATTCCCTGCAAAGTGCATGGTGTTCCATGTATTCTAATGTCTAACACCTGATTTGAAAGACTGAAAAATGCAGCTAAAATTAGGTGTCTGTAGTCCTTTAATGTAGTAGTCTGGTTTGAGTAATTATTTGCGCGTACGAAAGCATATACTTCCTCTATGCAACAAGATAAAAAGCCATGAGGTTTTATTTTTAGAAATCTAAAACTTAGAAAAGGTTATGGACCTCCTTCACCCCGCGACGTCACGAAGATGCGGTGGCGCTGATGTTAGCAGCGACTTTCGCATGGTAGGCAAAACAGGTTCCACTTGCCCGTGCCTACCGCAGCTGCCGCAGCTACCGGCGGCTGCTTCAAGCCTGTGCACTGCAGAAGCAGCATGTATTGACCAGCTGCGTCACTGCTGGATCCGCGCAGTAGCATAAAAAATATTAAATTAGCCTCGATAGGTTTCTCGCGCATAAATGCCGCATTCGGAAACTGGCTAACAGACATTGGGCCACGGTAGTAAAGCGCGAAGTCTGGGAGTCGATACGCCCTGCCACTCAATGCACTTAATGGCATGTAAGTTACTGCGTTAATTCACCTGAACTTCAGGATAGTAGGCTGATAATTGCTCAAAGAAAAAAAAGACATATGCAGCTGCACACGTACTTATCACCTTGAGCCGGAGTGCACGGGGCGCCGACAGGTTCACTCACCCCCAAGGAATGCGTTTTTTTTGTTAATAGTACCCTATGTTTTAATGGCGCGTTTTATGACATTTAATATCTATTTGAAACTGTTTCTTGATATGACGACGTAATTATTTCATTCGAGTAAAAGAAGTCTGGTAAGTTGTGTCAATCTTGCGTGGTCGCGTTGGTGTACTTAGAATAGCGTACCTTAAGTGTGCTAAACGCCGTATGCTTTTTCATTGCATCATGCATGTGTCATGTTTCATGAGGTAGTACATGATCGCGAAGCTTGTTTGGAAAGAAGCAGCCGCAGGCGTGCTACTAACAGACACGTGGCAAGATTGAGAGGGAACGTGGCAATGAAAAGTGTTTTCGTTATTCATGCATGCGATATGTAACTAAACTTGGTGCAAATATGAAATTCCTACGCTAGTTTCAGTAATTCCTTTTATATATAGCTATACCTGGTGCAGTTCTGGGTAATTTTAATTAACACCGTCGTCAAATCCCCCCAAGGTCTCAAATAATTGAGTAGATAGTGCGGCAGTTTTTTTATGCCAGCATGTACATAAAGCCCTGTTCTGTACGATGACGCGATTAGTTCTTTTTCTATGACAGTACTTATGCATGCATAGTTACATGAAAGCGTTTCTTACAAGAAATAACTAACACAGTACTGCACGTGTAGGGAAAAAAATCGAGATTTATTACGCTCCTCAACGTCTCAGGAATAGTTTGCGACAAATGGAATCATTTGATTTTCATGCGAATTAAGAAGGTGAGTGATCCAGTCGCAGAAAATGTGAGAGGTCACAAAACATACCTTAAAGTTTATGGCATCTTCGCTTTCGCTTTGGTCAAAGAAATGCGGAACTGAAATCAAATAAATTACCTCACAATTTTGGACGACCACACTTCTAAAAAGCGTAATTTATAAATTTGTACTCAATATTTTGCTATAATTTCTCGTCACGAAACTAGACTTCAGGGCTAGGAAAGAAATAATTCTAGAAATAAAAAATTTTCACCAAATCGACCAGCTTAACAAGAGGACAAGTCGGCTGGGCTGGTGCGTGGCCATGCGGCTAAAAACAGCGCTAAGCGAGACAGGAGATCAGAGACACGACGCTGTCCCCACTTTTCGCACAGCGCGACACGCATGCCAACAGATGATGAGCGCACGTCTGCTCCGACGAAACAACGCCAGCACTTTCCCTCACTATTGTCCCGAAGTAAAATCATTCCGGCTAGTGCAGAGTGTCAAAACTTGTTTTATTCAATGCCTAGCGCATAAATAAACGGCAGGAACGCTTTCTACATGTTCACTACTAACCATATATACAATACAGTGGCAAACTATTTCTCTTTATAGGCCGCACGTGGCCAACGCGAGCTCGTGTACTTCAACGAATTACCAAGTTGGAAGCATCGACCATTGCTATGATTCGCAGAAACTGGAAACGCGCCTACAAGCCTTGAAAACCCGCGCTCAACACCTATACGCGACGCCACTCCCCGACCTTTTGCCTACCACGAGCTCGCTAGCGACTGCAGCGCCACCTCGTTTGCTTACAAACATGCAGGAGGTCCATAGCTTTTACACTGATGCTGTTAAAATTTAGGGGAGGACATGGCTCTTTGAGACGAAAAAATCTCAAAGAAATCAGTTCCTTGAAAATTATATTTTCGAAATCTAATTCCTTTAATTCGTCAGCTTTCCAATCTCATAGATCAGTATTTTGGCCGCAAGATCAATTTATAACATCACTGTGAGCTGAACTCCATGAAAAACATTTTCTCAAGACACCCCTTTTTTACTTGCTAATTTGCAACAGCACTATCTTGGCCTTCAAGGCAGGTAGAATCGTATAATTTTTATTGTGGCATGTAGTTGAAAGTGCAAAGTACCCAAAGTTAGGAACAGATTGTGGAATTCACGCTTTAGAATTTTACAGTTTTGCTCTAGATCAGACATTAGGATAGCCACATTTGGAACAGTGAACTTCGAATTGCTTTGGCATTGCTAATATTTGTTACTTTAGAAATATACTCCTAACATTGTATTCCTTGTGCTTTCTAGTATCTAGCCGTTCGTCAACATCAATTTCTGTTGGGTGGTTTTTTTCATTGCTTCTGCAAATTATGAAACATTTCATTTATCTTTGTAACTAATTGGCCTATTTAAAAATTAGATATTTGAAATCGCTGTAAGAAACTGAATAAGAATAGCAAATTTCATCAAATATAAAAAGCTTTAAGGGGAGATGCGGGTTGAAAAACTCGGTTTTTTTTTCTTCGAAAATAATACGTTTTTTGTTTTCGCTTGTTTTGTGAAGTTTAATATCTCTACTATTATGAAAATAAAAATTAAAGCTGAATTCGAACTGTAACTGGATCAAAATTGCGTTTAAAGAGCACAAGGTGGCTGTTAAAAAGTCCGAAAGTGCGCCGTCTTCTGTAGCGCCGTGTAGCGTCTCTCACTTTGTTGATGCTTCGTGACTGACCGCGCAACAGTCTGCAGGAAACTGTTCGGACGGCACGGCGAGCTATCGTAAAGACGATGACAACAGCGAACACAAACCTGGCGAAACGTGAAGAGAGCGCACAAACCACAAAGACCGCCAACAACGGGAAAAGGAAAGAGCCATGGTGGCCAGTGCAGACGATGCGCCGGCCGCCGCCGAAAGGGGACCGCCTCGTCAGCGCGTGCAGCAGCCAATAGCGGCCGCGCGATCCCCCGCGTTCTCGAGGAGTGCGCCATTCGCCCAATCGCAGCCTTGCATTTCAAACGTGGAAAGCTCGAAAGGTGCTTTGAGGGCCCTAATCACAAGCGAGCCACGCTTCCACCATTCTGCCGCCGCGGTCGTCGGAGGAGGCAAAAAAAAGAGCAAGAATTCACGAACAAACAAGACCAAGATGGCGGCGCTCGGTTCACTGGCTGAAAAACGGCATGCGCTCGAAGTTGGGGTATTTTCGGTGCTTTCTCGCAGCTCAGCGGCTGCCGCGGCTTGTTCGATATTTAATTTGAAGTACTTTCACGACAAATTAGGCGTTGATATTTGCAGAACAGGTAGTTTATGACACGAACTGTCAAAATATTCACTTTTCCAAAAATCGACTTTTTCGCGATTTTTTGGTTTTCAAGGGCTGCGTCCCCCCTTAAGAACCATGCCCCCCCCCCCCCCCCCCTTCAATGGCTGTCCGTCCATCTGAGCAGCTGCTGGTGCCAGCCTTTGATGTGGGAATTGCAGAAAACTTTGAGGCAGTAATTAGCCACGAAGTAATTAAGTCTTGAAATCCATGAAGAATGGAGAGACAGCTGCATGCTTGTTTTTAGGATGCAAAAATACACTAGACAAGAGAATTTCTTCCGTGTTAGAAACAAACCATGTTTGGTTGAAGATCAGGGTTTCTCTTTAACAGCATGTAACCTTCTCCCGCTTGTATGGTGCAGGCCCAGCAATGATGCCCCAGTACTATGGGATGCCTCCATGGGGCATGTTCCCCACGCCTGCTGCAGGCCTCCTGCAGGGCCAAGGTGGCCAGGGGGGGCCTCCACAGCAGGTGCCACAACAGGTGCAGCAACAGATGCAGCAGCAGGTGCAGCAGCAGATGCAGCAGCAGATGCTCCGAGGTAGCGGGGCAAGACCCATGACACCACAGGGTGGCGGCGAGCCCCTTTCTCAAGCACCACCTGGAGGTTAGTTGACTCAGGGCCCCACGAAATTCATTGGATTGCTGTAATTGTAGGTAGTTGTCTCCTTTATGCCCGGAACTTGGATTTTTTTTTTTTTTTTTTCACATGTAGTGTTGGACCGTGGCACTGATGAAGGACGCTTTGGGTGACCTCATGATCTGTCTATATTCACTTGCAGGAGGCCAGTATCAAATGCTGGCACCTCCCTACTATGACCAGAATGGCTCAATAATGATGGGCAACACACGAGCAGTCCGCTTGATGCCACCAGTGCTGGTAAACCCAGGGGCCCCGGGAACCAGCGCTCCTAGCCAACCTGGTGAGTGGGTAAAAGGCTCGCGTAAAGACAACCACTGGGTGCCAGCCAGAGCCTACCAGCTTGGGAATTGTATCAAGTCTTGTGCTAAACATTAGCCTAATTAACTGGCAGAGGTTTCTTAGCAAACTTGCATAAAACCTATATCCGTGTATGTGCTGAGGCAGATATCCAGCTGGTACAGTATGACTGTTGCTGCTACCACTCCTGAGGTCTGCCAAAGTAAATATTGAGCAGTTTGAGCGCCTCATGCCATCATAGCATTTGGCGTATAAAGCGTTCGAACACGGTCCACCATACGTATATTGTTGGGGCTTTCGAATTCGTCTGCTTGAGTTAGATTTTTGTCCCCTCGCCATGAATGTAAGGCACCGGCTTTAAGAATAGTTGGTCCAGATAATAGTTACAATTTCACTTTTCTGACCTTCATGCCATCCGGCATCAGTGAGCCAACTCAGCTCAGCTGTGTGCAGTTTCGGGTGCTAATTGGCACGTCTTGCTAGCCTTTTCTATTTCCATTTTTTTTCTTGTCGCTTCGGCACTACTGAACGTTCTTGTCCGTATGGTTCTTCCATTCTTACAGTGTGTTGAAATTGCTGATGGATCACGTGCCGTTTGCAGTCTGTGCGTTGAAGTCTCTACACACGCACGCTTGTGATGTGTGCGACGCAGTAACGGTGGAGCTCCACCCTAAAAATAGTCATTGTTGCGCTGTTCTCATCTCAAAAGCAAGCAACCAGCGCCCAGTTTGATCACAAAACAAATTTACTGTGATGCAAGCAGTTCATGTTAAGTTTTTCTGAGATCATATGATAATTTGCACTTTTGGATAATTGAACATTATTCGGTCCCTTGAAGTATGAACTAACGAGCTTTTTCTGTATCATATTTACTTGCGTAATTTGTGCACTTCTAATTTACAATCTGGGTTTTTAAGGAAAAAAATCTATTGCTCGCATATTTTATGTTCCCTGCTGCGCCAGACCACCAGCATGCTAGACTGGCTTAGGAAGATCTGCGCGTCTGCGTCGCCGTGTGCTGTTTACCTGGCTCTTTCATACTGCCTGTCGCTTTCCCAGACAAACAGTTGTGAGAGCCAACTTACAGTAATCTCCAGCAGTGCCGGAGTTAAAAATTTCCAAAACACTTGCTGTTCGGTTTGTCACTAGTCAGCGGGGCCACAAGCTCCGACTGATTGAAGTCACTATAAAATTACCAAATTACCATGCTTAAGGGGGGACATGTGTCTTTGTGAAAAAATTTTTAATATTGAAGTTATTGCCATGAAAATTTGTAGGTACATATATTTCAGCATGCTGATCACAAATATGAAATTAGTTTCTACAATTTTTTTTCTTCCTATTGTATGTGGTTTTTTATGAGAAGAGCTTCTGACAGGGTTTTAGAGAAAACTGCTGACAGATCCTCATAATCTGTATGTTGCTAGATTCTAGAAGGATCAAGGATCGCAACAAGGGTGATAGCATGTTTCTAGCTCTTCTAGTTCAAAAGTTGTGGTCATCCAAAGTTGTGGTTAAGAACTGAAATTTTAGTTGTTAATTTTAGCAAATAACAAATTTGTGTTTACACCTAGCTACCATCTGAAACCCTTATTGCAGTCACCACCTATTTAGCTACTAAACGACACAAAAGTTACCAAAATCTGATGAGCAGAAGCAGAGATAGGCTTGTCAGTAGACTGCCATGTGACGAAAATAATCGAACTGAGAAAATTGCAGAAAAAAAACAAATTACAACGCTTCCAATGCTTTATTTACGCACAGTTATGCAAAAAAAGTAGCGTCTAGCTTCAGAATGCCCCAGGCGAGTAATGTTGATCAGTTTTTCTTTGGTGACGTCGCTTTGCGGCAGAGATGAAGCAGGCTGAGGCTTCCGCTCAGAGCCTATAGCTCTGCGAGTCTTTCTCCTGTGCCCTCTCACTGGCTATGTGGTTTTGTTCCACTTCGAGCTCTTGCAGAATGCGTGACGCACCCTCCTGTGTCCCAGAATTAAACCGCATGACTGCCTCATCATTAATTTCATTATTGTGGGATTGCGGCACGAAAATGTTTCTTTACCGAGAGATACGAAGTGCATTGGCCCCTAAGGGAATTTGCCGAGATTCATGAAATATTTCGTTGCAGCGAGAATTTCGTATTCTCGAGATTTTGTTATCGCGGGTTTCGACTGTTAGCCGCATTTAGTGTCAAAAAGTCCACTGCAACGAAGTGCGAATCCAAATTATCTTCAAAATCTTGTCCGTTGTAGCCAAATCCGCAGTAAGGCAAGTTCTGTCAATGGAAGATAGAGGAAAATCGACCAAACATCGTAAATCGGTATGTTAAATTTGAATACCTGTTGTGACCGGATGTGTTGTAACATGATTATACTGTAGTAAAGATTTTTGCTGGTCTGAGGCACTTTACTATAAAGGGGTTCTCCTCTAATAGCAAATCGGGAAACCCCTCAAATGACATACTACAAATGCTACTGTGATTGCTTGCATTTGTTTTTCTTCGGGTTGTGGTCTTTGTAAGTGTTGTCAGCTGTTCCCAAAAGAGCACTTGACAAAGTCGTGTTTATAGTTAGTGTTTAATTGCCTAATTTGCATACCACATCAATGTGCTCTGTGCCATGTTCAACCCGGCATGCGGATATTTTGAATTTGAAGTGAGAGCTTGACAAAAGCATATTGAAGAACTCATTAGGCCTTTCACAACTTTCCAGTCACAAGTGGTGACTGTTCTGGCATTTTTACTTTTCACCAAGGTGAACTTGGCATTACTGCAGACATGCACTACTTGTAGCTGCAGCAGCTTCAGTCCTACCATCAAATTCGTGAGCACCATGCGGATGGGTGTCAGCCGCGATTAGGCAAGCTTCTTGTGAAACTGCAGTAGAACTGGCACCAGTAAGTGGCTGCCTCATTGCAAGGCTTCCATCTCGCATGCACCTATGTGGCATACCAGACTTGTCAGCAAGATTACCATTTTTTGCGTCGACTGTGCTTTTCAGGGGGCGAGAAACTTTTTACACTGCGGCATGATGCTGAGGCACTCTAGCGCACAGAAGGTGCCTGATGTACCAACTGTTGAAAACTGCCGTCAAGAGATGCCCGATTTGAATGGAACTTTCGTAACTGGAGCATGCAAAAAAAACTCCGCGAGTTCAAAGTCGTAATTCAGACACATTCTGCTACAGAGATATGTGCATCTTCCCAATGGCGCAGGGTCCCTGAACGGTGGCAGCCTACGCCTACTGGGCTCGGGCAGTGCAGGTGCAACGGCTGGCAGTGGCCCGCCCCAGGGCCCCCAGGGGTCGGGCCTTTTCTCAGCAGCCACAGGCGGATCGAGCCATCCGTTTAGTGCTGCTGGCTCTGGGGGCTACAACCCGGGTGCAGCCGGTGCGTCGGCCTTTTCGGGCGGATTTGCTTCTGGACTGGGCGTAGGCTATGGAGGATCATCGTCCCTTGGGCCCATTGGAACCTCGCCGTCTGGTCCCGTCGGCATAGGTGAGGCCAAATACACACTGGCACATGCACTTGCTTACTTGCGTAACTTCAAGTGTAACTCTTCAGGGCACTCATTTAAATAGGTTTCATAACTTTAAGGAGCACTGTTTCATGACCTTCGGGCATATCGGCCTACTCTGTATTCTCATTATTTCAAACTCTGTTCAAAATGCCAGTATTTGAACTGACAGTTTGGACGTGTCTGTTAGAAGCATATAAGAAGGTTCGGTTTCTCTTTCGGGAGAAGAGAGCTTTAGACAATTCATTTTGTTACGGAAGTCATGACTATGGAATCTTCTGGGAGCATGCATTTTTGTCTGCTGATACCAGTGGGGTGGACCGATTTTTTCCTACTTACCGGGACCTGAAAAATAGTCCGTATAATTGAACAGTCCAAAAATTCCGTGAACTGCAAAAAAATTGCTTAGCTGAGAAAAACTGGCATAAAAAATTTGGAATTTCAATGCTTCCCATGTTCCTGTTGCAAGCAGTGTTAGCTTGTTATTTAAAGGGACTATGCAACGAATAAAAAGTCACTTGTAAATGTTTTCAATGCTTAGAAACGATGCTAAGAAGCATTCACACCAAGTATGAGTCTTCAGAACTGAGCCGGCAATTTATTATGAACTTTTAAAAACTGTGTTTTTCAAAATTCGCGGGCCGATTGGTGTGCTCGTAGTGACCGATATTGGAACTAAAATCGTGGAACAAAGACGTCACACAACCCACAACGTCCCCAGGCCACCACACGCTCTCATTCGCTGGAGCCACGGCAGCCACGACGTCACGGGCACACTTCCGGTAGCCGTGAAAATCGTCTGCTCGTGCTGCCGCGGGACCCTCTCGGGCAAGCGCGAGCCAGGGCATTGCCTTCGCGCATATGGTTTCAATTTTCCTCTGCCGCCTCCTTCTGTCGGGAGTTCCGGAGCCACTCGCACGGCTCTTCGTGCGCACGCATTGGGCTCGATGCTCATCGCGGCCGTAAAAGCGAGCAGTCGCACCTCGAGGTCCGTGTTTATAACTGCTAATTGCCACAGATGACAAGCAAAGAAACCCGACACGCGCCGCAATCCAGGAAGGCGAAGAGACCAGAGAGATGCCTCCACGCTGCCGACGCTGCTGCTGGGGGGCTAGGAACGACAACCGGAAGTTGCAAAATAAACGTCAGCGGATGACGTATTCATGGGTGGGGCCCAGTCCCAGAGCTGTTTTCTTTATTTTTTTTCTGGTGCTCCTCGTGCACAAGTTGAGGGGGGAGAGGAGGAGCGTAATTTTTAATAGTCTATATCTTCGCTGTTATTGATGCTAGCTCAAAAATTCTTGCACTGGGGTGACGAGTGATGAAATGCCTATCTCTCGTCTGCTTTGCGTAATCTCAATTAATTTATTGCATAGTCCCTTTAAGGGGAGACACTGCGGTTTGTCCTTTTTTTTCTTATTTCTTAAGTTATGAAGTTGAAATTTTTGCACCTGATGTAGTTTCCTCTGCTGATAACAAATATGCAATTAGATTTTACCTAGCTTATATAGATGTCAAGATATTTCAAGTGTCATGTTGGGCCACCTTGCCCAAAATTATGGCAACTTGCAGTGGAAATATTGGCCTGTATTTTACATGTGCATGCTCTAGAAGGACCAGGGAATGCAACCATAGCACAGGCATAATTTTAGATGAATCACCAAAAAAGTTACAGCCTTTAGAAATTTCCAGTCTGAAAATGCAGTTTTCTAAAACCAGATAAATTGATTGTAATTTATATTTATGCATAGAAATATGTATTTGTTTTAGTATGGTTGCACAAAGCATCTTATAAGCTTTCAAATGCAACAAAAATCATGCAAATCGGACCAGTAAACGAAGCGATGGCAGCGACCCTTGATAGATGTCACCACGGCACTGCGTCCTGTGACGTCATAAGACGACGTTGTGGCGTCGTAAGAATGCGCAGAGTTTGAATCGGAGGGCGGGAAAAACTTTTTCAACTTCGAATCCAAACTTCTTTGAAATGAATGTATCTTTCGCTCCCAGACAAGCGGCAGCAAAGCCATGAAATGCCGAACTATCAGATTTTGCTAACAAAAAAATTGTGAGTTCTCACTGTTCCTTTAATGACGTTCGTTATGTCTTAAGTGGGGCCGTTATATGTAGGCTTGACTGTACTCGTTTATTCGAGCCCTGTTAATTCGGAAATACGGATAAGTACTGTCAGCGCAGTGCCAGCGAACGCCCATGAAAAGCTATGACTTCGGACGGGCGCTACAAATTACGTGCGGAAACTTTTTTCTTTTTGCTTTGGGAGTGTCGTCCGTCATTCCACCCGTCAGTCGCCAATGGAAGCACGCGGTCAGCCGCGATCATGATGCCGGCCTTCAGCATCGCCCGGCCAGCCCAGCGCTCGGCTGCTGACCGGAAGCGGCCAGCGTGGGCTATCGCCGCGGACCAATCAGGGCGCAACCGCGTCTGACTTCCGCCCGTTTCTACAGCATGGTCGCGCCTGCCGAAGCGGCCTCTCACTTCACCACGAACTTGTTGTTGCAGCCACACTGTGCCTCATGTTCACGGCAAACAAAAGTCGCACGAAGCTTTCGCTTTGTCTGAAGATGCCTGCAGCACAAAATTTTAGCAATGAAACGCGGCAGATTTTCAGACTGCTTCTGGATTTTCAAAGCTGCTAGGCTTAGCCAGTACGCGTCGGTGACGTTAGGAAGTGCGGGAGGTTCAAACAGGTCAACTATTTCGGTTCAGAAAGGGGTCACAAAAAATAATTCGTCCTCTTTGTCATCATTGAATAAATAATAGCTTAATTGTAAATGCACAGCTGCTATTTCCAGCATTTTACTAAGCATATGGAATCTCGCCGTTTCTTAACCCGGGCGGCAGCCGCCCGTTTTCTGCCGCTTGTGGTGCTGCACGGCTGCGATGCGTGGGCATTCCGCCACGCCGCAGAAAATCTGCAGGGCAAGTTCGCTCCATGTAGGTCTTGAACTTAAAGGCGAACGTACTGAAAACGGGGCTTGCACAACCGGACAAGCGCTGGCACTCTGCCAAGTTCGCATCCCCCTTTAGCTAGAGCTAACGCCAAAAGGTAATGTAAACACACCGATGTTATCGCTGCGCAGCATCTTGGCACACTGCCAAGAAATGTGTTGTGGACCGTGATGGTGCGAAACAGAGGGAAGCGTTAACGACTGAGGCTTTTATTCTTTTCCAATTCTTGGGCTAAAATTGGGGGGGGGTGGGTGGGTTCAACTTTTTTCCCGGTCCCGTGAAGTTCGAATTTAAAATTTAAAAGTCGATATTTTTGCAAAGGCTTGGCTCTTAAAACCCATGTCGGCTTTCCTTCACTCCTCTGCTCTCGTCCTTGTGCTTTTTTTTCCTCATCATGAGCTACTAACAAGCCCAAATTGCCACTCTTTGGATGTACACAGTGTCCTTTGCATTGCGTTGCAGGTCTAGGTGGAAGCACGGAGTCCCCGAGGAGAGACTCGCTGGAGCGGCGTGATGGCGGGGCAACTATGCTGGGCGGTGGTCGGGGCAGTGGCCCCTTTGCGGCCCTCGAGTCTGCCTACAATGCAGCTGCATCTGCTGCAGCGGGTGGACCCCTGGGCGCCAAGGGGAGCCAGTTCTATGGGGCGCTGGGCACAGTGGCTGCATCCCCAGGGCCTGTGGGCATGCTGCCCCAGAGCCTGACGCCCCCTCCACCTTCCCTCAACGGGTCCACCTCCAACCTCAGTTTAGGTGAGGACTGCTTGATACAGCATGGTCTTGTCCCGTTCCTAATTTTTATTGAAAACATCATAAAAACACAAAAAGCACACAAAGAAAATGAGGTTGACAAAAGATGAGCGCTACAAAAGTTTTCTTTCCAAATTATACAAAGAAACCTGCGTTTCACTGATGCAAGCAACATCAGTTCTCTTCATGTACCGTATTTACACGATTGTAAGTAGACTCGAAGCTAAGTCGACCCCCCCCCCCCCCATATCGCATGTCCGAAACAAAAAAAAAGTTTACGCAAATGTAAGTCGACCCCCACAATTGCATGTCCGAAAAAAAAAAAAAAACACCGGTGGAGCGCTTCAAAAACGAAAATTTATTGCATAGATGGGCTATTCATCCTCACTCGAGTCATCTTCAGTGGTACTGCTGTCGTCGTCGTCGCCGCCGCTGCGATCCCACAGCACATCGTCCTCCATGGAAAGCCCGCACTTCCTAAATGACCGCACCACGACATCGCGTGGAACGGCCGCCCAAGCGGAAATCACCTACCCGCACACAGCCGCCAGGGAGGCTCTCTTCACGCGCCCCATTGGCGTAAGTTCCCGCCCTTCTGCCGCCAGCCACTCGTACTCACGCCGGAGCAAGTCCTTGAATGGCTTGTTAATGCCAACGTCTAGCGGCTGCAGCTGCCCTGTCAGACCGCCGGGAATCACCAGCATATCTGTATCTTCTTTTCGGAGCTCTGCCTTCACTTTCGCGGTAAGGTGGCCGAGAAATGAGTCCAGCACAAGGAGGTTCGGATTGCGATTTTTGAGGGATGCCCCTGTCCTCAAAAGCCACACCCGACGGTACCAATCAATAACTAAGTCGTACGTCATAAAAGTACAGGCGCGACCATACCGTATTTACACGATTGTAGGTCGACTTGAATGTCAGTCGACCCCCCAAATCACACGTCCGAAAAAAAAAAAAAAAAAGTTGACTCGAATGTAAGTCGACCCCCCAAATCGCATGTCCGAATAAAAAAATAAACACCGGTGGGCGCGCTCAAAAACGAAAATTTATTGCATAGATTGGCTATTCATCCTCACTTGAGTCATCTTCAGTGGTACTGCTGCCGTCGTCGTCGCCGCTGCGGTCCCACAGCACATCGTCCTCCATGGAAAGCTCGCACTTCCTAAATGACCGCATCACGACATCGCGTGGTACGGCCACCCAAGCGGAAATTGCCCACCCGCACAGAGCCACCAGGGAGGCTCTCTTCATGTGGCCCGTTGGCGTAAGTTCCTGCCCTTCCGCCGCCAGCCACTCGCTATACTCACGCCGAAGCAAGTCCTTGAATGGCTTGTTAATGCCAACATCTATGCAGCTGTCCCGTCAGACTGCTGGGAATCACCAGCATATCTGTATGTTCTTTTCGTAGCTCTGCCTTCACTTTCGCGGTTATGTGGCCGCGAAATGAGTCCAGCACAAGGAGGTTCGGATTGTGACCTTTGAGGGATGCCCCTGTACTGAAAAGCCGCACCCGACAGTACCAATCAATAACTAAGTCGTCCGTCGTAAAGCCTTTTTCATTCACTCGCACAATCACACCTTTCGGGAACATTTCCTTTGGCATAGTTTTTCTTTTGAAAACGATGTACGGTCGGAGCTTTGTGCCATCTGCCAAGCATGATAGCATAACAGTGAACCGAAGTTTCTCGTTTCCTGTCGTGAGAAGCTTGACCTCGAGAGCTCCCCTCACGCTCACTGTTGTGTTGCTCGTCATGTCGAAGTAGACGGGAGTCTGGTCCGCATTGCCGATTTGGCCGAGCAGGGATCGCCTCGAGTCGCGGAGCTTGAGGTAGTGCCTATGGAAGGCGAGAACTTTCTCCTCGTAAGCAGCCGGCAGCTTCTGTCATACACTAGTACGCCGACGAAGAGAGAAGCCAGCCCTCTTCATAAATTTCGAAGCCCAAGCCCTGCTGGCTTTGAAGTCTGTTCGGAGTATTCCAGCTTCCGCAGCAAAGACCCGGGCTTGTTGCGTGATGATTTCGCATGTCACTGGAAGGGACCGATCACGTATTTCGGTGACATACGTTGCAAGCTTTACCTCCAGCTCCAGAAAGCGTCCCGACTTCGGCCCGCGAAAACCTCTTCGCTTGGAGTCGCAATCGAAAATTTTGTCTCGCTGCTTCCACCACTCCCGCACCAACCGTTCAGAAACGTCGAACTTGCGGCCCGCCGCGCAGTTGTTGGTTTCTTCGGCGTAAATGATGGCCTCCCTCTTGAACGCTACAGTGAATGAGCGCCGAATTCTTTTCGAACCTGGAGAGCTCATGGCGAAGCACGCGGCCGGCAGTCGAGTCAAGAGCAGCAACTCCAAGCACCAGCACCACCAAACAGAGTGAATGGTGTCGAGGCGTCGGCTCTTCCAGCAAACATCGGCATTCCCCAGAAGCGCCGCTGTTACGTATTGCGCAACCAACTGAAATAGCGGCTCTTCCATCAGCTAACGACACTCCCGGGCGCTGGCGCAGACTCCGCGATTGGAACAGCGGCCCTTCCCGCGAGTGAAATGAAATGAAATTGGTTTTGGGGGAAAGGAAGTGGCGCAGTATCTAAATAAACTTGCTTCTAATTGTATTGAGGAAAAAATTGAAAATTCGAAACTTGGTTTTTGGGGAAAGGAAATGGCGCAGTATCTGTCTCTCGTATCTCGTAGACACTGGAATGGCATCGTAAGGGAAGGCATAAAGGGGGGATTGAGAGAATAAAGAGGTGCCCTAGTGGAGGGCTCCGGAATAATGTTGACCTCCTGGGGATCTTTAAAGTGCACTGACATTGCAGAGCACAAGGACGTGTTAACGTTTTGCCTCCATCGAAATGCAGGATTTCGAGACGGAGTGCCTTGGTTCTGGGCGCCTGGTCGCAGCCTTCATGGTCACTTTGCGCTTGTACTAATAGGGGCTAGGACTTTTGCGCTTAGGGGGATCCTTCCCCGCTGGTCCCGGAACACCTGCAGGCACGAAACACAGCTCGAAGCGTGCCTGAATGGTGCTAGGTTCGGGCAACGATTCGTCCTGTGAATCTTCAGCTATCACGCTGTAGCTCGTTGACAGTTGGGGCTCACTCGCAGGCTGCGTGTCCATGTCTCACGATGCGCCAGAAACAAAGCACACAGTCTGCCAGCGATGATGACCTTCGACCCACGTCGCCTCCAACGCTGCAATCTCGGCTACCGATTCGCGCGGCCGTATGCAAAGGTGCAAAGGTTGGTGCGTCTTTCGGTGACTGGGTTATCGGTGTCAATGGCACAGGGCGACTGTCGGCTTCGTTGCTGGAGTAACACGATGCAAGATAGCGCGGCACATTTCCGCGTGTTCAGTCGCGTGCTCCGCTTCTCCTGCTGGCCACCGTCTTTTTCTCGCCGTAGGAGGTTTGTGCTTCCGTTTTCCGGAGGCATGGTTCGTTGAAAATTTCTTTTCAAAGGAGTGACGATCCATCACTGAATTGGGAGCTTTCAGAAATTTGAATTCTGCATGTCAAATTAAGACTCTGGCGTGGTTTGCGAAGCAGAAAACAGTGGTCTGCTGTGGTCGCCAGCTTTCCCGCTGCCACAGCAGCAACCAATGGGGAGGTGCCTTTCAGACCAGCAGCCAATCAGAGGCCCGCTTTCATAGGAGGGCCCGTGTGACCACCCCTGGCATACCCGCATTTCTTTTGTGTTTGTGCGATTGTTGCAAGATGGCAATGACTGAAGTATTCAGAAACGGAACGGCGGAACTTTGAGCTTTCAAATGATACCAAGATGGCAGCGCTCGGTGGCGGGAAAGACGAAATATGGCTCTGCGAACTACCATGATTTTGCTCGATTTAAAGCTTTTTGGCCCTGAGGACTGACAAATTAAATTTTTTCGGGCACATTTAGTGCGTTTTCAGCGAAACCATTTCGATACAACGTAGATTAGGCGTTGCAGATACCAAAACGCATGGTTCCCAAAAATCGATTTTTTTTTCGTGATCTGATCTCCGCGTCCCCTCTTAACCTTGGTGCTACGAAAATGTCTAAAACGTTGTTTCTCGATTTCTCAAAACTGCATTTTTGACACATTCAGATGTTTGGAGGAGCGATATCTCCAGTTCTATATCAAGCCTTATTCGCACCAGAAATTAGCAAATAATGCGTCTAAATGAGTGATGGTCTGTGCAGAAACCGAAGATATCCCCGAAAGTTGCCCATCTTTGCACGCCTGTCATGCAAAGCACCTTCACCGCATGGCATGGCAATCGCTTGGCGGAGGTAGGCCGAGCCTTATTGTCGCCCACGAAACGGCTGCCAGTTTCGTAGTTTCGCTAAAAAATAATAAAAAAAAGCTTATTCTGCCGTCGCTTTCAAGTTTCTCTCCGATCACGTGGTGCGATTCCGCTGCCGCCATTGGCTCCGGGTGGCCGGTTTGTGCACCAAAGCCTATGCACAGGTCCTGCTGTTTCTTTCCCTGTTGCGAGCTTCACGAGATTGCCACGATCACGATCACTTCTGCGTTTCTTCTTTTTTTTTTTTTCGGTGCAATCATGGTCAGTCCGAAAAAGCGCAATGTTCGTGTGCAAAAGTTTCATACCAAATATAAATTCAAAAGGAGGAGGCGCAAGTCGACGCCGAAAACGATTAGCGAGAAGAGCGTCCCGAAGCCTCCTAGGCCTAACGACGGCAGCGGCTCCGACGAGATCGACTCCGCCGTGCACTTTGTTAGTGCATCTCAGAAGAAGATTGACCTCTTCAAAAACGAAGAAAGAAGATGCGACAGCTCGTCCAGTGCGGTCATTTGTGACATTGATGCACTATGAAAGGCGTGGAGCGCCCCATTTGTCGAGAGTGCCAACTGTGCGTCCGGGAGTCGCCCCGAAAGCGCAAGGGACTTTCGCCGTACTTAGAACTCTGCTGCGGAAACAGTGAGTGCCCCGAATCGGTTCTATCATCGTCGTACACTTCGAGGCATGCAGCGGCAAGCGGAAACGTCAGCGCGGACGTGGCGGCAAGCGCAGACACAAGCGCGCAGCGAAGTTACCTGAGCGGGAGCTCGCGCGACAGCTTTGCTGTAAATGTGAAGGCTGTCGTAGCCGCTCGTGCAATCAGTGCTGGCTACGATCAACTCATGCGGTTGTGCACTATCATCGGCCTTCCAAAACCAATGCACCAGAAGTCTTTCCATGCCGTAGCAAAGAAGGTGCATTCCGCCGCCGTGAATGCTGCTGCAAAAAATCTCGACAAGGCCCGAGAAATCGAGGCTCAAATTGGCGGCGCAGACGCCGCTGTTATGTATGACGGCACTTGGCAGAAGAGGGGCCATAAGAGTCACAATGTTGTGGCCCTTGACAGTGGCCTGTGCCTCGATTTTGAAGTACTGTCTAATTTTTGCCTTGCATGCAGTCGCCACAAAGTACTGAGCAGTGAAGAAGAGATTTGGCAAGCGTTCCACCGCCCCGTGTGCGAGAAAAATGTGGAATGCTCATCACATGGAATGGAGAAGGAGGCAGCACTTCGTATTTGGCAGAGAACGCTGTCATATGGGACGCCACTGCGTTTCACAAAGTTTTTGAGCGGTGGAGATAGTAAGGCCTATACAGCAGTCTCCGAGGCCCAAGTGTATGGCGCTACAACTATAGAGAAAGAGGACTGCACAAATCACGTTGCGAAGCGCCTAGGAACAGCCCTTCGGCAACTGAAGACTCCACTTCCACGCGGAGAGAAGCTAAAGGAGCCAACAATACAAAAGCTGCAGACTTACTATCAGATAGCAATAACTCTCAACAGGGGTGATCTTCGTGCAATGTACTGCAGTATTTGGGCTTCGTATTTGCATTCTTGCTCTAGTGCTGGGGCTAGTAGCCACAAATTCTGTCCGGAGGGCCCATCATCATGGTGCAAACACAAGCGAGCAGAAGCTCTTGGACAGCCTCCACCTGCCCACACACCCCTCTTGACGAAAGCTCAAGGGAAGGCACTGCTCCCTATATACAAGCGGCTTACAGAAGACAAGCTGTTGGCTCGTTGCATTCAAGGTAAAACTCAAAATGCAGCAGAGAGTGAACAGCAAAATTTGGTTGCTGTGCTCGAAGACAAGGTTTGCGTCTCGAACTGCTGTCGAGAGAGCCACAGCCCTTGCGGCCTTGTGGTTCAACAGGGGACACACAAGCTTCGAACAAGTATTGGAAGAGCTTGGAGTTGTTCCACCTAAAGAACTTCTTGTGCTCAGTGAGTGCAAAGACAATGTGCTCACCCAAAAGATGTCTGAACGGCAGACTGCTGAAGCACGAGCTCATCGCCGCAGCGTGGCGAAGAAGGCTCGGGTTGAGGACTGTACTCGCAAGGCCCATGAGGAAGTGACCTATGATGCTGGGGAGTTCTAGTAATGGGATATGATAGCAGTATAGCCTATGCCTCTCCCTGGCAAATTTCATACAGTTCCAGCATTCTTTGGTGAAATACAGAGTTTTCAAACTTTGAAACGCGTTTTTCTCTGTTTGCAATTTTGAGCGAATTTTCAAGTTTGCGCACAGGGTTTATTGTACTTCCACTTTTCATATCGCAATGAAACTTGGCACATATATTCTTTAGAATGTATAGCTTGCAGGTATCTATTCAGAATTTCAGTATCTTTGATGCAAGTTTACAAAGGTTTGCTACAACAGTAATGAGCCACAAGAAAATAACAATACAAATGATTATAATTTTTTTTTTTTGATACTACAAAATTCTATGACCAAATTTTGGTTAGTTATCTGGATTCTACAGTTAAGAAGCTGCAAAATGAGCTAATGCTCTTCGTTCTCAG
Organism: Amblyomma americanum; assembly: GCF_052857255.1. Taxonomy (NCBI): domain Eukaryota; kingdom Metazoa; phylum Arthropoda; class Arachnida; order Ixodida; family Ixodidae; genus Amblyomma; species Amblyomma americanum. The sequence goes on from NC_135500.1 coordinate 218,963,719, forward strand.
TGAAAAATTTCTATGCAAAAGCATGTGTGCAAAAAGGCCTTTGTTTTATGCTTGTTAGCAACACTGAGCAAAAAGTATGCATGCTACAAAAAAAATTAGTTTTCTGAAAAGAGCAGAAAGATTAGTATAAGCACACAAAGTTTCGTTGTTCTGGGTCAATTATTTCAAAAAAACTTTTTTCGAGTAGCATCTCCCCTTAATGCTAACTTTAAACCAGTGATTCCTTAGGAAAATTAGGAAAACTAAATCCTTTTTCTCAGTCATCAAAATAACTTTCGTCGAAGTTGTCCTAGAATGCTCATTTGTGCCTTATTGCACTCCTTGGTGTCGCTAGGTCACTTATAAACAGAAATCTCCTCCATAAGATCTTATGTTTATTTACCAAGCTTGCTCCAAACAAAGGACATACTTTCCATGATAAATCTAAAACTATCTGCTGCAGGAGGAAACCGTTAGCATTTTTGGAATCAGCACTTGAAAATGCACGAACAGTGAAAATTTGGTATAAATCTGTCTATTAATAGGACGGCCCAATAAAACATGGCTCGTGTTGACATTCGGAGGCAAATGCATATCAAAGATAATAAAACAGTGCTCTTTGAAATAGCTTCACCACTAAGCTCGGAAGCTGTGAGGAGAAGCCAACTTCCTCGGTGCTGTGAGCCAGAGCGTGCAGTGTGCATGAAAAAAAAAAAACGCTGTGAATGCAGAAGGAGGCGCGGGTCGCTGAGAAAGTAAAGGCAGTAAAAATGCAGCGAAGAGTAGGGAAGGGAAGAAAAGGCCGAACATTAGCAGCGTGAAGCACAGGGAAGCAGCAGCACTGTGTGGGCAATACTGCCGTACCTCGACGTGTTTAACTATTGTTGCCGGTTTATATATTTTCCTCCTTTCTCAACCCTGTCTCTAAATGGAATTTCAAACAGCACAGCAGCTGCGTCTCGCAGGATCATCATTTTTAGTACATTGTGTTCTTTCTTGACATTGCACATGTTTAACTTTGATGTGTGTTGACTGTTGTGCCTGTAGGTGGTCGGCGGGCATTGAAGCAGGGTTTCACTTTTGCCATCATTTGTGACTCGTGATGCAGGCACATTTGGGAGCCGGATGATGTCGGCTGCTCCTGGGGCTGAGGCCAAGTACCTGGTGCGGAACGGGCCCCTTAGCAGTGTTCTGGGTTCTTCTAATGCTATGGTGCCCGGCCGCACACTCCAGAGGAAGTGAGTGCTTTGCTTGCTTGTGCTGCTCACTTGTTGCACTACTCTAACGAACTCGGTGAAGTGAGTTGCGATTGGTTTGTGGTGTGGATGCACCATTCATTACCCATCGACATGATCGCTCTTCCAACAAGGAAATTTTCATGGAAAGGATTCCATGATCTCAAGGGTAGTGCTCAAGAAAAGTGCCTTTGCATTCCGACCTCCTTAAAGGTGCTGCTGAAGTTGTGCCATGTAAGGGTCATCTGACGATGACGCCGGGATCACAATCAGCCCCTAACTGCTAATGTGTGCCCTTTGCTTGTCTTGCACCTCGCAGCATTCAGAAGCAAGTGTACTCTGTTAAGGGGAGAGATGGCTTCTGGGGCGAAAAAATCGCGAAAGAATTCGGATTTTTTTAGAATAGAATTTTAGAAATCGGCAGCTCTTTTTCTAATAGTCTGTGCCAGAACTCCAGAGTCAATATTTTGACTGTAATATGATTAAAGAAACGTTATCCGCGCACACTTCGGGCAGATTTTGACTCGAAAACCATGCTCATTCCGTGACACGCAGCATCATTCTCCAGCTGTGATTGCTGCCATCTTGGATCTCATTTGAAAGAGCAGCTTTTCATGTTCAGTTTTACGCCATTGCTGTGCTTTTGCGCTTATTGGCTCTGGAAAAAGAAAGGCGCCAAAAAAACTCTCAACGTGCTCTGCTATTCGCCAGTTGGTGCACATGACTGAAATGTGCATGGAAAGACGCAGAAAACGCAGACCTTTTTTGCGGTTCCTTTTTTCCTACGTCGCATACTTTGTCAGTACAAAGTAGCTGATGCCAGGAGACGTACGTTTGCAGAAGACGACGCATAGTACGTACGGGAGAAAGCGTCACCCGCCCAACGCGAAGCGTGGTTCTACGTCGGAACATTCGACCGTGCTGGGTCATTGTTCGCAGCAACAGCGAGCGTCGTCTGTCTCATCGCATGTCCTACATTCGACCGTGCCGGATGAGGATTGTTCGAAGTTACAACGAGCGTCGCCTGCTTTGTCGCCTGTGCGATGTTCGACTGTTCCGGATGAGGATTGTGCGGGTCCTCGGCTAGTGTCGCCCGCCCCAACGCCTGATGAATTTGCTCCAGAATCCAGGCCCGGTCCTAGCACGTTTTGTCGACCACGACACGGAGTTATACAAAGCGGAGGAGATCGCTGCGCACACGGAACACGCAGACATGATCAAGCCCGGCATAGGTGCAAAGTCGGCAATGCAGCCTCAGCTACACTGCAGGCTGCAGCCTCCTTTGTCGTAGCCTTGAAAAGGACCAGAGAAGGCTGCAGAAGGAAACAACAGCCTTTTTGAGCAATAATGCGGACAAAAAAAAGTCTCTAGGAGGCACAGTGGAGACGGGTCTCCAGACTACAGCCCGGGACAGGTGCAAATCACCATCACCATGGACGAGAACTGTTCAGTTACTAAGCTTTTGCAGCCCTCCTGCAATAACTGGCAAGACACTAATAAAGTATTGCCACTGTCTTGGCTAGCTCTCAAGTTCACAAATTTTGCTTAAGATGGGATGAGGGTCTTGAAAACTTTTTTTTATTTCTTAACATATCTTCCTGAATATTGGCATGCAGATATATCTTTGAATGCTAATCCCAAATATATATTCAGATTTTATATATCTCATCTAGAAATGAAGATATAGCAGAATAATTTATGCCACTTAGGTCTTTTCTTACGGGCCATTATGGTGATTTCTTAATTAAAAAACTAGTTTTAAAGTAATGCTGTCATTCTTAAGGGCCCATTGTACATCCTAAAGCTAAAGAAATTTTTAAAAAGTCATCACATAGGTCATGAATGAATAACAAAGTAGGAAAAAAAACAATGTGGGAGTAATTAGCTTACATCTGACCTAATTGCTAGTCTATTGGGTTTAATGAAAATTGGAAAGCTTTAGGATGTAGCTGAGGTGTTGCTGAAAAAAATACCTACTTCAATAAAATCAGTAGATGCAAACATTATGAAAAGTTCCGTAAGGCAAAGGCATTTGATCGAAAAAGCAAAGCTGAGAAAATTGCATTCAAAGTTTTGCTTACTCTGCCATTTTTGTTTACTGATCATATGGAAAAATTTAATGCCTTAGCATGCCGCCCAGTCATTGCTGAACACAATAACACCAAATTTACAGAAATCTGTTCATGTAAAGATTATGAAAACCTCTGTATTGCATTGGCACTTGACAAAAAAAAAGCTCAGAAAATCACCTGCTATTTTCTTTGAATCTGCCACACATTCACAAAAGTCCTGGGCAGTAGTCCTGGGTGCTGTCAGGCTTGTGCTTCTTGGCCATCCACTTCTTCACCTTTTCAGCATTGGTGTGACCTTTATCAGACCTGCACAGCCTCTGTTTATCTTTTTCAAGGCTCCTACCAATGAGGCAGCTCCCAGGCCTGTAACCAAGCTGTGCTGCAACAGCTCTGCTGGTTGTTGCCATTCCTTGGTTGAAGCGAGAAACTGCTTCTTGCGAGGGTAAAAACAGGACAGTGAGGAGTGTCTAATGCGAATGTTCAAGCTTCAGCTTAGAGCGCACGTCTTGGCGCTCTGCCAAGTTCGCCTCCCCCCCCACCCCAGGAGCTCTCCTCAAAAAAACAAAAAACAAATGATATTATCAGTGGCGGCAGCAGCTTGGCGCGCTGCCAAGGTCCGCGCTGCGCGTGCTTGTCCAAGCGTTGAGCACGCGAGCTCGGTTCAGCCGCGTCCGTCTGCACGAAGCGGCGTGCGCAAACGCCCAAGTCGATGTTAGGCTTAGGTCAGCGGCTCGGCCGCTTCCGACCACACGGAATTCGAAGCGGCTTGCAGCGTATCAAAAGTCGATATTTTCCACGGGCTTAGTCCAGGCACATCCACCGGCACTGCAGAGACTTGCGGTAACACCGAAGTTGACGGCGATCGGCATTGTCCAGCCGCGTCCACCGGCGATGCTGGTGTCAACAGGGTTTGTTCAGCCGCGTCCACCGGCGAAGCTGTTGTTGGCGAGCTCAGTCCAGCCGCATCCACCGAGGGTACAGCAGCTTGCGGCATCACCGAAGCTGCAGTTCTCGACGATGCAGCGCTCTACTTATTCCATGCGCGTCTCTTTTTGCCGACTGCTTTTCGCGTGCTTGCTTTCAAGCGCGCGTCTCGGGCCATCGTGACACACGGAACAAAGACACCAGGCAGGCAAATACACGCAAAAGCACGAAATTCGAGGCTAAAAGAAGCGATTCAATAGCCTAAATATCTACAATAACGATAAGGAAAACGGCAGAATGAAAAATACTGGGAAACAAAGAGGAGCGCGAAAAATGACGGGCATGCAGGCGAAAGCAGACGACGGGAAGGAGCCGTACAACGCGGCCGCGGGGGGCAAAGCATGTGTCACGGCCAATCAGAGGGCTGCGCCTTGAGGAGGCGCCCGTTTTACCCAATCGGCGGCTCTCTCGCGACGCTTTCCCCCTTGCGAACGGGTGCTGATAGCTCCGCTGTGCGAGGGTCTACAGCTTGCCGAGAGGCGCCAAATTGGAGAGCGGGAAACCAGCTTTCAAACGAGACCAAGATGGCGTCGATCGGTTCGCGTCGCGCGGAGCTACGGCAGCTTGAAAATGGGGCAAACCTTCGCGCTTGGCGTTCAATTTCAGCTCACCGACGTTTCTAAATTGCCGTTCTTTTCATACTTTGAGTTCGAATTCAGCTAAAATATTTTGTAGAGGCACAGTTGGGACATTAAAGACTTCAAAATCGCAATTTTTGAAAATTGCCATTTTTGACCATTTTTCGCGATTTCAAGACCCGCGTCCCCCCTTAATTCCTAATGGCATATGCCATTTTGAACTTTGATTGTCTGTGATATCTTCAGTTTTAGTTGACATGTTTAGAATCCAAAGACAGTTTTGGAAATGGGAAGAACATGTCATTTTTGGTAGGAAATATCACAGTGAAACTACCGACCATTCATATTATAACATATGGTCAAACTTCAAATGCATTTTTCTCAGTTTCATATTTTTTGTCGATCACCTCAGCCTTACGCAGGGTTTTGATAACTTCATTTTGTCTCACAAGAACAACCTTGGTACCATTTTCTTCAGAGAGAAATAAGGTACCCGATGACATTCTTACTTTTTTTTGTTTAGGCCACACATAAATAGCAATCTGCAATTTGCTTAACGAGTAGCAGTGTCAGATACTGCGACCTTTAACTCTCGGCATAAAATATCAAGATGACCTGACTTTAGAGAAAAGCGAAGATTGTCATCGGGTATGGAAACTCTCCGGCTGTCAATTCATGCAATTAAGGGGGGGGCACTGGTCTTTGGGACCAAAAAATGACCCAAAGATCAACATTTTAGTAATGACATTTTTTGAGCCTATAGCTATTATTCTTAAACTCTACCAGTTCTCTCCTCCAGGAAATCTGTATTTTCACCATAATATTAAATTTAGATCACTGTGGGCTCAATTTGTGCAGGAGCAGGCGATTTAACACCATGAAAATTTTGGACACCTGCCTGTCTTAGTACGTCAATATCTCAACGTCTAGGACAGGTAGACATGTCATACTGTTTGCTAAGGGAAGTTGAAGGCACAATGTATACAATAATCGAAGCACAATTGTTCAATCATGCTTCAAAAATTAATAATTTTGCAAAGTTTATCGATGCATGATAGTCACACTTTGAATGCGGCTTTTCGAAGTGCTGTAAAGTTACTAATGTGGGCAAAATGGAAAAACTGCTCTGATTATTGCACTCTTTACTCACCATACTATGTAGCCATGGGATAAAAATTGTTTTATTGAGCCATTCTTTTTGTACTGGGGTACTAATAGATTACCAATTAAAATTAATTATCTTAAGAAGTGATGAATTAAGAAATCAGTTTCATATTTGAAATCAGTATAAAAAACTGAGCAAAGTGATAGTTTCATTAGGATTGGACTAAATATAAGGAAAATAGGCCTAAGACCAGTGTCCCCCCTTAAAAGCAACAAAACTCAGCGAGAAAGTTCATTAAAACTGCATAAGAAATTACCTAATCATGCTCTAGTCCTTGTAAGATAGCTTTCGATCTAAACCCATCAGCTCAATTATGATTACATTTTTGGAATAAAAAGAAATAAACACATCTGTGTGCAAAATTTAATGACATTCTAGCCATAAATAAAAGTGTTTCAGGACCCTCGTCCCCCCTTAAAGGAGTACTTATTTTAAGGATTTTGAAGGCATCATTATGTCTTTTTTTTGGCCACTCTGAACAAAAGAATTATTCTTAGGTGGCTTTTATGGTTTTACCCCACACGTTTCTTGAAGATTTTGGAAATGTCTAAACAGTGCTAACATGTGGCCAGGTTTTGCTATCTATGCAATTGCATTGGGTATTTTTTTTTCCAGCTCGAGCCTGGAGAAGCCCCCTGGTCGCAGCCGACTCTTAGAGGACTTCCGAAATAACCGCTATCCCAACCTCCAGCTCAGGGATCTGGCCAACCATATAGTTGAGTTCTCCCAAGATCAGCATGGCTCCAGGTATGGCTATTATGAAAGCTGAGCTTCTATGCTTTGTGGTATCTTCTTGCACCAGCAGTTCTGTGGCAGAGTATAGTAGAGCAAATATAGTTGGATCCCTTTATAACAGACACGTACTGGAGAGCAGATTGTCTCTTACTTTGAACAGTCTTTTTTTAAGCCGGGTTCCGTGTTTTCATTTTTTACTAATGTGCTTCTACTTCGATGCGTCCGCCTGGTAATATACTTTCACAAGTGACGGCTACAAGCATGTTGCACCAGTTTATTATTTGCAAAACTAGTTTTATTTTGTCTGCTTGACGTATGGCGTTTCTGAGGACAGTTGATGGCTTGCAGTGCTCCACAGCCGCACATATACTGCCAAGCTTTCATGTGCCAAATTTCTGCAGAAGAGTGCAGTTAGCCGCGGTAACGAAAATCTAAAAACCAGAGCAATATTTCTTTGAATTTTGTTAAGATTAGCGACGCACCGAAAATTGTTCATATTGATCATTAATTCTGAAGCCTTCTCTCAAGAGCCGCTGTGGTGGCTCAGTGGTTATGGCGCTTTGCTGCTGACCTGAACAGCTGGGGCCGTTTCAATTCGATGAAGACTGAATTCGAGAGGCCCGTGTACTGTGCGATGTCAGTGTGCATTAGAAAAGCAGTGGTGGAACTGCTGCGCCAATTGCACCAAACTGCACCAAATCAGAAATCCTGCTACATGCTGCTACAAAATCGATTTTTTGCCTACTTTTGCGCCACGCCACGTCTGCGCCAAAACGCCGCTGAATAACTCTGCCGAGAGCAAAACCGAAATTCATTGTCGTGGAACCCGACATCTGTCGGCAACACTGTTCAAAACCTGTGCTGATTGGAAGAAAATGGCGCGAAGAATGTGTTCATCTTCATTAATGCTGGTCATCGCTGCCGGAGGTCATCGCAGCTCACAAGGTCTCCGCCCTGATGGATGAGTTTAGTCTTTGTGTCTCAGAATATATTAGCCAGACAATCCTAAACGACTTGTTGACTTCTGGCAAAAAATTTTTGAACTCAAGCAAGAGGATGGGGCTCGAAAATATCCCTTGTTGGCGGCACTCGTAAAAGCACTTCTGTGCCTCTCGCACAGCAATGCTCATTTGGAGAGGGGCTTGAGTGAAAATCGGCGAGTGCTGAGAGGGCGGTCGCCCTTTTCAATACAAATTGTAAATGGGCTTAGGTCTGTAATGACATATTCCCAGCGTTTCGGCCGAAATCCAGCTGCCATTCCTATGATACAACGATTAATCAGAGCGCTGAAAGTATCGTGGAAGTGAAAGCTGCAGTGGTTGGAGGCAGATGCAGCAGAAGAGACACGTGCAAAACGAGCAAAAGGCTGATGTACCGGACAAGGACACCCAGAAAAGAGGTCAGAATGATGAGAAAGTACTGGAAAAGATCAGGCTGGCCAGGAATATGATCACCAATGCTGAGCTGCTTTTCGCAAAACGCGTCAAGTCTAAAAATTTTGCAGTTGTTGCAAGCCCTTCTGAAGAATGGACAGGAAAGGCTCGGAGCAGCGCTGTCTGAGCTGGAGTCATCAAGGACAGAAAAGAAATAGTACCTTAAATTTGCAGTTTTAAGAATGGTATAATTTTTTATAGCTTTGTTGCATATCTCGTTATGTCGTCCATCTGAATAAGAACGGCTATATTTTTAGCAAAATCTCCTGTTTGCATATTTTTGCAGCTTTTTAAGGAAAGAACAGACTTTAGACTAAATTTGGGCTTGAAGCTTGTTTTTGCATGGCTATGGTCATTATAAACACCTGAGCAATTGACTGTTCCAGAAATAAAACAGGCCTTCTTTATTTAAGTGCTTCGAGACATGAAATTTTGCTAAGAAAGTTTTTTCCTCCTACAAAAGCTCAAATATCTGCTACAAAATGCCATTTTTCCTGCTACAAAACTTGAAATTGCTGCTACAAACTGCGATTTCGTCTGCTACAAAAGCTGCTACAAGAAACCAGTTGTCAGTTCCACCACTGGAAAAGCCTAGGTGGTCGAAATTTCTGGAGCCACTCACTACGGCGTCCTTTATAGCCTGAGTCGCTATGGGACGTTAAACCCCCATTAACCAAATTTTCTCTCAAGCATTATTTCGCAAAGGAGACTTTGTTACGCAAACCAGGAACTTAGTTTTAACAAAATAAACCCATTGCTGATTCCCTTAAGCTTGCCTTTGCACGCTGCCATGTACATGCTGGTGTTGTAAAAATAGTGTAAAGGCCGGTAAGGACGACGTAGACAAGCGCTGCCTGCATTATCATTTCCGTCCTTTGTGTTTCCTTCGTGCTATCATGAACGTTCAACTCACCGAGCTTTCTGCTTTGCATGCTGGTGGTCTGCCGCAGTAGGGGGCGTAAGATATGCAAGTACAAGTTCTTTTTAATAAACCCGGCTAATAAATTAGGGGTGTGCAAGTTATGCTAGTAGATATTACAGCTCTCAACCCCTCGTGCTTCTGCCGCGTGCCTGCGCCATTCTTGGTGCAGGCAAATGCCCGCACACTAGTGCCCTTGCCCCTGTTAGTAGGGGACTTTGAGATCTTTTTGCACCACTTGCACTTGAGGAGACCTTATCTGAGTTTTTGCAGTTAGATGGCCCACTCTGTATCAGTTGCAGTTTTAAAAACACTTGACTGATCGTGCCTTTTCATATCCCTTGAGCACGGATATGTGTGTGGTTTGCAAGTGATGGTGCCACATCCACAGTGTTCTCCGATAATTTAAGGTAATATGTTCATTATGAGCAAGATTGTAGATCTAATGTCTTCTATACTCAGTGTCTGTTGCAAAAGACGCCCACTCAATGGGCGAGATAGGGCGGTCAACCAAATGGGTGAAAAATGTCTTTTACAGTCGCCGACCGATTTTTCGGACTCGAAGGGACCCGAAAAATGGTCCGAATAATCGAACAGTCCGAAAAATCCGTGAAGTACAAAAAAATCACTTTATTGAGATGAAATTGGCTTAAAAATGTCACTGATTTTACCTTGCGGAAAATTTTTCTTGCTGGTGACGATTTGCGCCAAGGTTGTGCTTTCACTGTACACGCTAGACAGCAAAGTCATCGCATTTAGTTGGAATACTTCCCACGCTTCTTTGACGGACCCGGCGGGGCCATGTTGTCCACAACCCGAGTGTGCACCACACCGCTCGTTAAACGCACGCAAAGATAAGGCACTTTTCTTTCAAAGCGGCGGAACCGCCGTACGCAATCGCAAAACGGCGAACAGATGTAACTTTGTGAAGACTGAGCGCACTCGGTCAACGCGGTCAGAGAAACCCAAGTGCCGAAACGGCGAATGGCAAACGTATGATACCCGCCGCGGTGGTTCAGTGGTCAGGGCGCTCGGCTACTGATCCGGAGTACCCAGGTTGGAACCCGACCGCGGTGACCGCATTTCCATGGAGGCGAAATGCAAAGGCGCCTGTGTGCTGTGTGATGTCAGTGCACATTAAATATCCCCAGGTGGTCGAAATTATTCCGGAGCCCTCCTTTACTGCACCTTTTTCTTCTCTTCTTCGCTCAGTCCCTCCTTTACCCCTTCCCGCTGAGATGTGAGATAGCTCCGGCACAATTTCCTTCCCCCCAACAACCAATTTTCAATGTATGGGACAAGCGATAACTGCCCGCGGCAACGTCTGCGACAAAAGCATGTTGGCGGCGATGACAATCCGGCTGCCACCTCGAAGTGTCAGATCGCAGGGACCTCTACTGGCAACAATGAGGTACCGAATGTGTGTCAAGCCAAGCCAACTGCAGCATAAATCCACCTCAATCCAAGATGGCGCCTTTTGCGCCGGCAAAAAAGCCGATAAGATGGCCGATTTTGGCCTGCAGGCGGCTGAAATTAGTCTGAAAAATCGAACTTTAGGACTTTTGAAGTCCGAAATATCCGTCCCGAATATGTATGCGCTTCTATGGGGCGACTGACGGTGCCTCATCGAGGTCCGAAATATCCTACAAGTCCGAATTACCTGTCGGCTACTGTATTCCCAATTGTCTGTTAAGCCATCTCTCTCATAACAAGGTTCAGCTATATTCACGCATATCAAGTTTTGACATGGGTAACGCTTTAAGAATCCTACCATTTGTCGGATTCCAATGACTGACTTGCGTGATATCTCGGGCCTTGTTGATGAATTGCCACGCAGCTCATAGGAACATTTACAGTCTTTTGGTCAGAATCCAAGGCCACAGCGTTAGCTGCAGCGAAGTGAACGTTCCTGGAATCCTCCTTGATGCGGATCCTTCAGTACACAAGTCCAGCAGGAACCTTCTGCTAGCATTTCAAGGTCATTTGATCTTTAATAGTGCTGTAATGTTTGTGTTACGCTGCTGAAGCGAAAAAAGCATTTCACCTTAAGACTTTTAACCAAGATTGTACATGTCTACAACCGATATTTTGGACTTTGTGACTGAGTCCAAGATCTATCCTTAATTTCCAATCAGAGGAAAACAGAATTTACTGTGGACGTCTTTTTGTACACTTAATCATGAACGGTGCTCCTGGATCACAGCACTAGGCGTACTAGGAAGCTAACTGGGGCCAGCAGTTGCCAGCACTATAGACTTCTTCGCTATCTTTGCAGGTTTATCCAGCAGAAGCTTGAAAGAGCGACGCTAGCAGAGAAGCAGCTGGTGTTCTCCGAGATACTGGGAGCTGCATACAACCTGATGACAGACGTGTTTGGCAACTATGTGATCCAGAAGTTCTTTGAGTTTGGCACACCCGAACAGAAGCAGGCACTGGCGCTGAAGGTCAAGGGGCATGTGCTACCTCTGGCCCTGCAGATGTACGGCTGCCGCGTTATTCAGAAGGCTCTCGAGTCTATCTCGGCTGAGCAGCAGGTGGGCTTCTCTTTGGGCATGGCAGAGGTCTTGCGTTGTCTTCTTGCTGCCTCTCTCTTTGTTCTCTTTTTTAAAAAATCACAAGTTATGTGCTTTCATGGATGGGGTCACAGGTGACTGCATTCAGAGAATGTCACCCTGCTCTTCCTTTGCTGTCTGGTGGTGGTGTTGAGATATTTGCCATTCTGATAGGTGGACGCCTAGATAATCAGACCCTGGCTGTCCATGTAATGCTATCACATGTGCTGCTTGTTTCCAGAGGTGTTTAATTTGTTCATGTTGAAGTGTCCTTGTAGCCTGCTGTGTTATGATTTATTGTCCTCTGTTAGCACAGTCAGACCCGCTTATATAGCGTCTGTTTTTCATATCCTGGAGTCTGAATTAATCCTGCCATATGGTGTTACATACTTCATGCCATGGCATTCATCCTGTTGCCTTCATAACTCAAGCATGCCTTGACCACCGTTCAGCAGTGCATAATGAAGTGAATGCCGAGCATGGTGCACAACACAGTGAGAAAAGCACCAGCACATAGCACTCGTTTCGCAGATATACTAGCTGGTACTGGCGGATGCATCAGCCTGAGCATGTTGATCCTGGGCAAAGTTGCGGACATAGGGAGCATTTTTTCATATTGGTCTCTGATTTGTTCTGTGCAGAAGGAGGTTGTGAAAGAGCTGGATGGCCATGTGCTGAAGTGCGTCAAAGACCAGAATGGCAACCACGTGGTGCAGAAGTGCATCGAGTGCGTAGATCCTTCGGCACTGCAGTTTGTGATCAACGCCTTTCAGGGACAGGTGAGGAACGGGTTCTGTCACAGAAGAAGAAATGGGCTGCTTCCTTTGGTGCAACTTTATCATGCTCATGAATCAAGCGGCAGTAATGGAGATTGTGCAGGTTGGTCACCTTATGGGAGGGAAAGCTGAGTTTATGTGCAGATAATTAAGAAGACCTATTAGCATAGTTTGGCAACGGCGGAAAATCGAGCAGGATGTGGTCACCCTGTGGCTTTCGCTTTTCGACTGTCCTGCAACCTCCACGACTTATAAGTGTCAGTTTTCAAGCCATGGAGGTTGCATGACCGTTCTGGTTAAAAAGCCGCAGTAGCAGGACAGTTGCACACTGCTATACTCCGTTTTGCATACATCAGGTGCAACGCTGTCAAAGCTAGCACTCTTGTTTGCGCTGCCTACATTTGCGACGTAGTCGTCAAAAAATAATTGGTGTTTTGCCTGCAGGCTTATATATGATATGTTCGTCACGAGTTTGATTAAACACGTCCTTATTGCTGACAACACGCTGTTGCTTTTGTTGTTCTTTAAGGGGGGACGCGGACCTTTTGGAAAAGTGAATATTCTGACAGTTTGCTTCATAAACTACCTGTTCTGCAAATATCAACGCCTAATTCGTCGTGAAAGAAAAACACTGATGCTAAATCAGGGAGGATGGAAGTAGAAGCAGCTTTGATTCTTTTCAACCGTTCAGTCTCGAAGCACAACCTGCGTTACACAACGCTTGTTTCTGATGGAGACAGCGCCACCTTCTCAGCCCTTGTGGAAGAGAACATGTACGGAATAGTCCCCATTGTTAAAGAAGAGTGCCTCAACCTCGCCCAAAAGAGGATGGGCACGGCACTGCGGAACCTTGTGCAAAAAAGTGAAAAGTCACTGGGAGGGAAGGACAGGCTGACAAAGGCTGTCATTGATAAACTGACAGACTATTATGGCTGGGCCCTGAGAAACAACTCCAACGATGTGGCTGCAATGCAGCGTGCAGTGATGGCATCGTAATACCATGTCACATCAACTGAAGAGGAGCCTCGCCATGACTACTGCCCAGAGGGTGCCAACTCGTGGTGCCGTCATTAGGTTGCCAAGGCAAGTGATTCACCACAGCCAAAGCACAAGTACAGCCTTCCGGGCTACGTCGCTGAGGCTATGCTGCCTGTTTACCAGCGCCTCTCGCAGGCTTCTCTTCTGCAACGCTGCCTGGGTGCAAAGACGCAAAATGCGTCCGAGTCTTTCCACTCTCTCCTATGGTCCCTGATGCCAAAGGAGCAGCAAGCGTCTTTGATTGCTGTGCCAACAGCACTGCATGAAGCAGTGCTGAGATATAATGCTGGTTGCCAAAGGGCCACCAAAGAAATCTCTGTGTCAGCGGGGCTCACACCTGGCCACCTAGCCATCCAGTGAGCTGCAGAAAAAGATGCCCTGCGCATGGACAAGGCCGAGAAAAGGAATCGGGTGAAGAATGAGAGGCTGCAAAGGAAAAAAGTGCGTAAGGACACCACCAGCTATTCTGCAGGGTCATTTTAGACCTAGGAATAGGTTTGAAACTTTGTCGAGGGCCATGTTTAGAAATGACTTTTTTTCCTAGTGAGGCTGCTCATTCTGACTGCATTTCGGGAACCACTTATCGGATTTCCAGGTTTTTTTTTTTATTTCGTCCCTGAATAAATTTCTGAGGGCAAGACAAGCCCACCTTTTCAAGTTATTGTATCTGAAATTTGTCATAAGCAATTAAAATTTGCCTAATGAAGGTCTATTTGGCAACGCTAAATTCAGTGCTGTGCTAAACTTTTCCAGCAAGGAAATTTAGAAAAAGGGCTCTGTCTTGCCGTGGGGCACCTATCCAGGAATGACCACAATGAATTTCACAGTGCCAACACTATTTTCAAATTCTCCAGGCCTGGAATAAGCGACCTATGTGAACCACATTTATATACTCCTGTAACTTGAGAACCAATGCCCACAGCTCCATGAAACTTGGTAGGTCTTCAAATGGTTATGCTGTGAGCCTACCCTGAAAATTTCATTCAAATATATAAAGAAACAAAAAAGTTGGTGTTCAAGGGTAGCCTCCCCTCTAAACGACCCTTGAAAACAGAAATATCGCGAAAAAGTCGATTTTTGGAAAACTGCATATTTTGGCAGTATGTGTCATAAACTACCTTTTCTGTAAATGTCAACGTCTAATTCGTCGTGAAAGTACTTCAAATTAAATATCTGACAAGCCGCGGCAGCCTCTAAGTTGCGAGAAAGCACCGAAAATACCCAAAATTCGTGCGGACGCTGTTCCTCAGCCATTGAACCAAGCGCCAACATTGCGGTCTTGTTTTGTTTGTGAATTTTTTTTTTTTTTTTTTTTTTTTTTTTTTGCCGTCTTCGGCGGCGGCGCCGCCATGGTGGGAGCGTGGCTTGGCTCGCTTGTGATTGGGGCCCTCAAGGTGCCTTTCGAGTTTCAAATGTGAGGCTGCGATTGGGCAAAGGGCGCGCTCCTCGAGAAGGCGGGGGATCGCGCGGCCTCTCTTGGCTGCTGTGCGCGCTGACGCAGCAGGCCCCTCCAGCGGCGGCCTTTGCGTCGTCTGCCCCGGCC
This sequence comes from Amblyomma americanum, assembly GCF_052857255.1. NCBI lineage: Eukaryota > Metazoa > Arthropoda > Arachnida > Ixodida > Ixodidae > Amblyomma > Amblyomma americanum. The sequence continues at coordinate 218,978,728 of NC_135500.1, forward strand.
GTCCTGGCTCTTCCCTTTTCTCGTCGTTGGCGGTCTTTGTGTGGCTTATGCATTCTCTTCACGTTGCGCCATTTTTTTATCGCCGTTATCACAGACTACAATCTCTCGCAGTGCCATCCGAACAGTTTCCTGCGGGCTGTTGACTGTAGCGCGGTCAGTCATGATGCATCCAACAAAGCTATAGACTCTACAAGCGTTCGGTGTGCGGAAGCATGCTATGAAGTTTGTTCGGCGAAGCGTCCTGCCAACAAGGACTATGTCGATGCTTCCAGCTGCGTAGCTTCTGCTGCATCGCTACTAGACAGCAATTGCGTCGCCGCTTCCAGCGATGTACCAGCAGCTTCATCGGTGCAAGAATGCGTTGCTTCGGGCATGCCTTGTATGCCGAACGCATCAACCTCGGCGATTGCGACCTCGAGCTTCTGTCTCGCATCTACCCTCGCATCGCTCATTCTGGCTGCATAACATGAACCGCTTATCGGATTTCCATGTTTTTTTTTATATATTGTGTACCTGAACAAATTTTTGAGCTCAAGACAAGCCCGCTTTTTCAAGTTATTGTTTCTGAAATTTGTCTTAAGCAATTGAAATTTGCCTAATGAAGGTCTAATTGGTGACACTAAATTCAGTGCTGTGCTAAACTTTACCAGCAAGGAGATTTAGAAAAGGGGCTCTATCTTGCCCTGGGGCACCTATCCAGGATTGACCGTAATGAATTTCACAGTGCCAACGCAAAGTTTCAAATTCTCCAGGCCTGGAATAAGCCACCTATGTGAACCACTTTGATATACTCCTGTAACTTGAGAACCAGTGCCCATAGCTCCATGAAACTTGGTAGTTCTTCAAATGGTTGTGTCATAAGCCTACCCTGAAAATTGCATTCAGATATCTCAAGAAACAAAAATGTTGGTGTTCAAGGGTAGCCTCTCCTCTTAAACCACTTGGGCACAAAACAAGCATGGAGTTACGCGCCTCCCTTTATTTTTTCATGCGGACTACTTTCATACCTTTCACAGCATTGCACCTGATGCCTTGCAACTATGCTCGTAGGCGGTCTCACTGAATTCCACGTGCCTCTTCGAAGGCAGAGAAAAGGCTTTCCGCTGTATTATTTGAGCTTTAGAATGGTAGGTGTTGCTGTTGTCTTGTGTAAAAAAAAAAAAACATCACGAATTGTTTTATACCAATAAAATGTGATTATCGTGATCAGACCGCTTCGTGATTGAAATGTACTGCATCATCTGTTCAGTTTCGTTAATTCAAACTGCTTTGACGTCCACATGCAATTTGAATTAAGGAGGTTTTAGCGTACCTTTGTCTTCAAAAACAAGTTTTCAAGGGTGTAAAGCTCGGTGTGGTGGTTGGTCATAAAATTCGAACACAGCGAGGTGGAGTGCACACATGGATTGTGGTGGCATGTTGCGCAGGTGTTTGCCCTATCAACGCACCCATACGGGTGCCGGGTGATCCAGCGCATCTTGGAGCACTGCACGGGGGAGCAAACGGGCCCCGTGCTAGAGGAGCTGCACCAGCACACAGAGCAGCTGGTCCAGGACCAGTACGGAAACTACGTGGTGCAGCACGTGCTCGAGCACGGCCGCCCCGAGGACAAGGGCCGCATCGTGGCCGCCGTCCGAGGCCGGGTGCTGCCTCTCTCCCAGCACAAGTTTGCCAGCAATGTGGTTGAGAAGTGCGTGACGCACGCATCCCGCTCGGAGCGTGCGTTGCTCATTGAGGAGGTGTGCGCCTATGTTGATGGGTGAGTGTGACTACAGTGGCTGATTTGTTGAATGCCTCTTGCTTCTTTTTTTGAGACCATTTTAATGTGACAGTGTTAAGGGTCTCGTGTCGCAGAAAAGCCAATGCCTTCATCAGTGTTGTTAGTTTGGTATACCCCTGCCACACAGCAAATTTAATGACATTAGCACCTAAAGCCATTAATCGGCTGCTACACGGGAACATTTAAGGTCATTAGGTTGGAATGACATTTCCCATCGAATGAGTTTGGGGAGCTCAATCGCATTCAACCTCGAACTGAATGTGTACTCTAGACACCAGATACGCAGCAGAAACAAGTGACGCAAAATAATAGCATGCGCAGTTAAAAATTGCATTTATTTAGTTCTGCTATAGAAATATTAATTTTGGTGCGAACCTCTTGACACTAGAAGCTGTCGTGGATAGCTGTTACTCTCGGTCCCAGCAGCGGCCGACCGTAAAGCAGGGCCTTTACCGGGACCATCGATCATTTTGGGTTGCGTGTTTCTTGCTGGTTGGTATTCCATGTTCGTTTAGCTCGCAAGTACTTAAGGGGGGACACGGGTCTTTGCGGCCGAAAAATTGCAAAAAAAAATCAGTTTTTCAATTTTAGATTATTCGTGACCGTGAGGTCGTTCTCTATATGTGGGTGAAGTTTCAAAGCGGTGAAACCCATAGTTTTTCAGAAAAAGCCAAATAACGGGAGTATTCTGACCGAAAGTCTCGCGAAAGAACCTCAAAAACGCTCATTTTGCACTGCGCACCATTTTCAAATGACACGCCGGAAAGCCGCCATCTTGGTCTCGTTTGAAAGAGCGTCTCTTTCTCTCCATCGGAGCTGCACGTGCAGCGTCGCTTTGTTAGCCATGAAAAGAAAAAGGAAAGACGGAATCTCGCTGTGCCATTGGTCATTGCCCGTCACGTGTCAAAACCGGCGCAGCTCATTTGCCCGCGCCATTTTGTTAGGGTCCGCACTGCCGACGGACGCGACGCCATTTTGAAAAAGTCTCAGCCTGATTTCGGAAGCGAGCTATCTCTCCACCGTACCGAAAGTTCTGCAGTGCGCACAAGTTCGGTAAAAGGCGTAAAAAGCCTTCTAACAAGCATAAGGATGCAGTGGAAGGTCGTTTGTGAGCTCTCGAAGCAGGTGATCGAAGCGAGACAGTTGAAAGTGTCGCGATGGTCGTCTCCACGGTCGATTCCGATGACACAGGTGGCCGCCAGCAACGAACGTGCATAGACACTACGTTTATGAGCCCCCAAGACTTGGAGCGACTACAAGAACGAGCTGATGCCCGAATTTCAGAGCTCTCTTCTATATCTGCGACCGAGCGCAAGCTGCAGGCTCTTCGCTCTGAGAGAGGCGACACAGGCCCGGCGGCGACGGCAGCGGCAACGTACACGATCGTCGATCTGTCAGCAATCAACCGGCTGCTCGAAAAAACCGTGTGCCACAAGTGTGGTGGCGACGTGTCCATCCAGAAAAGCACTCTCAAATACGATGTTGCTGTACAGTTGTGCTTGGAGTGTTCTGTTTGCGGCGATGTCGTGCGCGAGTGGAGTTCCCAGCGTCTACCTGGAAGCGCAAAGTGCAATCCCTTCCAGGTAAATATTCTTGCTGTCCGGGCTGCGCTAACTGCAGGGAACGGCCAAACAGCACTGAATGACTTTTTTTCAACCATGGGAATCTCCCACGGGGGTCTTCACAACAAGACCTACCAAGCACACCTCAAGTCTAAGTTGAAGCCTGCCGCGATGCTAGCTGCTGAAAGTATGCTGTCTGATTGTGCTTCCTCAGTGAAAGAACTATATACAGAGAACTGAATTTCGGTAATCCCGGAAATATCGCAGTCTGTTTCGATGGAACGTGGATGACAAGAGGGCACCAGTCCCACATTGGTGTGGGCTCTGTCATAGAGCTTTTTTCAGGCTATGTGTTAGACTATGTAGTGCTGTGCAACTACTGCCTTGGCTGCAAAAATGCACCCAAAGAGGAGGACCCCAGTACAACGCATGGAAGGCACAGCATGTATACCAAAACAATACAGATTCAATATCCGGGCAGATGGAGGTGGATGCAGCTCTGATGCTCTTCTAACGATCATTGGAGCGGCACGGCCTGCGCTACACCACAATGCTCTTCGATGGAGATAGCAAGCATTTTCGTGCGGTAGAGGAAGCAAATGTATATGGTTTTAGACCAGTTGAAAAAGAAGATTGTACAAATCATGTACAAAAGCGGATGGGCAGTGCTTTGCGCAATCTTCTCCAAAAGCACAAAGCAGAAGATTGTGAAAGGTTGAGTGGTAAAGGTCGACTGACTGCAGACCTTATCACCACTCATCAATTACTATGGTTGGGCACTAAAATCTAATGCAGGCGATGTTGAGCAAATGCATCGGGCAGTAAGGGCCGCATATCATGTGACGTCGACCGACAAGCGCCCAAACCATGGCGCCTATACCCACAAGGCACCAACTCGTGGTGCAAACAGAATGCTGCGATTGCAAGGGGACAGCAGCCACCGAAATACCGTTACAACCTGCCCGACTACGTCAGCCAAGCATTGCGACCTGTGTTTAAGCGCCTTGCACACAGACTTACTCAGCAGATGCCAGCAAGGACAAACGCGGAATGCAAATGAGGCACTGCATTCAGTGATTTGGTCCTTGATGCCTAAGACAAAGCATGCTTCACTGATATCTGTTGAAGCGGCTGTCGCTGAGGCAGTCATGCGGTTTAATTCTGGGACACAGGAGGCTGCGTCACGCATTCTGCAAGAGCTCCAAGTGGAACAAAACCACATAGCCAGCCAGAGGGCACAGGAGAAAGACTCGCCGAGCTATAGGCTCCGAGCGGAAGCGTGCAGCCTCAGCCTGCTTCATCTCTGCCGCAAAGCGACGTCACCAAAGAAAAACTGATGAACATTACTCGCCTGGGGCATTCTGAAGCTAGACGATACTTTTTTTTGCACAACTATGCATAAATAAAGCATTGGAAGCGTTGTAGTTTGTTTTTTGCAATTTTCTCAGTTCGATTATTTTTGCCACATGGCAGTCTACTGACAAGCCTGTCTCTGCTTCTGCTCATCAGATTTTGGTAACTTTTGTTTTGTTTAGTAGCTAAATAGGTGGTGATTGCAGTAAGGGTTTCAGATGGTAGCTAGGTGTAAACACAAATTTGTTATTTGCTAAAATTAACGTTAACTAAAATTTCAGTTCTTCAACCACAACTTTGGATGACCACAACTTTTGAACTAGAAGAGCTAGAAACATGCTATCACCCTTGTTGCGATCCTTGATCCTTCTAGAATCTAGCAACATACAGATTATGAGAATCTGTCAGCAGTTTTCTCTAAAACCCTGTCAGAAGCTCTTCTCATAAAAACTACATACAGTAGAAAGAAAAAAAAATTGTAGAAACTAATTTCATATTTGAGATCAGCATGCTGAAATATATGTACCTACAAATTTTCATGGCAATAACTTCAATATTAAAAATGTTTTCACAAAGACCCATGTCCCAGGGGGGACACGGGTCTTTCGGGCCGAAAAATCTCGAAAAAATCAGTTTTTAGAAAATGTTATTTTCGAAATCAGCAGCCATTTATCTACCTCTCTGTTAAATTTCTCGCCTCTAAGGTCAGTATTTTACTCACAATACCAATTTATATAATCCATGTCGCCCGAATTTGAGCTGAAATCGGCGCCGAAAAACAGCAGTATTTCGCAAAGCGTAGCTCCCGTTTCATGCGCGGCACCGCAGCCATCTTGGTCTCATTTGAAAAAGCCGCCTTTCGCCTTCAATTTCCCGCCACGACGGCTTCAGTTCGCCCATTGGTTGCCGAGAAAATAGCAAAAAAGAAAAGGTAGTATTCAAAATCCTATTGGCTGCCGCGGATCACGTGACAGCAGGTCGTCATCCGATTGGTGGAGCTGGCTGGCAGCGTCTGCTTGATGCGCCCGAGCCGCGGGGAGACGCGACTCTTTGTGCCGGACCGTGCAGTGCAAGAAACGCGCAGCGATGCCTGGTTCAGCGCGCAAGGTGCACTCAAGGCATAAATTCGGCAAGAAAAGGAAGAAGTCGCTGGTCGATAACCTCAAGAGACGCCCTGCTGTGCGCCCCGACAATGATGAAACTCCTGCGCTGAACGATCGTGTCGGCGAGGCCGCGCAGGTAGGCCTAACGCGCTCCGCAGCACGGGAAGCTGTAAGCGGCAGCGCCCGCATCCGCCGTGATACAGTGATGCTGGAGCCTTCATATGTGCTCCAAAATAAGACGAAGACTGAACAAAAACTGCGAGAACTCGCCTCAACTCCAGAACGGAGCGGAAGTCTCGTTGTTTACGTGACGGCAGCGCGTCGGACTGTCTGCTCGACGAGGCAAGCTTCACGATCGTTTGTTTGGAATCGCTCAACAGTTTGTTGAAACTTGTGAAGCGTAAAACGTGTGGCGGCAATGACTTGAGCTTCGTAAAAGATTAGCGAGAATACGGCCTTGCCGTTAAACTTTCTCTTCAATGTGCGAGCTGTGGAGACGCATCGTCTGCATGGAGTTCGCCGCGGGTACGTGGCGATCAGAAGATCAACCCTTTTGTGGTGAATGTGCTCGCTGCTCGTGCAATGCAGAGCACTGGCAACCAGCAGACAGCTCTAAATTACATTTTTTCATCGCTGAACGTTTCGCACCGCGGTCTCCACAATAAAACGTGGCAAGACTATGTGAAAAAAAAGTTGACACCTGCAGCAGCTCGTGCAGCCGAAGAAGTTACACAAGAGTGTGCGCGGTCGGTTCGAGAACTTTATAATGAATTGGACCTTGGGAACCCCGGCAATATTGCAGTATCATACGACGGCACTTGGATGACACGCGGCCACACATCCGACACTGGTGTGGGAACCGTCATCGAACTGTTTACCGGGCTTGTGCTGGACTATGTTGTATTGTGCAACTTCTGTACCGGCTGCGAGCGAGGCCCAAAAGAAGGTGACCCATCATACCAGTCCTGGAGGGCTGGGCACCTATGCCAAAAAAACTCAGAAAAAAAGGCTAGAGAGATGGAAGTTGAGGCAGCCCTTATTCTTTTTGAAAGGTCAAGCCGTTTCCCGGAGTTGGAGCGTCGACTTGCAGAGTTCATTAGCGAGCAACGTTCCAGACTACTTGGAGTAAGCACTGAAATGCTTCAGTGCAAAGCGCAGGAGCTTGTGCGGGACACGGGTTTGACCCAAAACCAGTTTAAGGCATCACGAGGCCGGGTGAAGAAGTTTATGCGAACAGCCGGGTTCTCCCTTCGACTTCTATTTGCCAGAAGGTGCCCGGGACTTCGAATCAAAACTTCGAGAGTTCTAGCGCTACGTCATCGACCTTCGTCGCTCTACCAACATGCCATTTGGACATATCGGCAATGCCGACCAGACCCCCGTGTATCTGGACATGCCTATGTCCAGAACAGTGCACAAGTCTGGTGAGCATGAAGTTCGCCTTAGAAGCACAGGCAACGAAAAAAATCGGATTGCCGTTATGCTGACGGCCGCAAGCTCCCTCCATTCATCATTTTTCGCCGAAGACGATCCCGAAGGAAACTTTCCCGAAAGACGTTATCGTGCGCTGTCACGAAAAAGGTTGGATGGACTCGAATCTTGTCATAGATTGGATTCAAAGCGTGTGGGACCGAAGGCCAGGCACATTGCTGCATCCGGAAACAATATTGGCTCTGGACTATTTATGAGGTCATCTGACACCCGGCGTCAAACAAAAGCTAGAGCGTGACCGAACGCATCTCGTTATACCGGGTGGCATGACATCCATTCTCCAGCCTCTGGACGTTTGCATAAACAAGCACTTCAAGGATCGCTTGCGACAATTATACTGGGAGTGGTTTAAAAGCGGATCAACAACAACACGTGCAGGTAGGCTGAAATGCCCAAGCGCGCCTACCGTTGCCCACTGGGTTTCAGCAGCCTGGTACGGGCTGCCTCATGATTTGGGCTACCGCGCATTTAAGAAATGCTCAATTTAAAATGCTCTAGATGGAAGCGAGGACGACCTGCTGTGGGAGTCAAGCTGTGATAATGACAGTGACGGCGACAACTGCCGTGAGGATGAGGGTGTATAGGAATGCCTGTTTGTTTTGTATTTCAACAAAGTTGTCTTTGATGCACAGAACTGTGCGATGTTGGTTCTTCGCGTCACATTCGGGTTCTTTCGGTTTTTCTGTCGCACGCCCGAAGACTACCCTTGCGTTACAATCGTGGTTGCGTTACATTCGAGTAAATATGGTAACTACTTTAAACCATGTTAGGAGAACTACCGTATCTACTTGAATGTAACGCGAGTTTTTTCCCATTTTTTTCCCCTTAATGTCTACCCTTGCATTATAATCGAATACCGCACTTCGATTGGCCTAAAGCAGTGGCGCGGTGCAGCCATTTCAAGCAATCAGCTTGGTTTCGGTTTCCGCAGTTTTGCGATCTTATGCTGGCAACATGGGTACCACGGAAGCCAAGTCCTCATCCATCCAAAGTCAAAGTGTTGTTCTCTGTCATTTTTGTGTTCGTTGCGACCTCGCGCTCAGTTCGTCATTGCATCGTGTTCTTGTGGCGTCGCTCGTGGTGTATTGATTCAGTGTGCACAATGGCAATGCATCATGCTCAGTACAATGGTCGTACTGAAAACGTCGGGAATTCTGCGGCAGCTGGAAGACTTGACCTCAACGAGTCAACCATCCGCGGAGGGGCTTTTTAATTGTGCGCCCGACCACAAAGGATTTCGAGGGCCTCGCCACGGCCATCACGTCGAGCTGCAGGAAAAAGTGGCGGACTTAATTATCGAGCAGCACAACCATCTCATGGGGGTCAGTGTCGAGCTGATTTGTTGGAAAGTTAGACATTGCTCAGGAGATGGTAAGTTCAGAGCATCTCCTGGGTGGGCCCAAACGTTCATGAAGAGAAATGGATTCTCTCTGCGGCGAACAACATTGATGCGGCAGAAGTTACCGGGAGACTTCGATTGCTAAAAGGACTCCGTTTCAAAGAACTCGGCCTCCTAACACGAGGAAGATGGATAACCATGTTGGGCACGATGTTGTCTATTAAAGGTACTTTGTTTTGCGTCCTTAAGTCTCGCGTTACAATCGTGGTTTTATTTTTTCCCGCTGGGCAGCATGTAAAGTCACCCCTTGCGTTACATTAGAGTAAATACGGTACTTCTTACGTCACAAGGTGGGCAGACTTTGCTTCTTTGGAGTGCATGCCAAGCGCCGCACATTTCGCATAATTTGGTCAAGCTGACCGACAATCATAGACAGCACTGAAAGCGGCAGGCCTAATTCCTTGGCCATGTCAATGCCAAAATTCTCTTACAAACACGGCACCTTCCGCTTTCACGACATTGTACCCATTGCAGTACCTTTTAGACTGACGCGATCAATGCTCGTAACAACACACGGACAACACGCTGCACTTCCACAGACTATCTTAGCGCGCGAGGGAACAAAGAAGCAGGAACTGCTGCTGCTGCTGCGATGATCTGTGCGCTGGCTGTAGCGGAAAGCGAGGGAGTGGGGCCACGAGAAATGTGGAGAGGAGAAACATTGCCCAAAAATGACGAGAGTGGGTTGGCTGGTTCGCAGAGCGAATGGTCCAAAAAGCAGCGGCACTAGCCTCTGGCAACAACAAAGTAAAAGAAAAAAAGCAAAGAGGCTGCCGCCAAAAAGGAGAGACTGAGAAAGCTTGCACTTGCCCGTCGCTTACCTCCTCTGCCTCCCTGCTGCCGCGGAACCCCAAACTGGTACTGGCACGCGCTGTGACAGCGGTCACTCAACAGTCGCGGTACCGAAGTTCGTATCACCCGGCGCGACGCAGAAATTGTTCGGAACATCCAATTTTTGCCCACTGTACAAATGCAATTCACCCAGGGAATTTCACGAATTCGTCGTCATCATCATCATCATCAGCCTTACTACACCCACTGCAGGGCAAAGGCCTCTCCCATGTCTCTCCAACTAACCCTATCCTTTGCCAGCTGCATCCACCCTTTGCCTGCAAACTTCTTAATCTCATCCGCCCACCTAACCTTCTGCCGCCCCCTGCTACGCTTACTTTCTCTTGGAACCCACTCCGTTACCCTTAAGGACCAGCGGTTATCTTGCCTTCGCATTACATGCCCTGCCCAAGCCCATTTCTTTCTCTTGATTTCGACTAGGATGTCATTAACCCGTGTTTGTTCCCTCACCCACTCTGCCCGCTTCCGATCTCTTAACGTTACACCTATCATTTTTCTTTCCATGGCTCGCTGCGTTGTCCTTAACCTAAGCTGAACTCTTTTCGTTAGCCTCCACGTTTCTGCCCCGTAGGTGAGTACCGGTAAGATTATGCTGTTGTACATTTTCCTCTTGAGGGAAATTGGTAAACTGCCACTCATGATCTGCGAGAATTTGCCATATGCGCTCCAGCCCATTCTTATCCTTCTAGTTATCTCCCTCTCATGATCTGGATCAGCTGTCACTACCTGCCCTAAGTAGACGTATTCCGGCACAATTTCTAGGCTCTCGCTGCCAATTGTGAACTGTTGTTCCCTTGCTAGGCTGTTGAACATTACCTTGGTTTTCTGCATGTTAATTTTTAGACCCATCGATCTGTTCTGCCTGTCTAACTCGTTGATCATGATTTGCAGTTCACCTCCTGAGTGACTCAGCAAGGCAATGTCATCAGCAAATCGCAGATTATTTAGGTATTCTCCATTTATTCTTATTCCCAACTGTTCCCAATTCAGGCTTCGAAATACCTCCTGCAAACATGCGGTGAACAGCATTGGCGAGATCGTGTCTCCTTGCCTGACGCCCTTCCTTATTGGAATTTTTTTATTGCCGACTTTATGGAGGACTATAGTAGCTGTGCAGTTGCTATATATATCTTCCAGTATTTTGACATAAGGCTCTTCTACCCCCTGATTACGCAATGCCTGTATGACTGCTGAGGTTTCCACTGAGTCGAATGCTTTCTCGTAATCAATGAAAGCTATATATAGAGGTTGGTTATATTCTGCGCATTTCTCTATCACCTGATTGATAGTGTGAATTCGTATCACACTGAAATTCGTATCACCGAGATTCTACTGTTTGCGTGAGCACGCCCTTCCGCTTGAAGACAACTCAATCGTTTGATGGGGATAGGCCTAAGACTGGAAGCACGGAGCGCACAACTACCTGCACTGGCACTAAACACGAGAAAGAGCGAACAAAGCGTGCCGCTCCATGCCCTGCTGCCTGTTAGTCACGTGGCCACGTTTTTGCATCAGTTGCAAGGATTAACAGACAGATAGCGGTGGGATCGCTCGCTCCTTTGCTGGTGTCTTGGTGGCGATTGCGAGCGCTCGGTGCCTCCGAGATGGCTCTTTCATTTTGCAGTCACTGAGGCCACACAACCTCGCTACAGGTTGCGAGCATTCGTCAAGAGGTGACGCCCTCTCATCGCGCCAGTGACACTAGCTGGCATCGACTCTTGTTGGCTTGTTCTCACTGGCGTCGGTTTTTTTTTTTTTGCGTTTGCAATTAGGTTGTCGCTTTGTCCTAGTAGTTGTGACCTGTGGTTCGCGTACTGGTTGACCGGCGAGTTGGATTGCGTGATTTCGAATGACCAGTACGATCAACGCACACGCTTGACACATGAAATGATTTTAATAGCGTGTGTTTGGTGCTCTTCATAGCGTTTAAATTTAAACCTAGTATTCGATTGTCACGGGAAGGTGACATTTCCTTTCTACTTTCGGTAAAAAAACTCGCGTTACATTCGAGTAAATACGGTACCATAGCTGGCGTCAACATTGACAAAAAAGCTCATGAGAAGGCTACGAACATCGCACTCACACTGGGAATCGAAAATTTTCAGGCCAATTTTTTAAAATTTGCTGCAATGCTGACGGGTCAAAAAAGATGAAACTGACAGGTATTGGCAAGTACCAAAAGCCCTGATGCTTTAAGGCAGCCGGTCTGTTTCCCTGCAGCTATAGGGCTAATAGAAAGGTGCGGATGACATCGGCTGTTTGCAGAGTTCATCACATACTTGGACCATAGGATATCTTGTGGCACCAGTGTGTAGCCCACCCAAAACAGATGACGCTAGAGAGTGTCAAAGTGGCATTCCTGCCCTTCAACACTACAAGTCATTTGCAGCCTCTGGATGCTGGTGTTATCAAAAACATTGAGCACTATCTCGAAGGTTTGTTGGCGCGCCGCCTGCTTGTTAGAGTTGACCGTCAATTGTTTTGCAAAGTGTGGGTTTTTTAAATCCACAGTGGCCACCATCCCGCAAGGGCCAGATCGGATTCCTGTTGATGTCTGGAATCGGCTTGCCATTGGCTGTAGTGCTGACGATTCCGCCACCTGTGGTCTGCGCACAGTGGAAGACATCGTGGAGGAAGTATTGTCGCTGCCTGGAATTTCAAGCATTGGCAAAGATGATGAAGTAGTGATGACCAGCCGCCGACAGCAACCAAAACCACCTTAAGAACCGGACTATAGGTTGGACCGGAATATAGATCAACCCCCTAACTAACCAATTCTAAATAAGAAAAAAATCTTTTCAATGGAAAAAGTACCGAAAGACACCCTTACCTTGAAACAAATGCGACTCTACAGGTTGCACAATGACGGCAGTATATATTTTCATTTAAAGGGGCTGCAAAACACCGCTTGAATGGATGCCGGTTACACTTCAGATGGATTCTTTGTCACACAGATGCTGACTTGAAAAGAATTACGAGAGTCGATGCATAGGAACGGGAGTTATTCAATGAAGAAATTTCAAAATACAAACAAACAAAATACTGCCCTCAAATCGATTTTCGCGCAGCTTCCAATTCCCATTTCACTCTCCCAATGACGACACCTAGTGCGACCAATCAAAACAGCCTATCTGAGCACGTAGCGGAAGTTTGCACTCCATGGTTGCCTGTTCTCTGCAACTCGTTCATGCCAAGGCTGGCAGCGCCGTTTGCATGGTTACAACAACCATGTGAACGCCCAGCTTAACCAGCGATGCTTCATCGTCACGTCGATGGTGTAGAAGGGAGCGCTGATCAGTGACGTTCCCTTGCTTATGGATCCGAGCAGTGGCGTGAGGTACTGGGACGGTGTGACAGCCTGCGCAAGATATCAGACACATTTAGCATAACGCGTACCGCTACTGCTTACCGCCAACCATTGCCCGTCGCTCCTAGCGCGCTGGTTGGTCACGGCGAGCAAGGAGCGCGCGCTGTTGACGGGAACGTGGCGCCATCTGGCGCCGCCGCCCGGTGATCCTCCACAAGCTGACGATGCGTACTCCCTGCTAGATGTGAAACGAACGCATCCTTCCTTGGGACCTAAACAAACACTTATAGAGTTCAGTGGCTCGATCGGATAGATTCTGCAAAGCCGCTCTCAGATACACAGAGAGTAGCCATAAGTGTTGAGTGCTAGGTCGTAGGATGCTTACAGAGAGGCGCAAAGTCCTTCGATGCAAAAAGTACCCCGAGCCTCTGGTGGTGTATTTTTGTTTTACTTGCTTTACAGTGCTTTTATCTAGGGCAAACATGTCGGTTTTGTTAATGTAATATAAAACACAAAAACTTGACAAAATGTATCTCTATTTATTAGCACAATTGGCAGTATATTTACTCTTTGTCCAATCATCAAACTCCCACTAAGTGATGTCATATCCGCTGCTAAAAACCGCCACTGTGTGGTGACACCTTCAGCGCCATGAATTTGTTTTTGCGAGCTAATTAAGATATTAAAAACGGCAGTATACATGGTACGACTGATGCTAATAGCATCACTATAACTCATTCTATGCAACCATCAGGCAACACAATGCACTGAAAATGTGTTTCGGGGACCCTTTAAATGCTGCTCGTATGTACACCCAGCTAATTTTTTACAGTATTGCGCGCCCATCGACCCACATGTTTGTTTCTGGCACACACAAGTACGGCACCGTAGAGCAAAGCCCTTCCTCTTCATGAATCGCCTCACCCAGGATGGCGAGCCCTTGAATTGAAACAGTGTGAGTCTAGAGGCACGCGCGATCTCTGCCGCATTCACACGGATGCATTTGGCAGTTACAGGCAGCGATCTTGCACGCAGCGCAACCTTTCCTTCCAATTCTGGATACATTGCGGTCCGCCCACGAAATGATGTTTTCTTCTGGTTGCTGTAAGTTGTAAAGAAGACTGAGCTCCATGTACATGAAAAAGAGAGCGACGAGGCGGAGCGGCGGCAGGCAAAACGCACCTGCGGCGTGCACAGCGGACTCCGTGCTTGCATGCACGAGCTTAGTAAACACGCCCGTAACTCTCATAACTCTACGGTAGCGGTGTAGGGGCAGTGGAGATAACCAAGCCGGCGTGCTTGCGGAGACGGAAGTCACATCATGGATTCACGGGGAAGGTGTGCTTTCGTTTGGTGCCTGTGCACTCCGGCTTAGTAAAAACACTCCCATAAACTGTCAACGCAATCTGCTTGTAAATCAGCCGACTATAATATTCAAGTGAGAATGCGCGCTGCGAGTGTTTCTGCACGTATGCACAGTTGGAGCGCAGCGGCACAGTGGATCGAGCGCCGGTACCCGCGGCTCGACACGCATCTCTCCCTGCAGTACGCCTGCTCGTTTAGCACACTCCAAATGTTGTTAGGAGAAGCTGTGACAAACCATAGACAAACTGGAAATGGCTCTGTGGGGCTCTGATTGGCCACTCGCGTGGGGGACTTCCGGGTGATGAGCGAAAATTTGTTGATGCATATCCGAGCAACGAGAGAAGCGACACGGCAAAAATTCTTCGCACGACGGCGTCGCTTGTCACCGTCGCCTTCGTGTTCACATGAGTTTTCGCGCACATGGAGTTCAGGCTTAACACGCAGCATCTGCCTCCGCCAATACTGAATGCTCTTCTCGGATACTCCAAATTCGTGCCTTGCAGCCAGGTTAATGCGAGCTTCCGCGTACTCAGTCTCGTTTTTCTCGAAGGCGACAGTGAATTGCCGTCGGCTTCCACTCATTTTGAAATAAAATGTGAAAAGGCAGCCCTTCAACAAAATAGCTTTGCAACGACGGAAACGCAAAACGGCGATGCGGCGTCGCCGCGCTGCTGCTGATAGTGATGGAGGCTGTTGACTTCAGCCGCCCATTGTTGCCAGATTTCCGTAGTTTTTCCGCCAGTGACCGGTATATAAGACGGGGGGTCAACTTTTCGCCATGTTTTTTTTTTTTTTTAAGTTCGACTTATATTCCGGTTTTTATGGTATGCACGCCCTCAATATTCTGTGGTGTGCGGTGACATCCGAGAGTGTGCGTGAGAACACGACGTCCCAATTCTTCAGCTTCGACAATTCTTTGCTGGCCAACCTCGTGGAGAAATCATGGTTTAGGAACAAATTTCGCTAAGGTTTTGGCGATGCGAAATTTTGAATGAAATGAATATTTTCGCCTCTCCTTGAGATTCGTATCACTGAGATTGAGATTTGACTGTACAGCATTCTGTAAAATTTTTTTTTTTTCCGACAGAGCCACACGTATGCCCCCCAAGTCCTGTTGTGCAGGGTCACCGTTTTTCGCAGTTGTGCGAAAGTTGATCTTAATTGAAGCACATGCACACCACACTTTCGTTGCCCTTTCAAGCTTGGGAATATGACTGCTGTGCCAATAAAGAAAGCAGTCATGTGAGAAAGTGGAATGGAGATAAATCTGGAATATCCGTGCATTGCACTTATTCTGTGTTCTGTTCATGTCTTTTTTAGCAGAGCTAGCAATTCCTTCTTTTCTCCCTATTTTTTTGCAGTGGGTAGGGAAATGGTTCTATGGGCAAAAAGGAGATGTGGCCTTCCTTGTCATCATCGTAATCGCAATTCTGCTGGCGCATTTGGTAAAATATCTTGGCACTATGTTGTGAAGGTTCTTAAGCACCAAATAAGACCACTCTCATCATTTACAAATCACAGGCGCATTACATAAAATACATTGTGAATGGTAAAACAAAAACCGTGCCAGCACACACTGATGTCCTAGGCGGCTGAGACTGAAGTCGTTCTATCATAACTGAAATCTAATCGTTCTATATAGTTGTCTAACTCACCACTGTTGCTATTTTTTAAAAAATGCCATCAGAACTAACTAAATGGCTCCGTGTAGCCTTTTGTTTTTGAGGATTGCTTTTTTTTTCCAAGTTTTCCAAGCAAACTAGATGGCGCAGCTTGTCTACGAGTGCCGATTTGAATTTTTGGCGGCAGGTTCGAAGCGTCGGTCATATATAACCGATGGAATATGGCATGGTAGCAGAAGAGTTTAAAAAATTGCGGCTGCAAAAGCCTCAGCACGAGGTCAAGCGCTGCTACATGGATTAGATGAGGTAGGGAGAGCCTGCAGTTCTGTTGCCGACGGCTGAGACAGACATCTTCTGCCACCCTCTGCGAGCTGGATCGTGGACACTTGGGCCAGAACTGATGAGGAGCTTGTCGGTCGGGCTTTGAGGAAATGCAGGATATTGAATGTGCTCAACGGTACCGAATATTAGTTTCTATGGAATGATGATTGCAAAAGCATAAAATGCAGTGCAAATAAGTGCTTTTAGGGAGCTTTCATTATAGGCAAACTTTGTTTTCTTTTTTGCTAGCCCCATATTACGCCTTGTATCATATGCTGGTTTTTACAATATATTAGCAAAAACTTCAATTTTGACAACCAAAAAACAGATGTGCGCGCTGTGCGAGTCTATCCATTATAGTAAGTGCAGTGTGATTTCAGCGCAGCCACAATCTGGGATTTTTGCAATTCGGCTAATATTTTTCTTTGACGATGGTGCACGATTTGATTAAAAACTGGGCATTTGGTAGTCAAAATGAGATTTTTCGACTTGAATGTGAAACTCTGGCTTTGCTCGCAGCTGGTCGTTGTCTAGTAATTTGGTGTTGAAGACCTTGCCCCATTGTGTTATGCAGGCCGCACAGTGCCTTATACACCATGATGAAGGACCAGTACGCCAACTACGTGGTGCAGAAGATGATAGAGGTGGCCGAGCCGCCTCAGCGCAAGCTGCTGCTCCACAAGATCCGTCCGCATGTGCCCTCCCTGCGAAAGTACACCTATGGCAAGCACATCTTAGCCAAGCTGGAGAAGCACCTGCTCAAGAGCGGCGACCAGATCCTCTCCTCCTCTGGGGGAGGACAGGGCGGGCCCTCCAATGGGGCCCTCTGAGCTGGTGCCTCGACCCCTCTCGCCTCCTCTGCGCTGCCACCACCACAGCGACAACAGCGCCGCGTCACACGCGAACCCTTTTGAACATCCATGCACCCTGCCAGCGAAGAAGCGCGTCATGGCTTCCACTCGTGCACCCACTCGTATGCAGCGTGCTCTTTGTTTTGTGCACCTTTTCAATGGGGCGCACATGTTGTTCAAATGCCTCACCTCTTTGTTCATGGGGCCAACAAGTTGCGCTGCAAAAGCTGTCTGGCCAGAAGGCAAGTGGAGCGCATCTGCTTTGCACCACTCTCTTTAGCTTCATCTCATATTTCTCTCGTTTGCCCTCAGGGCCATTCATTTTGCTCTGCTTTCAGCATTGTGCTCATATTCCATTTGGCACCAACTCGTGAGCACCTGATGTGGAACGACTGCAGCTTCTTTCTGCTCATGTGCACAGGGATAAACTGGCAGATGCTGCACGCTTTTTTCTGCCCAAGCATTCATTTGACCTTACAGCATCTTACCTTCCCCTTCTTGAGCCTTCATCATGAACGTGGAGTTCACCTTTGTTCTCTTCCCATTTCGTCATCAAGGGGAGTTGTTGGAAGCATTTGTGCAATTTCTTTTTGTCTGGCTCATGACAGCCTTGGTTGGTGAGCAGAGGGCCCAGTCCTCTTAAATGTAAGGCAAGTGGCAATCTGGTGCACGCCTGCTGCTCTCTTTTGCTGTCCTCTGTTCAGGTGCTTGTTGTGCACACTCTGCTTTGCTTTGCAACACGCTCAGCAGTTCCCACTTGGCCCCAGAGAGTTTGTTCCGTTTCCTCAGGACTGCATTTTCCAGGGAAGGGAAGGTCTAGTTTGTTGACCAGTGTCTCACGTACAGCTTCGCTTCTTTCGCTTCCTGTTCCTTTTGTACAGCATCTCTCGAATAGTTTGTACAGACTCCGCAGCTCCGTCATCCCATCCTCTCGTCACTCTTTCTGCACCCCCCTTTTTTCTCTCCTCTTGCTTTTTCCCTTTTACCCATTCTCATTGCTGAGTAATGTTATGACAAAGCCGTGCTCTTTTTAAGGCTCGTGCCTTTTTTTCTCTCTCTTCTTCTTCTCTCAAGAGGGTGTGCTGGCTTTGTTGATAAGGCAGCTCCGTGCTGCATGTGTGCTTTTTGTACAGCCTGTGCATTGTGTGTTTTGTACAGCCTGTGGAAATTTGGAGCTGTGAGAGAGACATTGTAGCCTGCGGACCGCATCATTCTGTTGGGAGAGCGTTGGGCGATGAGTCTCCTTTGCAGCATTTTTGCGCCTGTAAATTGTCATTGTGGGAAGTTGGTACAGACAAGGCGCACACCATTGCACACCCTGTAAAGCACAGCGCCAGCTTTCTTTCTCTTTTTTTTTTTTACAAGCATGTTGTAATTGCACAACATTATTGCATTAGAGCCTTCACATCATGCTGGCAAGGTTTTTAGAGGAAGAAACACAATTGTGACACTCATTCTCCCTCCTGCTAGGCGACTGTTTTTAGGACACTGTAAAAAGGAATTGTGACGAGGCATTTGCCTACAAAACTTGTCCATTATGTATATTGCTTGTAAATTAAGAGGAAGATTAACAATGTTACTATACTTGCCAACCTGTCTGTCTGCCTGAATTTTTCTTCATTGCTGCTCTTTTGCTCTCTTTAACTAACCCCTTGACTGTTTTTATTGCCATTGTTTGGGGGTTGTAGATATGTGGGTGTGTAAGTATAGTGTCAGTAAGCATAGAGGAGCGCTTATTCATGTGGTGCAAAGGTTTGGCCCTTTTTTATTATTATTAATTCACCAACAAATTATCGAAGCTCTAGGGTGGATCATCTCTTTGTTTAGAGGACACAGTTTTTTTTTTTCCACTTTAGTTGCGATCTCAAGTGTGAGAAGCTTATTTATTTCCTTCTGCATATGTATGTAAACAGTGTCATATATCTGAACATATGTATATCTCTGTCCTTTTGTTTTTAGAATGTGCATAGCCAAATCGTAGTAGAAGCACCACATTTAATTATACCTTGCAGTCACTACTACACCTCAAGTCAGACAGGCTTGTATAAACTCAGTTTGGTATACACACTGTTTGAAATTGCATGCGGATTTTTACACGTTTGCATTTTTTTCCTTTTTTTTTCATGTAGGTGATAGGCCAAAGTAATTAGTCATAGATTGTTTGCATATCCAGCACCGAATAATGTTCCCGTCCATGTATGCCTTTAGGGAGTGCATCATTTAAGTCTTCTCTTTCTCTCTCTTTTTTACAACTATGCATTACGCGTCTTACTAGCAGTTTTTTTTAATCTGGTCATTGGGCTGTGAGGCGGCTGTAAATTTTTCATCCCGCTTTCTTAGCGCGACTCGTGCACTGATGTGCCACTGGGCCCATGTAACATCCTTATTGGTTCGTGCACTCTTCAGAACTGCCAAGGCTTCGCCTTGCTGCTACTTGTTAATTATTTTTTGTGCCTCTCATATGTTCAGGACATTTCATAAAGTTTGTAGTTCAAATGACCTAGTTACCATCTACTTGACTAAGTAGCTCTTTGCAAGCAGCAAACTAGCAGGTTTGGATGTGTGTGCATATTGCACATGCAGAATGAGTTTAGAACCATGCTTGGCAGTTAGTGCTGAAACACCTTCCAGTTTAACCAGTGTATGGCATTTTGTAATGTGTGCTAGTTCTTGCCCCCTTTTCTTTTGCACTCTATTTACAGAAATTTTTGAAGTTATCGTGCATTTTGTTTACATTTCTTAGGTCATGGAAGTGTTTTACTACTTCTAAGCATCAGGTTTCGAAGAGACACAGACAAAGCAAAGAGTTGTTGGTTTTCTCCTTAGTCAAAGGACATATTTTGGCAGGGCATGCAAAATCGAGTTTGTTATTTGGGTACCAAGTGAACTTTATCATTTTTGGCACTAGAAGTGCACTTCGACATTGTGGCAGTTCGTGCCGACAAGTGAGCTTGTTGTAGTATGCATTCTGTTCGACACATGGGGCACATTTTCCTTTGGAAAGAAAATTGCCTTTTGCTGATTCACATTTGTGGGCGAAGGAGATTGTGACCAATCGGTTTGAGAAAATGTTGAGCTGTTTTCAAATTTGATGGGCATAGACTTATCGGTTTTATTTTTTTCTATGCTAATTTGTGTGTTACTCCATGCCATTTGTCTTCTTAAAACATGATCGCATATTTGTCTCTCGTGTATAAGACTGGGTTGCTACCTTGGGTGTTGCCGATGGTCGCACACTTGCACAAATAGCCTTATTCTTTCTTTTTTTTGGTGTCGGCTTTTTTGGCCTCATGTGGTGTGCCATGCACGCAGTTTTGGTGTGTGTGGTTGACTTGTGACGTGCATGTGAAATCCCCCACCCCACCTTCTCTTTGCGTGGCCATATACATATATATATATATATTTGTGTGTGTATTATGCATGTAACAATGCCCTTGGATGTGTGCATGCCTTATATCCTATTTGCAAAATACCTTTGTAGGTTTCTAGCCTCTCGGGTGTCTTGCTCTGTTCATGCCCGCACTCCCCCTCCCCCTACTTCTGCCCTCACACATATGCTTCTGTGTTATACATATATTTGTATAAATATGCACAATGCATAACATGTCCTCGCCTCTACTTTGTAGGTAATGTGTAAAGCTCACAGCAGGCACACTGCTTCCACCTCCCCCCGTTTCTTTTTGTGTGCCTGTTGTACTGGTGAAAGCGGGAGTGAGGCTTGATGTGTTGTTATTGTAATTACAGTGTACAGTGTGTTGCCCTTAATTACGTTTCTCTTTTTTTTTTAAAGGCTAAGGAAAGCTAAATTTGGCACTTTTGAAGGATTTTTTTGTGTGTGTGCGTGTCAATATTTCAATCTTCGTTCTTGTGTCTCTCTCACTGTTGTAAAATGTGGAGGGACAGTTGCAACAACAAAAGAAAAATAGTTTTAACTGTAGACACTCACTACTCCCACTTCTAGACTGTTTGTGTATGTAAGCCACATTCAACACTGTGTACCATATATATATACATTTATATATATATAAATATATACATACATTTGAGCAGCAACAACCACCACTGAAGCAGACAGATGTGTCCCAGTATTTCTTTCTCTATACCATTCTTTTAGCAAATTGTACAAATGTAAATTGTATAATTTTTATCACCAACACTTTTTGCAGTGCAAAATACAGTAGGACCCGCCGACAGTGATCATTACGTCCCCACAGGGGAGCAGTTGAAACAGAACCACAGTTGCGCAGGCAGCTTTATAGTGTCACGGTGCCAGCACACATGGTGTTGCATGTACGGGGTACTGTAGGCAAGCCTGATCTTAATTTGATTGGTTCACCCGTGGCACTAAACAGGCTGAACATTTGATAGGCATGGTCTTGGTGGTAGGGAGTTGCGCATTAAAGGTTTGTGCCCACAGACTGCTGACAGATGGGTGGTGTGATCTTGATTCAGAAAGAAAAATAAAAATAGTGAGACAACGGCTGGTGGGCACAGTGTCTGAGTAGACTTCTCAGTATAATCAGCAAGCATGTGACACAGCAAAGGAAAAAAGAAATGGTAGGAAGATGCCTTACAGTACAATATATTTTGTTTGTTTGAAAGAGTTTTCTATTGGCGTCAATTATGCCTGTGTCAGCACGCTGAACTGTAAAAGATATCTTATTCCACTTTATTGTCGCAGACTATTGTAACCAGTTTACCATTTTGCCTGACATGAAATCTGCCCGTGAAGCTGAGTTAATGACCGCTAGCACGTCGTAAGACTGTCGTAGGTTAGCCTTGTGTTGGGAAAAGATGAATTTAATGACATCATTAACCATTTCAGTTTGCCATTGCAGTGCCTTTAAAATGCAAATGAACAGCCACGTGGTTGAACATGACAGGCTGCACATAGCTTGCTTTAGTCCATAGTCTGCTGCACAAGACTGGTGCTCTGGGTGGCATAAAACATGCATCTGTACAGACTTGGCTTCCACCCCGTGCATGCTGCCATTTGTGTGCTTTGGCTCAGACCACTTGCAGCTGACCTGTCGTTTCTTAGGATCCTGTGTATACCGCTTCACAGCGTACCTTTTCTTTTTTAGTCTTACCTTTGCATTCATCTTGGGGGGGTTTCTCTTGAATTGGCGGTTGTCCTTCAGTCTCTCTTGTGGCCTGTAAAGTGTGCACGTGACCCAGGGAAAGATGAGATGTCGACGAGCTTAACCTGTTGTATCATAAGAAAAACTATTTATGAATGATGAGGTAACTCTTTGTAAATGTGTGTACAGAGCTTGCTTGGGCGCTCGTCGTCGCAGGCATCTCAAGGAACCCTTGGTTTTCTGGCCCAGCGTGCCTCTGTTAAGTTGCCAGTTTCAATTTTTTTCTTGTGTGTGTGCTCCTTAACCTTTTTTTAAGTTTCTTTTTATTTCTTTGAAAGCCCTGGGAGCAAACTGTAGATAGATAGGCATTTAAGAACTTGGGTGCGGAGCATTTTTCTGTTAGTGTATATATAAAAGAAAATTCAACCAAGGAAAACGCAGAATTCTTGGGGCAATAAAAGGAAGAAAAGTTAAGCCGCGTCACTGTTTTGTATCGGCTTCTTGATGCAAGCTTGTTAGAAGGCTCCAACAAGAGGTGTATTGCCGACATGTGCAGTTCGTTTTAAATCTGTGATTCCCTTGTAGGGTTGTTCTGAAGGCTGTATGCTCTGCTGTCAAAGATCATTGCAGCCTTAAGGGCTTTAAAAGTTCAAGAAATGGCATTGCTTGGGCAGCAGCATAACAGTACATCTACTGTGGGTCATCTAGCCGGCTTGCATCCTTTTGGTTTAAAATTATAGGTTTACTTGCCCCTGTTTCGTTAGTGTACAGTTTTAATGCATTTTTGTGATGCCTTGGCTGATTTTTTTTCCTTGTAAGGCAGTTTTTTGTAAACATAGAGAAGGAGTAAATTTCAAGTCTGTAAGATAGAATGTCAATGGCAGCGCTGCATGAACTTGCAATTTTGATACATCGTTTCTTCAAATTGGATCCTGGATATATCCATTGTAAATGGTCATTAAATCACCTGTCCATAGGAAACGGTTTACCATTCACAGGCCCAGACGCGTCAATTGTCAGTCTCATACACTAACATTAAGGAAAGTGGTTTTTTAACGACTAATGACATGTTACTTTTCTTTTTGGAGGACACTACTGGGAGCAAACAGAATGCCTACCTCAAATGGGCAACTTGCTGGGTGTGGATTTAACCTGACATTGTGTGACCAAAAATGTGTGCGTGTGTTGTGGAGGCATGGCCATTTTTTTTTTTTTTCACTTGGAAGCTACATTGGTTGAGAACTTATTTCTTTTAGGTGAAAAACGGGTGCACCCACCTTTTGATGATTATTTATTTACATGAATACTAAGCATTCTGAACTTAAACTGATGTTTTGCTACTTCTAAATCTTGGAACAAATATGTGCCCTTGTTGAATGCTCTGCAGTTTTTTCTTCCTCTGTTGACCACCTATTGGTGCATAGCTAGTCCAAGTGGAATGGTGTACATGGATGAGTTCCTTTTGCTTGTTGCCTTTCATCCTGGCAGTGATCCGTTTGTGGATGGCAGACTGTTTGTTTTTCTCACATTTTTTTTATCGCACATGTGGTTTAGCTTATATATTTTTGGGACACCTCTGTTCTTGAACAAAGTGATTTTTTTTTTGCTAACATTTCTGGCCATATTTCCGCCACTTTTTTTTTTTTTCATTGTGTCTTCAGCTCCCAGTGTATCCTGATCACTATTTGGTGCACAATGTCCAGGAGAGAGATAAAGTGGTAGGCCTCCAATTGTTTTGAACAAATCTTTGCGAACCATGTGTGTCTCTAGTGTGGCACCTCCACTCCTGAGCATGCAGCTATGTGCACAACATGATGGTGGCATTTCTGTCATTGAATCTGGGTTAGGTTGTTGAGCTTGTGTTCATCAGGACTTTTTGAGAACACCTTTGGGTTGCCTTTTTGTGTCTGCTTGGTGCCAGCCAATAATGCAGCAATAGGAGAAATGCTACTATGCTTAAAAACATCACTTAGCCTATTTGTTAGCCAATTGTGTTGTAGCCAGATGTGTCAAGATAATGATGGGGTCCTGTCTGAATAATTGGTTGGCAGCTTTAGAGATTGCCACTCCGTATTGGCTTGGCTTAAGAAGGGGACTTGAATTTGATGTGCTCAGGCAAGCTTGTACAGAAATCAAAATTACCTGTCCCTGCCACCTGCCATGGTATTTGCACTCACTTGCTCATAGCAGCTGCTGACTTGCTAAAATCTGTGAAATTTGTAGTGCTTTATCATGCTCATCTAAGACAGGGGAAATGTGGGTTGGTGTGATATGGTGTACGGTTCCCATTTCCTTTTTTCAATTTTGTGCCTTTTGTAGTTGGCTGAAGCAAAGCCATGCCCTTGGCTTGAGCCAGTACAGGGCATGTCACTGCTTCAGCCAGTGACAAAAGGCATATCAGGTGGCATCAGTTTTGGAATCATTGCATTATGCTGGCATTGTTGTATATTAACTGCAGGCAAATTTAGTAGTAGGAAGATTGTGTGCAACATTTACTGCTCAGCAGGTGTGGGCGTGCTGCACTGAGGGAAACACTGTGCCTTGTCATTTTGCTGCTGGGACAGTCACAACAAACCGCGCTGGAACAGCGGTGGCCGTAGTGGTCCGGTGGTTCTTCACATTGCAGTCTTCTTTCTCTCGTCATCTGGGGCTTGTGTTGTATAATCCATTTCGCGTCTGATGTTAGCATATTGTGTAAGTCGTTGTACCATACTGATCTTGTACACGTTTGTGTTTGGATACTGTAGAAAAATAAATGCCTTTGGAGTAAAAGAAAATGATCTCGGTGTTTTCTGTATCCTCCTTCGTTCATTACGAGGAAAACAAACGTTTTTTTCTTTGGTTGAGTTTATGCCAATGAAGGATCAATTAAACATTCTATTGTGACTCACCAAACTGCAGAAATATTCATATGTAGTTAATATTTGTACAGCAAGGGGGGGACAAATCAGGAATGATAGATGAAGAAAAAGGTTATATTCATACGTCATTCATCACAACTTCTTGCAAACTCGCATGTTTTAATCTATGCTATAAGCAGCACAATAGAGAACGCATCATTAGCGGGCAAACTACCACTTCCCCAGCATTCGTAAGGAACAGGCAGGGGTCTGTGAGGAAAACTGATGCAGACGAAATGGCACTGAGAACATACCTAACATTTAGCAGGAAATTGGCGAAGAAAATATCTGATAATTCTAGGGGAAGTTCTTTGTTGTTTGAGGAAAAGATGAGAATATTGGGAACTAAGACTTGCAGAGTTATGTATTACGAATTGCAGTGCAACATGGCAGAAAAATGAGGACAGAGAACTAGACAGCTTGTTTCTGTTCTCTTTTTTTTTTGCGCTGCAGTTCAACATGGAACACCAACTGGCCTGCATCGCCTTATTGAAGTACTAAGAGGTAAACGCGTTCCGCGGCGCATGTGTTGAGATGGAGGAAATGGCTGCATACTTCATTCCTTTCTATAAAGAGCTTCACCACACAGTTAAGAGCAGCGGGACAAATTTATTCAAAGCATTGGGGTTTAAGTACAGTGGTGGAAAAATAAAACGGCCAAGCGAAGGTTATCTGACTGGTGGCTAATCAAAGGAAGAGCGAAATATTGTGATTCATGACTGGGGGGTGCGAACAAAGACCGTGCTCTGACGTAGGTAAAATGCGGTGGCGCTGCTTTCGCCGGCAGGAACTAGTGAAAAACTTCGGTAGGCTTAACCTGGGGGGTGGCCCGTGCACTTTCCTTTTCTTCCTTTGAGCAACAGCAGTAGCAGTAACCCGGGGGTGAAAAGTAGGCTTAGCGTCCATAGGAAAGCAAAAGTTCTCCAACCAGTTTAGATTTATGATTTCGCGGTGCAGCTGTGATATCCTCCCTTCATGTACACCTAGCAGATTCATCCTAGTACAGGTTCTGAAAGGCGTCATTTCGCATGACTGACTGCTCGGGGTGCGGAACGAGCCACGCTGCCGTTCCGTACACATGTAAACAAAACTGAAATATTTTCACAGTACTCGTGGAGGCGGCTGCTCATTAACAGTTGGCAAGTGCTTTGCAGAATAGTGTGACAAAGTGCGCTTCCTCATTTCGAGGCTATCTATGTAAAACGCCACGATAAATATGATTTGCGAAGCCAGGCATACCCTCAAAAGGCGCACTATGCGCTGGGTATTTCCCAGAATCACGCAAGCTTGTTTAATCCGACATGCTGCCGCGTGCGCTGCATTTTCTCGCTAATACAGTCGTTCAAACTACACAGCCTAGGCAGCATTACCTGAAAAAATGAATGTGGGTCAGCTCAGCTAAGCCATATGATATACAGAGCGAAAGCTGTCGGCGTTCATTGGCGTTGACAACGTTCTAAACGGCGATGATTCTGGGGAAAGGAAGGGCGCATAACTGGCTCCCTGGGTCAGTGGACGCCTCAATTGCGCTTTGAGGTACGTGGCGGTGGGGAGAGAGATGTGGGCTGCATGCATTTGCGCTGACAACGTTGTGGCAGACACGCGGCACTGCAGCAATAGTCCGCAGCGTTCATTGAGTGATCAACTTATCGCGATCAACCATTAACTGGCAGGGTGGGTGCGCTGCCTATCCAGTGTGTGGAACGCACTCCACGTTACAGACGCCAAGCCGCGTCTGCTCGGCTAGATCACGTGGTCAGGCAACAGCCGCCCGGCGTATCGACAGCGAAGACGGCGGCGCGGTGAGGTCACGTGTTGCGTTGCTTTGGCAGTGGCGCAGCAAGGACGTTCAAGGCCAAACTGCAGCCCACGGCGAAATCGGCGCCGCTAGGCCAGTAAACCGTTCGCTTTAATATCAGTTCTCAAACGGCATGGAGCGCACGAAAGTACCACGCACTGTAGCAGCCGGCGGAGCAGACAATACCCGCGGCCGCCTCCGCGGCTCCGGAAACTTTCAATAATAATAATAATTGGTTTTGGGGAAAAGGAAATGGCGCAGTATCTCTCTCATATATCGTTGGACACCTGAACCGCGCCGTAAGAGAAGGGATAAAGGAGGGAGTGAAAGAAGAAAGGAAGAAGGAGGTGCCGTAGTGGAGGGCTCCGGAATAATTTCGACCACCTGGGGATCTTTAACGTGCACTGACATCGCACAGCACACGGGCGCCTTAGCGTTTTTCCTCCATAGAAACGCAGCCGCCGCGGTCGGGTTCGAACCCGGGAACTCCGGATCAGTAGTCGAGCGCCCTAACCACTGAGCCACCGCGGCGGGGCGTAAGAAGGCGAAGATAGCAGCGGAGACGCACGAACGGAGAGGAATGGTTGCCAAACGGAGATGCCAGACTGCCGAGCGTAATAGACGGCGCACAGCCCCCGATATGGAGCCCAATGTCTCTCATTGCTAAACATACAGTGATCACAACAAGCTCAGCCAAGGAAACGTACCTCTCGCTACGTATATCCTGGCATAGCCGAGGTAAGTCACTGCCAATTTTTTTCACAGCTGCTTTTTCAGGTAATGCTGAAAAGTAAACAGCCTATGAGACAGAAACGTGGAGGGTAACGAAAAATTTGGAGGACGCTTAAGCTTCGTCTTTAAGGGTGAGACGCGAGAGCGTGTTGCAGCGTTGCCAAGGGGTGCACAGAGCGCCATCGCCCGTTCGGCGCGACGCGTGGCCCGTTGGACAATTTAAGGAAAGGACGCCAGTCTCGCATATCATATGGGCGGAAACCCGATCCGGGCCGTAAGGGAAGCAAAATGAAATGAAAATTGGTTTTAAGGAAAGGAAATGACGCCTGTCTCACAATTCGCGCTGGACACCTGTACCGCGCAGTAAGGGAAGGAAAATGCCTTCCCATACGGTGCGGTTCAGGTGTCCACCGAGATGCGCCATTTTTCGCTCACGGCGAACGCCGCCGCCGACACCGGCTTTTCTGCGACATGAGGTCCTTAACGCTGTGGCGTTAGGGTTCAACAGGACAGTGCAGCGAGCTATGGAAAAGAAAATGGTTTGGTCTCATGTGGTTTACCGTCCCAAAGCGACTCGGGCTATGAGGGACGCTGTCGTGGAGGGCTACGGATAATTTCGGCCTCCTAGCTGGCTTACTTAGCTTGCATTGAGATCGCACGAGCCTCTAGCATTTGGAAAATGAAATACTTATAAAGCGAAGGCTTTACTGGCCGCCAACTTGCGATTTCGCCGTGGCGGTGCTCCGAGGAGGCACATGACGTCACAACGTGCGCCTCGCCGCGGAGCCGAACCGATCTTGCCGGGCCGACGGCGGCTGGCGCACTCGGCGCTAATAGAGGCATGCTCCAAGTCTCTGCCAGTGCGCCGAAGCCGCCGAGCGCGTTGGCGGTCAAGCGCAGTTGGAGTATAGAGGGTCTCGCTTTGGCCGACGTGACGTCGCCGTGCAGCGCGCGCGTGCGCGCGTTACGCTGGTGTATATACGCGCCTTAAGAAAGCCTGCGCTTAAACGCTAAACAACGTATTCGGTGGCGGCTTCTATGGGAGCCACTGAAGCCCACGCACACTCACTGAATAAAAACAAAAACCTGTGCCGATGTTTGGAATCGAACCACAGCCTTTGGCGTTTGAGGCGGAGGCGCTACCACTCCGCCACCACGGCTCAAGCTTCAACCTTGAATAAAGGCGCATCTAGTGAATGTACTCTTCCGATGCAGAAGTCGCCACGCTTTCGCTACATATATCCTGACCTAACAGAGCTATTTGGGGGGGAGGGGGTAGGAAATGGCACAGTATCTGTCTCACATATCGGAGGACACGTGAACCGCGCCGTAAGGGAAGGAATAAAGGAGGGAGTGAAAGAAGAAAGGAAGAAAGAGGTGCCGTAGTGGAAGACTCCGGAATAATTTCGACCACCTGGGGATCTTTAACGTGCACTGACATCGCACAGCACACGGGCGCCTATTCGTTTCGCCTCCATCGAAACGCTAAAGCTTTTCTACTAGCGCACTGCTATACCACTACTAGCGCAAGCCTCGATCGGGGAGCTAACGCTCTTACTCATCAAGTTTCGAGATTTCGTGGGGGCCTCCATCGAAATGCGAACGCCGCGGGCGGGTTCGAACCCGCGTCTTTCGAGTCAGCAGTCGAGCACCATGAACACTGAGCCACCGCGGCGTTCTCAAGCCGAGCGATGTGCGAGCGGCGCAGCCAGGCGCAGCCGATTTGAGAGGCTGCGCTACCTGGTGAACTACGAGGCAACCAATGCCCTTGCTCGGAGCTTGGGTGGGTCTCGCAGTTTCCTGGATGGCGCAGCCTCTCAAATCGCTAGAACCACGGAGGAAAGAAAATTTTGAGTTGCTTGGGGAATTGGAATATCTGTGTGTAGGGTGTCTGATGTGGTGAACAGTGAATAATTGACGTAGACGAAAGAGAAGAGACCCATGGACGGGTGCTCGCCTGGTGTTGTTCCGCTTGCCTCGAATAAAATTTTCCTATAGCTGACTGGATTGTCGACAATCCAGGGAAGTTTCGTTGTTAAATTATTTATCCAAAAACGTAGACCATCAGAAGCTAGTGTGGTTGGTGCTTGAGCCCAAACAGTCGAGTAGTTGGCTGGAAATTTTTGTTCCAACTTGGACTGATAAATACAGAGCGCGCTACAGCTTGTTTCGCTTTCGTTTTTGCTTCAGACATATACACCCTAAGTGATCCTTGAATTAGCGTTTCAGGTCCCGCCACTAACGGCGAAAGAAGAAAGCTTTGTCAGGCAGCGCCACTTCCTCTTTTGTGGACACCGCTGGTAACACCCGTTTCCTCGCGTTTGTGCTGTTCAGCTGGCCGTGACGGGTCTGGGAAGGCGAAGCCGGGGATCGTCGGCTGTTGACGTCATGGTCGTGGTTCGTCGGGCTGTATCTGTTTTGTTTTGTTCGGTCCCGTAGAATGTGATGTGCACACCGGTGCTGTAGCCTGTGTCGGGCTCGTGATCTCAGTGTGGGAACGGGTGTGTGTGCTTGCCTGTGTGCATCGCGTGCTTGTGTGCGCGCGTGTGCCATGCCGGGGTGTGCCGTCTCCTGAGGAGCAATGTTCCGCTGTATTCCACTGTTCCGTGGGTGCAACCGACAAGTTGAATACATCGACAAGAGACACAGCAATTTATTCAGTATACCGGACGATGTGCTGAGGTACGCGAGGACGTTAGAAGAGCTGCTTCTAGATGCCAATCACATTCGCGACCTGCCGAGAGTAAGTATCGCGCATCTTGCCTGCTTGAGGAGTTGTACGACAGCTAACGCTCGCTAGGCCTAACCGGCCGACTAGGCTTACGTCGCTATTTTAAAAGCAAACGCTTGCCTTTGCAGGGTCTTTTTCGACTCACGAAGTTGCGGAGGTTAAGTGTGAACGACAATGAAATCTCCCAGCTCCCTTCGGACATTGCCAACTTGATGAGTCTGGTCGATTTGGATGTGAGCAAGAACGGTAAGCAGACATCATTACTAGAGCGTAGTGTGAATATATGCCATGAAAAAGCGGTGCGTTATTCTGTGCGTAAATAAACTGTGGTGGAGCTTCTCAGGAGAAGTGAGCGGCGCTGATCGGCTGGGAATTTTCGATGTGCCGCATCTCTGCAGCGCTGCCAAGAGCAGACGGAGGAAAGCCGAAAACGTAGTCACGTGGTGTCAGCCGAGCTGCTTGTAAGGCTGCGCCGTGACAGACGGAATCGCAGGAATTCCATGCTCGCTGCTTTGAGAGGTTTCCGACGGAAGTGCGGCCAAACACGTACGCTACCGAGTTGTGGACCTGGCAGGGCTGTGAACGCCGTTGTTTTGCAGCAGAAGGTTGGCACAAGCCGCTGTTCGCTTCGAAACCAAGTCAAAGCAGCCCCGCTTTCGGCCCCGCCCTGGGAAAGTGGCATTTGCCTTGTAGTGTCGTATGGTATTGCTTCGCTGTTCCAACAAGGTTTATTCCATGTTGGACGCTTTTTCCATTCGACGCCAGTGTGATCGTTTGCTCAGAGGCAGTGGTCACGGGGCGGTGGGGCGAGGCTGCGTACTCCTATACGCGCAACTTGTGCGTGGTGTAGTACGTACTACTTTCATATCTCGCGGTTACGCAAGGACTCGGTCATGCCTCCTGGATTTCTGGATTCTGTTTGGGTCGTTGCGCTGATGCCGGGATTTGTCCGCGCAGAGTATTGCTTTCATAGGGAGCGTTTCTTAGAGTTTTGTCGGGCTTGTTAACGTGAAGGTTATTTCCTCGTCCAGTTTAGATTCTCAGAGGGGTTGCTGAGCCCGTAGAGGGGTTGCTGAGCCCGTAAAGTTCTAAGGGATTCACAGTTCCGCACCTTACGTGTGGTTTCTGGGAACGATAACCTGTACTGAGAGTAAGGTTGGTGATCGCTGAGCTTTTTTTTAATGGAGAGGGCTTTGTAAAGTCGAGTTTTTGGCTTTGAGTTTTGGAGGCGACTGGTGACATGAAAAAAGTAGTTAAACTCCGCTAGACTGGCAAAGCATAAGTGTGTAGTATTTTCAAATAATGTTGTGATCATCCTGTACAGGCAGCTGCTTTCTTGCTGAATTATGGCTCACCCAGAAAAAAAATTTCCTTTCAGGATAGCCTAACCTTTTTGTTAAAGGATATTGCAACTCTCCAAGCGCAAGAAATGCATTATTACCTCAGTAGTTCACTGTTTCCATTTGACAGATAATACACTTGCTTTCCAAGCTCTGCTTTTTATCACAAAAAAATTGGAGCTTCACAGTGGGCCTATGGAGAAGTGCCTACTTAGCTGAAGAGTCTCATAAAACACCATTTAATTTTCATATCTTGTGCGGATATTTTGTTTAGCTGAGCCATTTCGCATCAGTTGCCTTTTTTTCCCCCGGCATTTATAAAGCTATGGTGCATTAGGCTAACACATTTTCTTCGCGTGATTGCTGCTGCATCTTAGCTTGATTTAAAGGACCGTTGACACCTAATTTTAGTTGCTTGCTTTCTTCTCTGCAATGATGCATAAAGCATTAGAATACATAGATCACCACAGGTCTAGACAGAAAGTCCTCAATTGAGCATCTGGGAGGATGGGAATTTTTGGTGTGCAACCGTGGCATGGGAAAATCTGAAGCTTTTAATATATTGTGCTCTCTGGATAATAATTTGTGCCTGAACTGGATGTGGCGCGATTTCCTGTCTGGCTCCTAATGTTAAGAATTAGCATTTAGGCTTCTTCACCAAGTCGGAATGAAAAATGATAGGTGTAACGTTAAGGGACCGGAAGCAGGCAGAGTGGGTGGATGACATCCTAGTCGAAATCAAGAGAAAGAAATGGGCAGGGCACGTAATGTGAAGGCAAGATAACCGCTGGTCCTTAAGGGTAAATGGAGTGGATTCCAAGAGAAGGCAAGGGTAGCAGGGGGCAGCAGAAAGTTAGGTGTGCGGATAAGCGTAAGAAGTTTGTGGAGATAGGGTGGCTGCAGCTGGCAAAGGATGGGGTTATTTGGAGAGACATGGGAGAGGCTTTTGCCCTGCAGTGGGCATAGTTAGGCTGATGATGATGAGCAAGTCTGTAACTCATAAAACCTTTGAATGCAATGCTAAAATGGTTTCATGGTGTAGCTGCCAGGCGATCCATTAAAAAGCATTGCATGTTGCTTGCACATATTGTGCACTCCCACTCCGGTCAGCTGAGTGGCTTGGGTAGAAGCACTAATTCCAAGGTTATCTTTGGAACATTCGTTGCACCATGAAGTCTCTAGCAGACCAATGCTGCACAGTATAGTGCAGAAGAATTTATAACACACACAAGAATATTGGTCCCTGCTCAATGACATGTTCAAACACCTCACTCAGAGCTGTTAATTACAGTGCTTAAAGACATCAGGCAGAATGCCGTGGACAGCTGTGGAACTTGCTTTGAAGAGAACTGGACAATTGTTTGTATATGTTCTGTCCAACTGCTTTGATCTTGTCGTAAAATTGCAGCAGTAAGTGCCAATAGTTGTGAGATGTGTAAAGGTGCAAATGAGAACGGAAGCCTTTTTCGCTGTAGTTGCAAGGCAATGTGTAGTAAGCTTGCTCTGGGAACTCGTGACGAGAGCTAATGGAGGCTTGAACATTGCTTGCATTTATGGCAAAATTTGCCTAATTTATTAGTTGTATGAACAAGGAAGATGTGTAGGCTAAGTATAGGGAGCAATTTCTATGCAGCATCGGCAGAGTGGCCTACAGCACGTCCCTTTAGTGACACTATGCGCATGATTTATTCCCTCTGGGACTGTAGTTATGAAATGAGGATACGTTAGGTTGCCAGCCCTGACCAGGCTGCTCTGAACAACCCTGCCTTTAATCAGCTGTCCTTAGTGTCATGTGTGGTGAGCTATGAATGTCACTGAATGATAACAGTTGCAATGAGACAGCACGTTAGTGTTAGTTTTTCATTGTTTGTATTCTCAATTCTTTTTATGTCTCCCATCAGGTGCCAAATATCATAGGCCTCTTACAACTTCAGATATTGAGCCTATTCGCTCTCATGAGTTGGAAAGCTTTATGAATATTGGAAATGGTCCTCATCAGTAACCTTGCAGAAGCTAGTTCTTTTCCATTTGATAAGCTGGTGAGAAAGACACTAGTTTGATCTTGGCAGTCTCATTTCGATGAAGGCGAAATTCTAGAGGCCCGTGTACAATGGCAATGCACATTAAAGAGCCACAGGTGGTCGAAATTATCTGAAGTACTCTACTACGGTGTCCCTTACAGCCCGAGTCGCTTTAGGACGTTAAACACCATAAACCAAACTGTGAGCTCACCCTGACGGCGAAGTGATTGGTAGTGAAGACAGGAGAGCTGTGAGCACAGTGCCGCTTGATAAATATGCTTGAAGGTAGATGGAGTGGGGGGGCTAAAGAACTTTACAGAGTGTGCAGAAAGAATTCATAATGGCATCAAATAAGCACAAATGTTTTCTAATCATAATATGAAAACTGTATCTTTGTCTTGGGCTGAATTGTCAAGACTACTTTTTCCTTCTTGTATGTATTAGCAGCAGCTTCTGCGAGCACTTGATCAGTAGTAGGTAGTGGTTGCAACTTTTGTGCCACTATCAAAATCTTGGTGTAGGCTAGTCGGTGGTTCATCTTAAGTGTAGTGCAGCGCAAAAAACAGGGGCAGAAGGAGCGCCAGTCATGTTGTTTGTGCCTTCTCTTTCTGTCCCTCTTTTTTGCACTGCACTACTCTTACTTTTGTGCCACTGTATGGATGGCATGTGGACGAGCAATGGTGCAGGGCTTGCCTCAGTGTCTGGGTGCACCCGGTTGGTCTGCATGCTCACGTGCCATGCATGCGCTCGCTGCTTAAAAACTATTGTGCAGACTAGCTCAGGGCTGGCCTTTCAGAGTAAGCGTTCTGTTTTCTAGTTTTATTTCTTTTGATTCATATTTGAACAGCGCAATAAAACGACGGGACACAACGAAGAAAGGACACCACAAGCACTGACTCGCAACTAGATTTTTAATTCACGTTAAAGCATTTAAATACTAAGTATGTCAAACACAAACAAGAGGGAAAAAAACCAAAAGAAAACAACACAGAAGCTACTAATCATGCCCACAACGGTGACAATCGGCACGAGCGCGAGACTACACATCTTGGCCGGATAAGAACATCATCTCTTTATCAGTTAGTGTGACAGAAGGATCACTAATGCGGCTATCTGATTCCAAGCGGATGTGAAAAGCCTCCAAAAATTTCCCGCGTTAGGCTGTCATTATGTTTTCCTTGGATGACGGTGTTAGACAACAGAGACAGTCAGTACCAACTCGCCCAGTTCACAGCTTTAATGAATGTTATTTCTTTTGTTTTCCCGAGAGGGTGGCAAGTCTATTTGAACTCCCCGCAGGCTTGAGGGGAGCTTCTTTTTAGCTGCCGTGTGTTTGGTCTGGTTGAGTGTGGGGCTTTGCTGAGGGCTAGCGCAAAATGCACCAGGCTCCATGGTTGGGACATGGTGTCCCTGGTTTCAAATTGAGGTGGTTGGCTAGGCTGGCTGTGTATAATTTCTCCTGACGATACCTGTACATACTTCCTGTAAATAATTTGCATAAAGCTTTGAGTCTCTCATCATGAAGGATCTCCAGCATGCTCTTTTTCCAAGCCTGCTCACCAAGGTTCCAATGGCGGCCACTGGGCTGACTATACTGCTGCAGTGTGTTATATTAGGGTCCAGAAATATAAGCACTAAAGAACTTTAAAATAGTCAGGCATTTCGGCCTTAAGAAGTATGGTAATGTGGGCATTTATAAACCAGAAAATAGGCATCTTCAGTAATACTCTTTTATTAACAGCAAACCAACCAAAACTACACATCTTGAATAGTACATACTTACTGCCAATAAACTAAAACGGCATTGTTAAAAAAATTACTTAGGTCGACTTTTTGAAGCTGTTAGTACAAAAGAACAGAACACAATAAGTTAGTCGAGCAGTGCAGTGTTTGCAGTCCTTGAAGCGCACCATAATAAATTAAATTATAAAGTTATAATGAAGCTCGTTCTGTTTTTCAGTAAGCATAGCTTTGTACTTTGAAAAGTTTCGTTATATATCACGTGAGGTTGTATATCGTACATCGAGTAAGACGGCAAGCTAGTGTCTCTTGGCAACTGGAGCAGGCGGTTCCGTGGTTCCCTTTGTTAGTTTTCCCATCATCTGACTGAAATATGTGCCGCCACTGTCACTGCCAATAAATTTCAGAGGCGTGCTAGCTGTCAGCCAACATGTTCAACCTGAAAAGGTTAAAAACCAAACTTTTATTCCTTACAGAAATAGTAATCGTTCTTGAAATGAACTTTGTTGACATGGACAAGCTGTAGTAGCATTCATGCACTTTTGAAGAAGCTGGTGTTGGTTGTTTTTGTATCGCTGGCAACAACGGTACTGTGCATGCTACAGCATTTTGTCACCCGGCCTGTCTTTTTTCTGCAAAATAAGTTTTATATTTTGAAGTTCCATATTTTTCCGATATAGTACTGCTCCGATTTTATTCCCCAGCGCATCACTGTGAGCGCTTCAGTTCGGAGAGTGCATGCAGCCGCCGTTCGAAGGCCCTCGTAATCTTGATATAGTTCTGCCCTACTCCGTTGACTAGATAGATTATTGACTGGGTGGTATTGGATCCGCCATGTAGCAACACTCAATTGACCATTGAGTCAATCGAGTATCAGTTGGAGGGCCTTCGAAATGCCCATGTGACAGAGGTATAATTGTTTCGTCGGTAACTAAGTAATCGCCAGCCCCAGCTCGCAGTTCATTTTACCTATTTCCTGTTTGCAGTGCAGCATACTTCACCAGTTTGCGCCCAAAGCTCATTGATCATGCCAGTTTCAAAACTTGCCATTGGGCGCATGTACCAGAATTAGACGATCCGATTGGGTCAAAACTTGGAGTTTTAGAGGTTAGCAGATTGCCGCACCAATTGGCTGCAGTCAGTTGAGCTAACTATCTAAAGTCTGTGGGTCGAGGACTTTGCTACGCTGAAGGAAAAAAAATGCTAGGGAAAACGAAAATCTGAAAAAAAAAATTCTTATGTTTGATTGTAAGAAATGCTCCTGTTATCCTGATTTTGTAAGCACCGTATCCTGCGAGAGATTTGGGAAGCATATCTGACACAGTCGTCTTGCAAATGCGTCTCATTAACCCTGACGGAAAAGGAAATCGAATTTGCCAATGTCATGCAAATAAATGGGCACCACATAGCATGTCCTGAATGACAAAAAAAGAACTGTGTTAGATATACATATGTTCCTTCTAGAATAAAAAAAAAAATACTATAGATGTACATGTGTTCCTGCTAGAATGCAGATGATAGTCTGCGCTTTGTCCTTTTCAGCTCTTGTTTCTGAACACAGCGAAAATAAGCAGAAATCAGCCAGCCTGATTTTTGGAAGGGAAAAGTTGCAGGGTGACACCACTATCTGCCGATCTTTAGGACCTGGTGGGATGTTCGTAGTGGTGGGATTTTGGTTCCAAAAATTTGTTAAATGGTGCCAGCAGAGAGCTTTGCGTGGCGCCTGGTCCCCGTTCTGCAGCTGCGATGTTGTCTTGTTCTTGTGGTGCTTCTTTGAGTGTTGCGTGTGTTCTGCACATAATTAAGGAGGCACATGGTTACCATTTTTTTGTGGTTGTCAAAATTATATCTACCTGAGCCGCCGGTGTTTGCCGTAGACATTACTCATGGGCTCTGGGTGGAGGAGGACATTTTTCTGCATTACGACTAATTCATGGACTCGCATTAGACGAGTGCCTGAGCTTGTCGCCGAATTTTTTCTTTTGTCTGACCGGCATGCACAGACGGGCAACGTCGTCAGTCTTTCTGTGTGCATCTCTTGTTTCTGTGTTTGTTTGCCATTACAGGCCAAGTGTGTTGAAAACAGTGTTTAGCGAAGGCTTTTGCCAGGTTTTTATTCTTTCTTCTGCTCATTTTGTGTTTCTCTATTCCCCATCGTCATTCTGCGATTAACAGCTTTCGGTGCGCACTGGGTTGTTGGCCTGATGGGGATTATTATAACACCGCCTTGTTTGAGAAAGTATTAGCTAATATCTGACCGAAGTTGCGCGCGCTTCGAGTAGGTTGTGAAACGACGGCGCTGGGATGGAGGCGGTGTTGCAAACGGTGTTCCTGTGTAATCCTACCCACTCCGTTAGCTGTTGACAGGACGTTTAACTTATTTTGAGGAAAATATATTTCGATCAAGAAACTCTTCGGAGATGAAAGAAAAAAAGTGCGGAACCATGATTAGCGCTCGTCCAGCGCCACGTTCATTGGTTGTTCTGCCTGTTCTTATTTTAAGTTTTGGTCGAGGGGCAGAGCAGCTTTCACTGCAAAATGCGTTTTCGCCCTCTGTGTGATGGCCGCACGCTGGCGGCGCTCGTCCTCCGTTGTGCTTCTGTGGTTGCATTGGTTGACGGCTACGCTTCTGTAACCGCTGCCGTTATCTCACTCTACGTTGATATTACGTAGTTGTGAAACTGTGCGCGTCAACCTTATAAGGCCGCACATTGTGGACGGGTTTTGCAAGAAGTTGGACTTTTATAATATTAACTGTGTTGCGAAGAGCGCTAGGTTCCTAAAAAATTCACTCTGATTTTTTCCTGTTATCACCGTGTGTATGCGTTACGTTTGTGCGTTTTGTTCTTACCGCTGCGCGGCGGTTTGCCGTCGCCACGGGCACTTGTGGCTCGCATCGTGTACTGTTGTGTATGTAGACGTAAAAAAGCGCGAAGAAAGATATACCGGACGGGCCGCCCGTAATTTCTGCGCCTTCGTTCTTACTCCGATGGCGGTCCATGAATCAATCGTTGTTTGGAACTATTTCCTTCGTGCTATACCGCCGAAAAAAAATTGGAGTTTGAAAGTGGCTTGGCTGCGGGACT
Organism: Amblyomma americanum; assembly: GCF_052857255.1. Taxonomy (NCBI): domain Eukaryota; kingdom Metazoa; phylum Arthropoda; class Arachnida; order Ixodida; family Ixodidae; genus Amblyomma; species Amblyomma americanum. The sequence continues at coordinate 219,017,163 of NC_135500.1, forward strand.
CGGTATGGTAGAAATTGCGCATTTCCTTTTCTTTTCATGTATTTTTTCTTCCTGCCACGTTCATCTCACCGCTTGGCATCGCGAGTTCTGCGCTCTGCTTGTTGTTCGACGGTCTATTTTTGCGAACGCAGAGCGCCCGCTGCCCGGATCCCCTTTCTTTCGTTCCCCCGCTTTTTTTCTTGCGTTTTGCGGCCGGTAGTTGTGCGTGCGACACGCCTGGAGAAAGCCGTCCGTTCGTGCGTAACCGAGTACGTCACGTGACCCGAGGTCGGGAGGAGCGCGGTTTTTAAAAAGACGCTTCTGAGCAGCGGCAGTGAATGCGTGTGGATGCTTTTGCATGAGCGCAACAGTAAAAAGAGCGCGTGTGCGTGTTAGCGTGGATGTAATGCAGCAGTCTTAAAGGCGTGTGCGGAGACTTTCGTGCGGCTGGCGCCACGTGTGTCTCCGGTTTCTCAAGGCTCACACAAGGCGTCCGCTTGTCACTGTTTCCAACATCGGGGGCTCTCCGTGGCGTAAGAGAATTTTCTGCCATTGAAAATCAGTTGTGGGCTTAGTGCGAGGCATCCAAACTGGGCATTAGACCGTCGTGCACGTATGGCATGGCTATGATAGCCGAACCTTTGTTGCTATCGTTGGGCGAATTTCCGTGGAGGAGTTGTGCGAACGGAAAGTGTGAACCAGCCTTCCCGCCCCCTCCGTTTGTTTTCTCGTGGGAGTTAATTGTGCGACGTAACTAAGTTGGGCGTCGTCGAACCTTCCACGGCTTGACCCCTGCTTTCTTTGTAGCTTGTGTTCCCCCTTCCCGGACTGGGATGCAGCCCTGAAAATGAAAATTGGTGTTTGGGGAAAGGAAATAGAGCCGTATCTGCCTCGCATATCGGCTGACACCTGAACCGCGCCGTAAGGGAAGGAGGTGCCGTAGTGCTCTCGCTTTGGGGCATAGGAGAATAGGGGGACGCTAACGGCCCTTGGGCGTTTGGGTGATCTGGCGACGCTAACGCTAAATCGGCGAAATAGCCTGGCCCCCTAAAGCAGGATAGCGTAGGAAACATGGCGTAGGTGCGGGGCCTCTCGCTTCATTCGTCGTTGCCGCTACGCTGTGTCTCACGTTCACATAAAGGCGCACGAAGCTTTCGCTTTGTCTGAACTTGCCTGAACCACAAAATTTTAGCGATAAAACACGCCAAATTTTCAGATTGCTTCCGTGTTTACAGAGCTGCTAGGCTTAGCGAGTACGCGTCGAGAAAGCGCGGGAGTTTCAAACAGGCGTGCGCCCCAACGCGGCTCTACGTTCAGGCAACATGGCGGCGCCCGTCAAATCCAGCAAGTCTTCCAAGAAGAGAACGATCTCTTCTACTCCGTATGAGAATCGGCCGCACCTGGACCAGGTCCCGCAAGTTCAGCCACAGTTTAGCCCCAGACCCGAGCTGCCCTCAGTGCGGTGATACTGAGACCATTGGTCATCTTCTTCTCGTCTGCCCGGCATATGACGCGCAGAGAAACACATTATTTCACAATTACAGACAGCTCTGATTGCCTGCAGAAACTGAACACCACCTCCTTTTCTCCAATCGGCATATACGTCGAGCCTGTCAACATCTCCTCAGTTTCCTTGACAACACAACCCTTTCCGCAGCCCTATGACCTTAACACTGCGTCTCGCCATATACCCTTGTACCCATGTACAATTTCACTCCACATGTACCTCCCTTACCTCGCATTTTACACTCCCCCCCCCCCTTTTTCCTCTCTTCAGTTCTACAACTATCTATACCACTTCTACACCTCACACATATTTCTGTGTTGCCTTCAAATGCAAATAGACTTCGTCTCAAGACAGTACACGATCCATCTTTCTGTGTTACCTTGCAGTGCAAATGGACTTCCTCCCAAACCATGCACATTACATTCTTCTGTGTTATCATACTGTGCGAATAGAAGACTTCCTCCCAAGCCAGTGCACATCCCATTTTTCTATTTTACCACCTTAAGTTGCAAATTGTTCTCAACATCAATGCCCATTATCCTTATTTTTGGGGGTGCCACTCCTTGTCAATCCACACTGACTTTATCTTCAGTCAGACCACACCACACTTTACTATTGGTCTGTTACCTACTCTCACTTCCCACAGTGCTGTGTTATTCTCCCAAGTGTAACTTCTCAGTGCTCGTAAGGCAGTCAAAGGACCACTCCCATTCCATAACCGGAGTTTCCAGTGCTGTGTCTTCCTAACCATAACAGGACAGTCGCTGTGTGGGCAGACCTACCATCTGTCCCTCCTTCGCAGTGCAGTGTTACTGGGTGCGGTGTGGTGATAAACTCCTTTGGACATCAGCACCTGCAGTCCACATGAGACAAGTCTAATCCACCTCGTGCCTGGCTCTGAGCAGTGACCTCCGCAGAGCCACTCCCCACCTACAATGAAGAGAGAAAGAACCGGGCTTCATCACCGATTCGTTGTCTCCGCGCATGAAGAAGCTTTCGCTTTGTTTGAAGACCTTTGCACTACAAAATTTTAGCGATGAAATGCGCCATATTTTCAGATTGCTTCTGTGTTCACAGAGCTGTTGGGCTTGGCCACTACGCGTCGTTTGGTCGCCATGGAGATGATTTGGCTGGCCGATTTCGCATCCACTTCAAAACACGAAAAGTCAGTCTAAAAACACTTTATTATTATAATTTTCACAGTTTTGTAAAGAAAAACCTTTTGCACGAAATATATTCTTCTGCCTTTTCTTTTTTGCCGTTATGGCGCTGCGTGCAAACGACGCTAAGCGACCCTATTCTACTATAAGCCGTGAATGTGTACTCGTTCCGCTAACGCTATATGTGTGCAGATAGGGTCGCCCTATGCTCAGTGGCCCAATACTAAAGCTCTCTAATTTCGACCACCTGGGGACCTTTAACGTGCACTGACATGGCACAGCGCACTGGCGCCTTTTGCGTTTTTCCTCCATAAAAACGCAGCCGCCGCGGTCGGGTTCGAACCCGGGAACTCCGGATCAGCAGCCGGGTTTTTGCGCCGCTTTCTGCATTCCGTGCTCTTCCTCTACTTCGTCTTGTCGCAGCTTGAAACTGTGCGCAGTGTTCGGTGACGAGCGACGGGAGTTCGGTCTCGCCACCCGTGACGCTTTTCTCCTCGTTTTCAGCTGATCTGTAGAAAAGAAAAAGGAACTTCCCAAGTGCACTTTTTTCTAAGTTCTTCGACCCTCTGTTGCTTTTCATGGGGCTACTTACGTATACAAGGGCGTGATGCTGGCTGAAGTCAGCATTGGTCCGTACCTTGTTCAGGCGTAAGTTTGCCAGCTGTGAAAAGAAGTGGAACGGCTGAAGGATTTCGAAGCAGCCTCTTTTCAAAAAGTACGTCTCCTCTGCAGGCTTGACTGAAACTCCATTGCTACGTTCGGTCGCGTGAGCACAGACCGCGGGCTTTAACCCAGCGACCATTGGCGGGGCTGCAGGTTCCTTCCGGAAATGGAAATGTTTGCCTGCAAATGAAAGGGCTTGTGTGGCACTCTTTCTGCCACACGTGTAACGTGGCCGGTTACCGGAATGGACGGCGGCCCCAGCTCTACAGAGCTGAGCGTGTTCACTCTCTAAAGAGGTGGTCTGCAGCGTCGGCAGGCCTCGTAAGGGCTTGGAAACAGTGGTTATGCCATTATTGTTGCTGATAGTGTACACCAGTTACTTTTTATCTTGGCTGCCTTGCGGTGAGCGTCAAACGTTTTGCGGTATTCGCGTAATTGTGCAGCCGCATGCGCACTTTGGTATCGTCTCCCGGAACAGGTTGCTTACGCGTGCTATTCAGTTTAAAATGCAGACTCCGATCAAGAAATAATAAAAAAACTGCACGTGTGGGCTGACTGGCGTTTAAATACGTTTGAACAGATGACCCGAGGCACGTACTGGCGGATGCCTGTAACGATAGTTTGGCCAAACGCCCGGCTTACCAGAGTGGAACCGTACTTTGTCGAACCGCTTTGTCGAACGAAACGGAAAGGTGCATTTTTTCCCCGCACAGTTTTCGCACCACCTTCAGCCGTGGCTGTTCTGCCACCTTGAGGTCGCGGGTTCGTAACCGGCCGCATTTCGATGGAGGCGAAAACGGTCCGCCGTGTGCTTAAGATTTCGGTGTGCGCTTCTAAAGAAAATAGTCCGGGGTCCCCCCCCTCCCCTTTTCTTGCCCATTCTAACGTATCTCCCCCTCTCATCCGATGAAATCATTTGCATGCTTGGTTAAACTCTGTGCACATTCTGTTTCGTTTCTATGCTTGCCGCCGCCTTCATTAATTTCTCGCGTTCAGTTCAGTTACACCGCCGTAGTGAACGCGCGTTAAACCATTAAAGATGAAATGCTGTCGAGAGGAGGTCGCGCTCCCTGTTTGCTCTCCGAAGCGGTTGATCGCTCCCCCTTTCCTCTGCCGGCCCCGACACGGCGGGCCTGGGTTGAAAGTTTAATGGTTTTCGACATCGTTCGCGTCGCCTGCGCCCGCTCATTAGCGAAGCCTTATTGGCTACGACATCAGGTATAGTAGCAGTGCGAGTGGCACGTCGCCTAACCGAGGCTGTAACGTCGGCCGCGCTGTCACCGATATTATTACCGCAGCGGCGATGACTCGTGGAGCATTTCCGCTGCTGGCGGCTGTGTGGAAATTTTGCCACTGAAATCGCCGGTGTCACGTACGGACGCCTTTCGTGCGCGGAGTCGTCGCGCTCGGGTTTTAAAGGAGGCTGGCAGTGCATGTCGCTCTGGGAAGCTGCTCTCGGCATTTAGCGGGCTCGTGACCCCTCGAGCCGAACGCGCATTCTTAGGTCTGCGTGCTGTTGGTGCAGCCGTTCGAAGGCTTATTAGCGGTGTTGACTTGCATGCACCTGTTTTAGGCGCCGTCGTGCGGTAAACACGCGAACTGCGGCAAATGCGGCTAGGCAGAGCACGACGACGATAGCAGCGGCAGTGGCAAAAGTATAGACGCCTCGAGAAATCCATGGTCCTGCAAGCTTTCGTCATCCCCAGGCCAAGGTCACCTTTCCTTTCGTTAAATTGCTTTATCTCCCCATCCCTCTTTCCCCCGTCTGATGCAAAGCGTCATGAAGCATTCGGGGTAATCAAGAGGGGAAGAAGAGACCCACCACACCTTATGCCATTATGTGACGTCACTTCGTCGCTCCGCTTGAGTGCGAAACTCGCCGTGTATGCCTCGCGCGTTTTTCTCTCACCGGCACGCTACGAAGTCGGGGGTCCGCCCACTGGCGGTCGCCTCAATGCGGCGGACTCGGCATAGAGATGAGCTGCTTGGAAGACTTTACCTGGCGCCGCTGACTGTTGTTGGGGCCAACGCTGGGCATTGCACGTTGCGAGTGGGCTGTGGGATAATTTAGACTGCCTGGGGAAACAGCCGGGCGTCGTAGCTGCTAAGCCACTGCGGCGGGTACACAGTCGCGATTAGCACGAGGGACCGGCTGGGTGGGAAGGAGTGGGAGAATTCTTTGCAGGTGATGACTTGGGCTAAGGATTGGGCAAGGCCTGCCGTCCTCGTTATTGCGAATGGAGGTGTCGTACTAGTGGGCGATCCCTTTTGCTACCCGTTTTCTACTGGCAACTGTACTCTGTTTTGCTAAACGCAGCCGAGCAAAAGTTGGATTTCCAGCGTGGTCGCGCAAAGGTGGGGAAGGTCGATCTTCGGCCGAATCGTCGATACGCGCTCTCAAAGCGTGCACGTGCGTAGTACGTACGTGGCCGATTTCGCAGCTGACCGGGCGCCCTCCCGTCGCTTTGCACGAGGCGTCAGCTGCGTGCACTCGGCTGGCACGTGCGCGTTGCACTTGACTTGCTAATCGTCGCTGCGGAGCGCTTGACTTGCTCTCTGGTTGCCTTCCAGGGCGTCACCGCAAAAGCGCGGGGCTGGCCCAGACCGGATTGACGCGGGCTGTCGGCGGGGGGAAATGATGCTCTCTTCGTTCAGAGCGAGACCGTGGGCGGGGCGGGGGGGTCGACTGGACGATCCAGGGTGACACGACGTGAAGCACGCGTGCAGTCTTGCTTCGCTGTGCGCAGAGAACCGTCCTGTAGGGAAGGGGCCGAAGGGTATCAGTGCTGATGCTGAGTGGTTTCTGAAAGTCCTGCAGTGTCCTGTCCAGGCTGAGAGCATGCTTAATTGGAACCGATTGCCTTACTACTGCTGCGATTGTGCTCACCTCGCCTTGAGTTGACGGAAATACCTTACGCCATGGAGCTCTTTGACCGGAAAGCGAGCTCAACTCTGCGTAAAATGTTACTGCGTGAAGGTTCCCCAGGTGGGCGTTCGGCTTCGGGCGGTCCGTCTGGCGCAGCTTAGTTCAAAATTGTGCATGGCGGAGTTACGTGTGCGCTGCCGTTGTAAGCGACGCGCGGGTAACGACGCTCGATTTTTTTTTGCTTTCTCCGGACTTACTACGTCGATGTCTTCGTAACATGTCGTATCCGCAAGACTCCATCCTTTCACGCGCTGGTCAATGAGGTCTGGAGAAGTTGGGCGAAAATGCGTCTTTTTGTTGTTCTGTTTTTCTTTCTCTCATCTACTCTTCCATCCGCCTGTTATGCAAACACTGCCCTCAGCAACCTTTTTTTTTTTTCTTTCTCCGTTCCGCTCTGCCGGCGCAGAAAGCAAGAGCTTGCGGAGATGGCCGGCTGCGAGCATTCGCGGCACGCGCACGCTTGCATATCGCTGCGTCGCCGAGCCGTGGCCTCGGCTGTTTGGGAGAAGGGGCTTTGGAAGAAGGGATCGCGCTGGGAAACCAAGAAGAAGAAAAAAACAAACGTGAGCCGCCCGAGCTGGCGCATCCCACCTGGGTCGATTCGTGCGCACTTTATTCCTCAGTAATCGCGTTAAGCCTCGAGCGCTTGTTCGAGGGAGGGAGGGCCGTGCGGCGATCAGCCGAGGAACGGTCCGATACGATCGGCCCCGGCGCGGTATTAAGCTGGTCACGCTGCGGCGGTACTGCTACTCTCAAGGGCCGCCGGCGAGCATTATTGTTGGTGGTGCGCATACTGCGTTTCGCCCCTTTTGTTTTGTTCCCGCAGCACTGTCTGCGGTCCAGCTGTACAACGAGAGAAGCGAGAAAGAACAGCGCCGCGTTCCAATCTGGGAGCGGGGAAAAAAGCGGTGGCTTCCGCCGCATAACAAACACCACCGCCCCCCGCACACACAGTGAGGCCTCTCTCTCGCACGCACTGCAGGACGGCGGGGCTGGCGTAAGCGTACAAGTGCGCGCTCTCGCTGCACCGGCGGCGGCAGCAGCAAGCATAGGCGGCCAGCTGCAGACTAAACTTAGCCCCCACCTCCCAGCCTGTATAGCAATGGGCGCGGTTATCCCTTTTATTCGTTTGTTTCCGAGCGCGCTCGTTCGCTCACTTTGGTCTCAACGTTTTCCCCAGTTTTCCAGGAGAAATGATTTCGCGCGCGCGCCAGGCAGGTAGAGCGATTCGTTTTAATCGGGTTGTTTCTCTCTCTCTCTCTCTCTCTCCGGAGTTGCATTGTATCTGTCCGCCCTTAATTGCCTCTTTCCCGCGGTGACGACTGCGAATTGAAGGGCGGAGTGGGGGGGCAGCACCTGCCTATATTATACACACACCTCGGTGCAACAGCGCTGCGCCTAGGTCTCTTCCGTCGTCGGACGCTATATTGACCCTCCCGCTTGATGTTGCTTTCTCTCCTGGTGGCCTGTTCTCGCGGGGTCTTGCGTTTTGTTTCCATTAGCGGTGTGCCCGAACCGTGTGGCGCAACTAAAGTCCGATGGCTGTGAGATCTTCACATTTTGTCCTTGCCCCCTTTCGCGTTGCAAGAGGGTTGGCGCGTGCGCGCGCAGCATAAGTGCAACAGTGCGACGAGGTTATCCGCGCAGTGAAGTCCTCTTAGGGCGACGTTTACGGCGTTGTCCATTGCATCATGGAGAAAATGAGAGCGCGTCGTGTGTTAATAGGAGTTGAAATTTGAAAAAAAAAAAAAACTCCTCTCCCCGCTGAGCATGCGCGCGTGTACTCTGCACGCGTGAACAACCCAAAAACCAAAACGGAACGTATATGACTCTGTAGCCTTGGGACAAAAAAAAAAAAGCGAAAAGCGCCTGCAGAGGATCAGATTTCAGCACCGCCGTGAACATCTCCGCTCCTCAACCATCGGGTGTGTTCGTTTGTACAAAATCTTTGCCTGCCGGTGGTGGCCGGAATGAATGGGTGGTGCTGAGACGTGGCTACTTTGCAGTGTTGCTCTCTTGTTGCGCTCAGACTATTTGCACCGAATGAACACTGCGACATCTTGAAATGCTGGAGTCCGCGAGTACCACCAATCAGAGTTGAAATTATCTTTGCTCCTTGGGCATGTGTCCAGCGCTTCCCGGCCGCCTTCATTGGCGCGATTAGAGCTGCCTCGGTACGCGTCGCGCCTTCTGCAGTCAAAAGTTGTGCGTATACCATAACCTGCGTCGTGTTGTTTCTGTCGCACCTCTGATGCCTGTACAGAAAGAGATGGCCGGAATTGAGAGCTTCTTCGGCCAAGACAACACACTCGTGCGAATATTTCAATGCAGCTTTAAGCAGCGCAGCGATGCACAACACAAGGCTAGTGCGCCAGCCGAATCGTCTCATCCATGGGCAGGCATATTGGATTTTCTGTGGCGCCCCCTACAGTCCACCTAGCGCCGATTCTGGCTCGTGGAGGATGAGGCGGAAAAACTTTATTCGTCGGCAAGGGTTTGGAGATTGTTGGTCGCAACTCAGTGGCGGGAGGCCCTCGGCGAACTCTTCGGCGTTGTGCCCAACGTTGGTCGGAGCTGAGCAGCGGGGAAGTAAGGGGCTGGTCTGGAGGAGGCCAGTTCTACTCCGGAAAGAGTATGCGATCTAATGCGTCTTATCGCGCGGAACAGTGAAGGTACGCGTTTGTCCCTTCCATTCTTTGCTTTTATGCCCGCTGTTTCATGGTGCACTATCCTCGCCGGCGGCGAAGCAGCGTTAAACTCGGTTCGCTAATTTCGCTGGAGAGTTTTAGCGCAGCGGGAGCGAATCGCGCTATGGGAGAACTCTCTAAGCTGGCGCAAAACTCTCCATACTTCGATAGATACACCGCAAGAACGCGGATTGTGGGAGGTATATATGGCCCCTCCGAAATGGCTTTCGGGCTCAAAATGCAGTGGAAGCACGGTGAATCGTTGCCAAGGCGTAGGTTTGTTTTTAGTCCCAGCGCATGACGCAGAAGCACATTTTGCAACGTCGTCGTTGCAAAAGCCGCGCTGCCGCATTGGTCCGGCTGTTTTTTTCCCAACCCCCTTTTGCCCACCTGTTGCTGTGGGCGGCGAGTTTTGATTTGAATGAGAAAAGGTCGGCAGGTCGGAATGCGACTTTGTGGACCTTTCCCACCTAGCTTTTTTCCCTGCCCCCTTCGTTTCTGCAGAGAATATGAAATGCTTTTCGGAAGTACTCGTATATTTCGAGGCGGAGGTGAAACTTCTTGCCGCGCTACTGGCCGCTTCGTTTTCCCCTTTAGCTTCGTGTCAGCGGGCCAGGGAGCCGATACTTTCTTGGTCGCGCATCTATAACTGGAACGGCACTTCGACGCGTAACAAGTACTCGACATGGTCCCACGCACACAAATTGCATTAGCTGAACGCACAAACACACAGTAAACATTGACTTTCACCATCAGACTAACAGCGGTGCGTCTTTTTTTCATGACCAGCAACCATTGAAGGGCTCTGGTTTCTGTTACAAAAAAGAAAATAAATGAAAGGAATAGCTCAACGTCACTTTTGCTATTGCCGCGCTTCGAGCTTAGGTAGCCTTCTCCCGCGATTTGTGAGCGGCTCTGTTGATTTGATTAGCACCTGCTGTGTTGTGCTGATGGGAGTTTGATGCCATGTTGGAAGATGGGTTTTAATTCGCGCGCACTTTGTGGTCGCGGTGTTTTATAACGGCGCGCACGCACGCCACGAGCGGGCGGCTACGGAAAATTTGGGAAGCTGAAATTGAATTGATTAATCCGACGCGAAGGCAAATACGAGTACAAGTCCATGATTTTGCAGCAAATACAGCTGAGTGAAATCGGGCTATATTTGTGCGGAGGTTACCTCTTTTGAATACTGGGACGACTTTACCGATGCGCTAGTCACGTGGTAATGATCCTGTTGTAAGCGATTGCTGGAAGGTGGGTGGCAAAATGACGCTGCAGGCACTTTTTAGTATCTTTGCATTACTGCCATCAATATTCGAGGACAAAGTATTGGCTAATGAGTTGATAATTTTAGCAGTGTCACGCATTAAAATGAAGTGCTTTCCATGACCGGATGTTCACCGAATGGGATGTCAGGAAGGTTACGGCCGGTACATTGGTGAAGACAGAAGAAAAGGCAGAGTTAAACACACTCGCGACATAAGATTCAATAACAGCATTTCCGGAACCATCACAGAGGGAAATTACATTATGTTCTTGAGGCACGATGGTTTTCTTGGTTGTTTTTTTTTTGTAACATCGATGATAAAGTGTTGGAAATGTCGGGTTTAACGCCCGAAGCGTCACATATGGACTGTTAGTTTAGGGCTCCGGATTAATTTAGACCAGCTGGAGTTACTCAGCGTGCGCTGGCATCGCACAGTGCACGGGTATCTTGCATTTCGCCTCCAGCGAAACGCGGCCTGTGTTGATCGCGGCGGGTATGTGGGGTGCATGAGGAGGACGCAGCCATCGCTGCTCCGATCACCTGTTTGGTGCGGTCACAAGCAAAGTTTTCAGATTGGTCACAAGTAAGATATATATGGTGCGGGCGAAAGTTTGACCATATGCTTATCTGTTCACCTCTTAACACGGAAGCTTTAAGGAGATCATGAAGCGGAAGAGCCGGCGTCGCCACGGCACGCCCTTCTGAACTGTAGTAGTGTTTTGTCCGTTAAAAAGCTGTGTATAAACAAAAAAATCAAGCGAGGTAGCTGTCGGAGGTGGTGGTGGTGGAAAGTTTATTTGAAACAGGGGAGTTTAGGACACGCAGGTCCTTGGGCCCCCGCATGGCCTCACTACACTCAAACGTTCATGTCCCGGATGCTTATGACGCTGGCAGCCCGGCCTGTGGCGATGGCTTGCTTGGCCGGGTCCTCGGAGCGCAGTAGGGCCTCCCAAGTGGTAAGGTGCTCCAAGCCCCGCAGGGCAGGATCCGCCGGGCAGAGGAAAAGGATATGATCGAGAGTGGCTTTGGGGTGGTGGCAGAGGGTACAGGAGGGGTTTGTGCGGACTTGGTGATAGCGCGAGCGTATATAAGGGGAGGGTAAGGTGCGTGTTTGGAGCCGCCTCCAAAGTGTCTGGTGATAATTGTCGAGGGAGGGTAGAGCCGACGTTCGGCTTTGCAGGCCTGCGTCAGCTCACTGAAGGAATGCATGCGCTCCCGTGAGAACCCCAGATCGGAGGCCGCCGGTGCCCGGTTGAGAGAAGCTCGGGCTAAAGCGTTGGCAGCCTCGTTTCCGGGATTCCCGGAGCGGGCGGGTCGACCGGCGCTTTTCACTCGCCCTGTCTTCTCTGCTTCATCGTGCACGTTGTTGCCTTTTCGCCGCGCTTGGCAAAACGCGTGCCACTCGGTCTGTCACCACCCTCGTTGCCTGTCACGCGTATACCGTCGGCCGCTTTGTTTTGTGTGTGTCCATCCGCTTTGGAGGACGGGGAGAGAGCATGCTAGCAATAGCCGCTCAGAAATGCGTTGTGGACCACAAGCGTCGTTGGCGACGGCGTAATGATGCAAGACTATCGGTAGTAATATCGATAGCACTATCGGTAATACTTTCGAACTGTCCGAGCTACCTTTTAAACTGAATTGCCCCTCTTTTTTCGTCTCAACCTAAAGTGTTGGGTCATTTTATTTTAACTATAGCAAGCTCACACAACCCCCGAATGTTATCTTTAAAATTGGTTAACTTGTGTACAGCTCGGTGTGTAGATGAAAAATGCACTAGGCTTGCACAGTGCATGTGCCATGCGATCATGAGCCACCGCAGTTAACGTTCGTTCTTCTTCTTGCGTGGTCTTTTTGCATTCTTAGTCATGCCATCGAGTGCCTTCATTACGATGTGATACAAAAATAAATATATTTGTGTAGAACTGCTTGCTGTGATCTGTGATTTTTTGCTTATAACTTTTGTCTACGTGGTGTATCAAGATGTCCTTCTTATTTATTGTTCCATTGGAAATACTTCCGAGGTTTGAGCAATAAACCACTGCTACTGCTTACCTCACCACCGACGAAATGCTTGATAAGCATGGCCATACATTTGTACAAGGTAGATATGGCCGCGCATCTTTTAGACAAGTATGCTGCAGTGAGGATGCGACAGTTCAATATACAAAGATCGCACAGCTCAAAATCGTGCGACATTCACATGCCGCAGCTTACAACTCTGCACATAGCGAGCCAAAAATTCACCCCGATGCCCTTAGTCTGTATGCCACAACTTTCCTTCTACGAGTTTTCTTTCACGTTTTTGCTAAATCTTTTCCCAAAAACCAGTCAATGAATAACACCCCGTTGAACTAAATTCGTAGTAAAGATGTTACAAGGTTCTTCCTTCGAGGTGCTCGCTTATTTGGCATTGGACGTATAGCCGACAGCCAGATTATGGACGCTCCATGACAGACAGACATTTATAACACTTGAAATACTCTGCACAAACAACTATACACAGAAACAACAGGGGCTGCACACACAGCTACCAGAGCTGACACAAATTATCGCTCTTCGTGGCTTGCCGAAAGCTGGGGTCTGCCTACTCCGCTGCGCGAAGCCTGACCACAAACCGCGTAATATGAGGACGCAACGCGCTATTAAATAACCCAGTTCGAAGCTTTCAGAAGCGGGCACTGGAAGAGAGAGAGAGAAGGCGTTCCAGGCTGAGGCCTGTGCACAGCTGGTCGAAATCATTCGCAGAACTGCACAACGCACCCCTCATAGCCTGAGTCTCTTTTGGGGCATTAAGCCTCATAAAACCGTGAAACCAACAAGGTATCGCAAATGTTTTGGCAATATCGCTGGGCAACGAATGCAGAATATCGGTGGTCTCACTGTATCGATATTGACACTCTCGATTGTTTTTACACTGTCGATAGTCTATCGATAGTAGCACTGTTGATAGTTTTTTATACTATCGAAACTATCGATAGTAAATTTTCCGACAGTTTCGCATCACTACGACGGCGCCGCTTGTGTGCAGCAGGTTGCGTGTTCTGGCCGCGACCAAGGCACTCCTGCCCCGCGACGCGTTATCTCGGCGCCGCACCCTCGTCGACGCCGCCGCTGCGTGCCTGGGATGCCTGGACGACGACAGCGTTTGTTCCCGTGTGGTATACGGCGTGTGCTACAGTCGTCGCACTCCGCGGCCAGGGACCCCGTCCAGCGCCTGTGTGTGCATTGGCGCACGCGGCGATGATGATGCGGCGGCATTGTTCCGCGCTCCATGCCGCCGATGCATCGCGGGGCGCGGTGAAAGTGATTCGCACTGGTTTTTTTTGTGTGTGTGTGTGTGCGAGGAGGCTGTGCTGGTGCGCTAAACGGGAAGAGAGTGGGATGAAAGATCGGAGAGGAGGGAAGGAAGTGGTGCGCCTTTTGGGGTCGAGCAGGTGGGGGTCCCCCTCGTCGCCAGGTGGTCCGTCGCTGCAGGTATGAGGAAGCAGGCGGCGGGGGTTTGAGAGGGGGACTCCGCGAACGCCAGGTGCGACGGCTCACGCCGCGCGCGGCGTTGCACCATAGCGGCAGGAGGAGGGGGAGGGACAAGGTCCGCCATGCGATACAGGGGTGGGGGGGGGGGGGGGGGGGTAGTCGCGCGCATTCCGCCCCGCTCGCTGCACGCCTGTTGTGCGCAGCGGCGTCCTCCTGCTCACCTCACCTTCGCTCTTTTTTGTCTGTAGACCGGCGTTTGTTCAATTTTTGCTCGGTTTATCTGCTCGCGCGGGATGCTTGCCTGCCGCGCACGGCACCTAGCGTCGCTGCTGCGCTGCCGGCGGGGCGCCTGTGTAGTACCCCCCTTCCCCCTCACCCGTTCTTTATTTAAAAGGCCTCGAGGGGGGAAAGGGGGAGCGGCGTGGTTGCCGGGCCGAAGTAGCTGCTGGCGTGCTGTGCTGCCCGCTGGGAGCCGCCGGATCTCGGTCAGGCCTCTCACCGGGAGGGTGGTATGGCGATGACTGATGTAAGCTGCGTCTCGTCGCTGTAGCGTTGCCCCCTTCATCTCATCCTGTGCTAGGGAACATTACACGCAGCCGAGGTACATTCGAGCAGCGTGTGCTGGATGACATCAGGCGGAACTGTTAGCTGTGGCTGGTGTTTCTCTGTTTTCGAGTGTACGTCCAGTTTTAGTCCCGGCCGGACAAGTCGTGTTCTTTCGCCCTGCGAACATATGCGCCTCGTTCCGCGCCAACGGGGTGCACAGGGCCCACGACGCGCGAGACATTGTTTCATTTCTGCGAATTGGCGGCGATGTGCACAAGCGGCGCGAGGCGTGCCGTGTTTTTCTCGCTTGCACCGTTTGCCGGCGTCATTGGTTGTAACGTGCGCGCGTCGCCCCCTCCCTTGGGAAGAAGACTGGAGCGAGCGGCATTCGCTTGTTGCCAGTTGTGCGCTTGAGTCCGGGAGAGCCCGGCCCCCCTTACGCTCTTCTTCGTAACCTTGGCAGTCACACACGGGGCCAGCGTATCCGCCGCCCCGGGGCTGCTGTCTCTCCTTTCTCCGAGCCCCTTTCGAGGCGGCCGGAGGAAGACGACGGCGAGGTGACCTTGCCACGGTGTTGGTCATTTTGGCGTTGCTGCTGGGGTACCGGCGCAGACGGAGCCGACGAGCGCCGTTCCTTCCTGCTTTGTGGTGGGGGGTCATTTGCTCTGCGCATTAGGTAATCTCACAAACCGTGGCTGCACGGCGTTTTTGCGCTCGGCAGGTCTGTGTGCAGTCTCTCTCTCCCGTGTACTGAGATTCTGCGGTTTGCATTCGCAGGTGGCCTGCTTCAATGCGGAGTAGCGTCTGCGGCATTTTTATTTCGAACCTATGCCAGACACTGTTACTGCGCACGTACTCGCGTTTTAGCCAAGTGAGTACAGATATTTGTGGGCCGGTTGCGAACAAGGGCATTGGCAGACTTCTCGTCGTCATCTTACGTGTTTCGTGCGGTTCCCATAAAAATTCAAAATTCAGTTGTCCGAGCTACACCTGCCGATTCACGCCCTTGGCGGACTTTATGGATATCTGCCGGATGTTCCTGAACGTCCAGTTATAACGTCCGTAAGAAATCTACACCTTTTTTTGGATGCCGATATTTTGGGACCTGCAGCGAAATTGAAGCTGCAAGGATTATTTTGGGACCTGCAGCGAAATTGAAGCCGCAAGTATATACGCATACTACATCACTGTTCTTGCAACGCACTTCTCACTTACGCCGTCACATTAGCGTTAAAACAAACGGACAAGTACTTCACAGCACCACAATTTGTCCATTGCGTGTTGCTTGGCTCAGAAAAATTTCGACACTACACTGAAGCCGTTTGCTTGCAAACATTTTGAGAGTAACAAAGAATTGTCCTGTTACTTGCCTCTCAACACATTGTGCAGAATGATTTGACTTTAATGGGCAGCCTGGCCGAAGGGCCCCCATGCTGACGGGTTTCGGTCTGCACGATGTGCCGTCAAAGAACCATTTCACAAGTGACACAGGGCCGTGGGAAAACGCACTGGGGAAATCGAATCCTGCGCCTTTCGTATACGAGGCCGATGCTGCAGCCGTTATACCTCCGCTACGGTTGCATTGCGCACCTCATGTAAATGTTTTAATTGTGAGTTTTCTTTATCTCCTGTTATTTTGTTAAAAGTGTTCGCACTGCGATTGTGGACACCCGCGTGCACGTCCATGCCACAGCGGATTATGCCGCGATTACTTGCAGTTTGAGCGGATCTCTCCTGCACGTCTGGAGCTGAAGCCATTCGCAGTGGATATTCCGCCTTTCGATAATTGGCACTAGGCTTTAAATACCTGTGGACCTCCCACTACATTGGCTAGACTGGGCAAGGTAAAAAAATATGGCCGAGGTTTAGCTCTGGCTAACCCTAGTTGAATTGCGAAAGCTTCGTTTCCTCGGCGCGTCGTCTTCGCAGCGTCTCATTCCGACGCTCTCGAGAACTCAAACCGGTCTCTTCCGCAGTTGAAGAGTCACTCCGGGACGTGACACGACTTCTGGCGTCTCTCGAGCGCGTTGTCTCTTCCTCGCTTCGTTCTTTCGTTGTTGCCTCTCTTTCGCGCTCTCTATAACGACTACAATACACTGAGGCGAAGCGCATATATATATATATATATATATATATATATATATATATATATATATATATATATATATATATATATATATATATATATATATATATATATATATATACAGCTCAAGAACACTGGTACCCCTCAAAGAAGCCAATGTTTAATCCCATTTCACGGAGGCATCTGCCAGTCATCTGCGATGCGATTTCACACAAGTATTAATCGCGGCGTCATGAGAACCGGTCGAAGCCATTGGCTGGAGGGCCTTCGCTGAGGCCCTCCGATAAGGCGGACGTTTGGGTCTGGTGTGAGCGCAGAGTCGATGTGCTTCGTTACTTGGATGGTGCACAGCGGATGCATTTTAGCCGAATTTAAAGGGACACTGAGGAGAAATTGAAGTTGGCTTGTATCGATAGAATACCAGCTCCTGATCACAAAAACGCCTCTCTTACTGAAAACAAAGCTCTTGTAAGGTAGAAAATAGCAAGAACCAAAATACAGGTATCGCCGCCACAGGCCAATCTTGCAAGTACAAGCGTGATGACGTCGTAGGACAACAGACGCCACCTTTGAGGAATTTTCCTTACTCCATAGAGGCCACGAATCTCTGGGGCTGACAAAGGAAGGTTGCGCGGTTCAATATTGAAGTAACATTTGTTTTGAAACCAACAGTGCACTTTTATCACACAAGGAACACAGACAAAAGGCAACCTGGGTGTTGGAAGCATAAAAAACCGATGCTTGGTGGCGCCACAAGCGGCCAGGAGAGTTTCGGTTTGTTATGGCGCTTCGGGTCGATGAGCCTTGCGTGCCCCGTGGTTTTGTTTTTGACGCGCCTCGATTTACAAGCGCCGAACAGCAGAGGAAGTGCAAGTGCCGCTTCAAGTGCTAGTTAGCCTTTGAAGGAGCCTGTTAAGGCTTGTCAGATGATCGCCACGGTCGATGAAAAACTATGATGGCACGATGGTCGGTGATCGTACAAGCACTTGTGTATTCGCACGCTTGCCCGGCGAAACATTCCCGGCTGTGCCAGTCAACTTCAAACTACTTAACGGAAATCGTTTATTAGGGACGGGAGACAAGGTACAAGGCAGTTCAGAAAAATTGCTGATGGCCTAGCTCTGTTAGGCCAGGATATACGTTGCGAGAGCGCGTAGGTTTCTGCATCGGAAGAGTGCATTCACTAGATGCGCCTTTATAGATAGTTGTAACTTGAGCCGTCGTGGCGGAGTGGCAGCGTCTCCGCCTCAAACGCCAAAGGCCCTGGTTCGATTCCGAACCTCGGCACAGGATCCTTTTCGGCGCTCGGCGCCTTCGGCGGACTCTGACCGCACTGGCGGGGAGACTTGTAGCATGTCTCTATTTCGCGCCGAGTGCGCCAGTCGCCGCCGGCCCGGCCAGACTGATTCGGCTCCGCGGCGAGGTGCGCGTTGTGACGTAATTCAATAGCTTCGGCAGTTGGGCGGAGCTGTTCTTTTCGAGCTCTCGGCTAATTTAATCCATTCACAGTACATATCTGAAGGTACATGCGAGTGGGCGAGAGTGCCCGATCCAGTGGACCCGTTGGTTCTATCGAAAGCCGTTGAAGCGTCGTGCTCCGGCTTTAGTTTCAAGCCGCCAACTTTAAACGCGACCGCCCTTGAGCACCCATACGTCTTTTGTGGCAAAAAATAAATGACTTGGCCCTTGCAACCGTGGGAAACCTCGGCGCCGCCTGCTGCATCGTGCTACCGCGCCGTTCAAGGAATCACAATCCGTTGGCCCCAAAGCCCCGGCCAGCCTCCGATGGGCGCAAGGCGCCGACCTTGTCCTGACCCCTCGCGACTCCCGCACTGGGGTTATGATATTCAGCTTGCAACGGCAGCTCACTGAGGAAGGGGGAAACAACCCGCCGGCGCCTAACCTAACCGTGTTCCCTCAAAAGCATCGCACGCTCTGTGGGTGGGGCTGAGGTCGCTGAAATGCAGGCCGGAGTTCTTGCGAGAACTACGTCGTCGGGCTCGGGAACGGGATCCATCGTAACGCTGGCAAGACGCCAGTGCAAACGTAAACGAAGCGACGGTAGCGACCCCCGATAGATGCCTTCAACGTGCGGCGGCGGTAGCCTTCATTTCGGCTGCTGCTAGACCGTACCGCTAGCCGCCAGAAATCACGGAGTCTGCGTTTAAGTCACGTTTGACGTCACTCCGTCCTGTGACATCATGAGTTCTCCGTGACGTCATAAGAGTTCCCGAGTTTGAATCGGAGGGCGGGAAAAACTTTTTCAATTTGGAATCCAAATTTCTTTGAAATAAATGCATATTTCGCTCCCGGACAAGCGGCAACAAAGCCATGAAATGCCTAACTATCAGATTTTGCTAACAAAAAAAAAATTTGATGGGGTTCTCCTCAGTGTCCTTTTAAAATTGGCTTCACTTGTCCAGTGGGAAGGGAGTGCACTATATTTATGTGCCCGTCTAGTCTAAAAAGGGTGCGCAGGGACGGATTTGTGGAAGCCCCCCCCCCCATGAATTATCCCCGGGCTATGAGGACGATGTAATTGCAGGAGGCTGTCGGGAAACGAGCCCCAGTGCGGATTTTATAGTATATTGCTGGACGCAAACGAATCGCTCTGTAATTAGAATAGGAGCCATCGACACACGACGCTATCAACGGAGGACACCGAGCGAGAGGAAGGGCGTGGAGACATGTTTTAAAGATTGCAGACTCCCAATCGAACGCTCCAGCAGCGCGTCTGTTCCGTGGCAGCTGCGCTCTAGCGAATGCGATTTTATGCCGTAGGTGCAGCTACCCCGGGCACTCGCACCCTCCGTGCAGAATGCATGTGCCGCAGAGACGTAGCGGAGGTCGGGTCAAAGCTGGCCACGTCGAGCATGCTGCGTGATGGACGAGCGCGGTGCGTTGCACAGTACAGGTACCGCAGTGTGTGGTGTGCGCGGACTACAAAATGTAGGTCGTTCTCTCTGGTGAAAGCGATCATTCCCTGCGCACTGTAGTATATAGATCGGTCGTTGTTTGCCACCATTGTCAGTGCACCTAGCAAAGAGGCAGCACGCCTGGACCCAGACGGGAATGACATCACACGGGCGATCATGCCTTCGAGCGGCGACGTAGCTTCCGGTTTCGCACCGGCGGCCGCCGCCGAACGAGGCGGGGACCGTTCGTTCGGCCGCTACGTTCAGTCCCCGTCTCTCGGGGAGATGTGACCTTCGATGGCGTGCGTGCCGCCTTTCTTGCTTTGTCTGTCCCCTATTTTCTCTCTTCCAGTCGGGTCCTGTTTTCTCCCGTTCTCCTTTTGCCTCCGCTGCCCGCCCT
This sequence comes from Amblyomma americanum, assembly GCF_052857255.1. Lineage (NCBI taxonomy): Eukaryota > Metazoa > Arthropoda > Arachnida > Ixodida > Ixodidae > Amblyomma > Amblyomma americanum. The sequence goes on from NC_135500.1 coordinate 219,036,773, forward strand.
GACACGGGCACAACCCGGCAAGGGGGCATTGTTTTGTCCTCTTTTCCTGCCTCCGCAGCCCGGCCGCTTTGCTCGCCCCTCTCGGCGGCTCCCTGCTGCCCACTGTGAATCCTAGAGCAGGGGCGGACTTCGGCACAACCCCTCCTCCCAAGAGTGATGCCCAATGGGCCAACACACGTCGGGACCAGTATCGTCCTTCATAGCAGTAACCACCACCACGATGCCGTCACGCACCTCCTCTCCACATCGATACGCGCTGATGTCGTTACTCACTTAGGCACTAACTCCACATCGATAATAAGTCGCAGTTAGTCCTTTTCACGGACCGACCATTCGTCACGTGGACTTGTACCGTGCTTTCTGGAAACATCCCTATGGCATTTAGAAAACGACTTTCCGTGAACTTCGTGACAGTGTGTTTCTGGTCATTATAGCGACTGTGGGCCACCATTTGGCGAGCTTCTTTATACCTCGGCCAGCCACCTTTGAAATGGCCTTTGCCAGTTGGGCTACTTGGTCACGTACGCTTTGCGTCATCCTTTCCACGGGACCGGCAGACGTGATTTAATTTTCTGCCAGGTTTGCGGGGGGCACTCGTACGCCGCTCAGTCGCCCCTTTGTCGCTGTCGATCCCGGTGCTCTCTGCCGTGGTACGGTTGTCTGCAACGACAGGCACTGTGGCGAGTTATATTTATGCCAGGGCCAACCGATGAATGGTTGTCGAAGCAACTCTGTGGAGCGCATGCCATCATTAATGGCTCTGAACGAATGTCGGCCGCCCGGAGTGCCTTTAAAACGCGACATCTGAACGCAAGCTCGTCCACGCACGCCCCCCGCTGGTCGGGCCACACACCTATGTTTGCCGCACTTGCTTGGAGTTGCCGGTTCCGAGTGGAGCTGTGGAGGAACTCCTCGGTGGTCGTTGTCGCGCGTGTACGCTAATGTGCTCGATCGGCAGTTCCGAAAACTCACACCCGGCGGACCTCTGGCCCCGGTCGGATCCGCGAGAACGATCCCGTCAGGGCTTTCCATTATAGTTAGCCTCTTCGGTTCCTGCAGTCGGTGCATAGGCGAAGAGAGCGCGTTCTCTGCGAAACTAGTTCAGAGACGATCTGGGGCTGCCCGCGATGTGTATGTAGCAAGCGTGCGTGGACAGTGATCGTGCCCGGACTATCGTGTAGTATCGCGGTTAGAGAAGGAAAGCCCCGAGATGTGCGGCCTCTGCGCCATTCACCGTGCGACAGCGTTCTGCAGCCTTACGCGGCCGGGCGATGCGCGTTGTTTACACTGGCGATGTGCGCGAGCCGTGTGCTGCACCCTGTCTCGGTTCTTCCGTGCGAGTATGTAGGGCGGCGGCGATTCGGGGCCAGGTCGTCTGGCCGAACGGGTTTGCTTCGTGTGATGCATCGCTCCGACCGTGCACTGCGTCGTCTCATAGCGTGCGCCTGTTGTCTGGGAGGAGGAGCCAGTGTGCCGGACGGGGAGCGACCCGCTGCTTCTCTCCTGCTCCGTACCCTCTGCGCGTTTCGTATAACGGCGCTGCCTGGGGGGAGGAGGCCGTCGGTGGTGGCGGCGGTGCAGCGAGGTGTGCGTGCGGTCGCTGGCTTCCGTCCTCCTCCGGCTGACCGTGACGGGCACGGCCGGCCTCCTGTTTTCCTTGCCGAGAGCTTTTTATCGGGCCTCGTTTTGGTCCCGTGCCGAGTTCCTCTCTGGGTTTGACCGCGGTCCGTGGATGTTCAAGGCGTTCCAGTGGGAGTGGCCAGAGGTCGTGGCGACGCTGCAGAGGAACCTGCGAGCTGTAGGCTTAACGTGCCTAACCGGAGGACGACGCAGTTCTCAGAAGCGCCTCCCCCCCCCCCCCCCCCCCCCCCCCTCATCTGACTTCAAGCTTGCTCGCTTTGCTGTACGAGCTCCGCGCCGACTGTTTGGCGGTTTAACAGAGTTTAATGGTGAAAGCGGATCCGCTCTGGGGAGTATTATCGAAGGCGTATATCTGACGGAAACAAAAAGAACTGTGTGCGTCCGTTTAGACTCTCCCAATGCCGGGAGCGCATTGTGGACACCACGTCAGCACAGGCTGCAAGCATCCGGTACATAGCTCTTTTATTATGCTAAAACAACCCTTGAGACCCGTCTGTAGATCTTTGATTAGGCAGCAATTCGGGAGAAGGGCAATCGGAGACTGGATACGAAGCTGCGTCGTTCAGACGGACTTCCAGCACCGCCCAGAAACACGAACCTAGTGGAGGAGCAAAAATTGCAGGGCACCCCCGGTAGCTGCAGGCTGCCCAGCCCCGTCGGTGACGCCACCGTCTGTTTAGAGTGGCCGCAGAGAGTGATCTGATTGCAGTGACACGGGCGTATGTGTGGCCGAGCCCCTCGGTGCGCTTTTCTCGGAATCATTTTTCGCGGTCTACGCGTCCGCTCTGTGTCCACATTATTATGCGTCTTCGGCGTTGTCGAGGTTGTACCAGCTGAGCTCAGGCCGTTGCTGCGGCGCGTAGCTAAAGCGCATTTTAAGAGTTTTAGCAGCACCACTTGAAACCTTTTATCAGTGTTTCGCCCCCCGAGAAAGCCGAGCAGCTGCCCGGGGGATGCTTTGCACCCTGCGACGAAGCGGGTTGTTTTCTGCGGTGCTCCAGCACCAGCACGCTCTACCGCGCTTGTAGGCACTCTGTGCGTAGGAACTCTCATGGGCCAGCTAGGCGACCCAGCCTGCTCTGTGCAGCTTTCTCAGCGCTGTGCACGTCTGTGCTAGTGGAGATTCACATTTGCTCTCCGCGCTTGTGTGTTCGTGCGCCGAGTGCTTTTTCGCGCACTCACCGCACCGCGCTTTCTCTTGTGCCGTTGCGGGACAGGGAAGTGGGCCGGTCTGCGTCGGCGGCCGACCACCGAAAAAGAGCGGTGAAAAACGATGCTAGACGGCGGTGCTGCGTCGTCGCATTTTTTGCGAGAGCGCTGAACTGTGACCTTTGTCTGAGCCAGCGGCGGGAGAGGGCGTGCACCTCTCCGGGTTGCGCTCCGCTTTTCACGATTGCGGACCCCGTTGCTCGTGCCTTGGCGGCCGTGTGTATACCGTCCAGGGGCGCTTCTTGCATTTTATCCGGCGCTCTGTTCTGCTCGGAACCCCCCCGGGCAACAGGAGGTTGTCTCGTGGCTGGGAGCTTTTGGAGCTATGCCTCCCCCCCCCCTTTTTTTTTCCTACTCTTTTTTTCTATTTTTTAGCCCTCCACCACCATGGTCTCCTCCACTCTGGACAATCTGCTGCTGTTAATTTATTAGCTTTTTTTTTTTTTGCCTTAACGCGATGTGCGCCTTCGGTTGAGCGCCGCCGGCTCTGGGGCTGCTCCACCTTCCGATGGCATTTCGTGCCGTGGCGTTGACCGCTCGGGCGAGGCGGCGCTGGAAACGGCGCCGGGACAGGAAGGGATGGTGGTCTTCTCTGCGGATGCTTTTTTTTTTTCTCCCCTCTTCTTCCGCGCCTGGTCCGGTTCGCTGTTATCTTTTCGCCTGGTCTGGTTGCGCCGAGTTAGGGCCAGTCCGGTGTCGTTTCTGCGAGCGGCTCGCGTTGTGAAGACTCCTTTGTGCACGTCTGTCCTCCGTTGTTCCTCGTCTTCCGAGAGCGCCGCGAATAGACGTGCGCGCGAAGATGCGGCGGGTGTGTACGTACATGGGGGCGAACGTTGCTGTTCTCGAGGAACAGAGACTGTTTGCTCGCCTCGTTGTTCGGCGTCGCCTTTTTTACTTGTCTGTGCGTACTGCATCAGCTCTTTCTCGTCCACGTGACCTTATTAAACTCATTCCCGTTCTGTAACACATCCGATATCCCGCCTGCTAACGAGCAGCCGAGGCTTCCGCAAGGTGGAAGCACTGTCCAGCATTCGAGAGCGCTGTGTGGCTAGGTAGGGTGAGCAGCGTCAACTCACGCACTTAACCTGCAGCCTAACGCGGTGAGCGTCACCGTGTAGCGTAAGCGTTGGCTTTCTGGGTCGCCCTGTTCTGGCAGTCAGTGCTCTCGTATTTAGCTGCGCGGCGTGTGCGTCGGACTGTCATTGGGGAATGAGTCTCGTCGAGTGTTGTTGTTAAAGGGACACTGAGCCCGAATGAAAGTCGGCCTGTGTCGATAGACGGCGGCAATCTGACGGCAGAGATCTCGACAGACCTCTTATAAGCTAGAAATACTGAACACAGGTGCCCCATCGTAGGCCACGTGCATGTGAACTGCCTGCGTCGACACCGATTTTTAAGCGCGGATCTCAGGGTCTATGCTGTACCGCCACTCCTTCTCGGTCTTGAATCGAGGGGCGGGAAACAAACGTCAATTAACAAAGCCAGAAACAGTCAGAGAATCAATTTTTTATGGGGAAGAGTCACCAGTGTGTGTTTAAGGAAGGTTTATTCCTTTATTACACCTGTCAGAACGTTACGCACCGAATGTTTGTTCTGTCCGTGAATAAAGTCGCAGTTGGCCATTAGTGGCAAGGAGGTGTGACGCTGGAGCGGCGAGAGGCTTACCGGCCGTCGTCTGAAATCTGCAACAGTGCGCGCATGATGATGATTCGGTATTCGCGCTAGAAGAGCTCGAGTAGGAGCCACTGCGTTCATTGAATTTCGTTCTTTACGTTTAATTGCGGTATTGTGGCGTGTTTTAGCAGAGTTTACTCGCAGGGCGTTTTGTGGCCAGAGTACAGCTCCGAATGCGCCCACGAAGTGTGCTGCCAAGAGAGCACTGAGCATTTGAAAGCGCACGCGGACCCTGCCCTTATAGTAATTTCATTAGGCGGCTAACGGACTCTTTTATAGGCTATTGATGGACGGTCTGTTGAAAATTTTGTCAGCGTCGGACGCGTGATCTGTGGACGCTTTTGTCCCCCCGAACTTACCCGATTCAGCTGTTAACGAAGCAGTCAAACCGGCCGAACAGCTTACCGACCGTCGATGCATCTAGACTGTGCACTGGTCGCACGGCTGCCGTTGCTCTGCTTTGAGCCGACGGGGTACTGCAGGCCACGATTCCTTAGCCACACCTGTGCATAGCTCCGAAACTCCCTCGCATCGGAACCCGCGGGCGGGATGGCAGATCGTCGCGCCGCTCTAGGCATTCGGATGAACAACCGCAGCGTGATCTGCTTGAAACGTCGTTACGGTGGAGAAAGTAACTGAAATCGTTTTGAATGCATCCCAGATGCCTTTGCGATAAGGGCTCCATGGGCGCTGCCTTATTGTTCGCTGGACTGTCGTGTGCACCTCCCGCTAGCACGTCGGAAGCACCAGCGGGACCGGATTGACAGATTAGCTAGAGAAGAGGCGTTTCGACAACTCCCTCGCCCGATGCAAAGGCGCCTCGATGGCAGGGTGTCACAAACAGTGCGTTGACAGACTGCTTGGATTGGCATGGAGCTTCTGAATTTCTAATTCGGCTGACGGGACAGTATTCGGTGACGTCGCGTAGCAAGGAGCCCAAAATGCTACATTTCACGATATACTAAATTGCAACGGTGCATTGTAGAGTATACCTGCCTCAGTGTGGCGCAGTCACCGCATCCAACGGCGACGCTGTCACGGACACCGTTCTCATTTCCGAGCTACTCGTCACAGTTTATTTGGTCTGCAGTTTCGCAACAGCTGTGCGGATGAGGAGCTCATCTGCGGGTCGCGTAACACCCGCAGAAAAGAGCGCGCATGCGCAGTGCGCCTGGCGGGGTCGGCCGAAGGTCGGTTTCCGCCGACTGCGTGAAAAATTGGAATGGGGAAAAAAAAAGACGAAATAGTGCTACCTGCTGCCAATCGCTCAGGAAAAATAAAATGGAAGTGTGTGTGTGTGTGTGGGGGGGGGGGGGGGGGGGGGTAGGAGCTCATCACCTTCTAGCGTCGGCAAGCACCTGGGGAAAATTCCATCTACGGGTGGGAGCAGACTTATAATTCGGCGCAGGCTTTCCAACTGCGTTTTCTTCTTTGTTGGGCTACCGCCGTGGTCCCTATAATCGGTTTGTCTGCAGGGGGCACGTGTTAACCGCGGTGCATATATGCGCGGGGCTTCGTGACTTTGGCAGGAAATTGTGAGCTATTACGGGGAGCGGAGCGTCGGTCCGTGGCGGTGGTGTGGGCGGCCATTTACGCGTTGCTGTCCTGCCCCTCTTCCACAGCTTTGTAGACTGAGCCTAAATTTCGTCATGCCCGCTTCTTTTTCCTTCCCTGCAACGTTTCCCGGCCATCCATTGGCTAAGAGAAACAGTGAGCCTTCCGCAGTGTCGTCATGCACGTGGCCATAGTAATACGGAGCTCGCATCGACCATCATAGTCCGGTCACGCAGTGAGAATGAGAAGGTATTTAATACATTTGCGTTGGTGCGCCCACGTTTAACCTCAGGAGATTTGCGTTATGTTTCCTGAACGCAACGCGTGATGGAGGTTCTAACGCTGGAGCGTGCTCCCTGTTATCTTGTCCACAGCTGTACTTGGGACGAACGAAGTGCTGCACATTGGGTCCGAGGCAACGCCGCATTGGAGGGCAGCGGATTAACGTCCACCGCCTGGGCACGTTTATATGTCCGTCTTTTTCCTCTTCTGAAGATTTCGGAGCGGAAACTCGCCGCGGGTCGGACAAACTTCCGCTCCGCACAGAATCTCTCAAAGAGCACACTGGGCGGCTAATGGCGGCCTATGGTGATGTGATTCCGCTGTGTATGGGTCTTGTTGCACTCGCGGGAGGGACGTGCGGTGCAGTTATGAACCGGGTAACGAAACAGTCAACTGTTGTTGACTGTTTCGTTCTATTCACCTCCACTAATGTATAGTCTCGAGCCACCGGAAAATAGAGTGTTGGTATAGCGGATTTTGCGTGATTAGCGGAATAACGGGTCCAGAGTGCGTATGCGGAAAACGCTAACGGGGGTGTAGCAGCGACTTTCAGAATGGGGGCACCCTATTGATAGGGAAATACTGGGGATCCAGAGTGCGGCTCAGGGCAATAGCACCCAACTGCCTTGCGCATGCGCTCTGGTGCCCCGCTATTCCCCTATCCCGCTCATTTATAGGGTTCCGCTCAATCCTAAAGGTATATCTAGTGCGCCGCCTCTCCAGTGCTCAGCATTTCCTTAACTGGATGGCGCCACTGCGTTTACGTTTCTTATTTCGCATAATTTTATTCGCCTAGGCATTGCTTGGGAATTTTGATGGCGGAATTAAGAGTTACTGTATTAATTTGCTGGCACAGGCAGGAGCTTATTGGTTTACGTTTTTTTTTTTTTTATGGCAGCTCCACCATACTTTTTGTATTAATTTGCTGTAAAAAATGGCATTTTGGCAAATTAGCGGTAATGGCGGTTACTTTAAAAGGGCATTTCGCCTGCGTGTAAAGTGGATCGCATTCAACGCCTCCGGGACGCTGTAATGAAACTCTCTATGGGGATAAGTTGCTTGCTCCACGCTAACGTAATTTCCCTTAGGTCCGCAGTCACGCTAAGGCTATACTGAAAGTATCTAATAACGGAGCTATCGGATCCAGTTGCAGCTCACGCTCACTTTTGCCGCCTAGTATAAGTCACGCGCACATCGCGCCGTTGAAGACGTGTGTGTGTGCCGGCAGGAGCATACTTCATTCAACGCAACAGGCGGACGCGCTGCAGTTTTCCATTTTGTTGGCCAGTTTTTTGAAGTTATTCTCCCGGGGATGGCGCGGCACCTGCTGTTGTGTGGATCCTGCGGCCTTTCATCTTCGCATCGGCCCCGCTCTCCTCCGCAGCGGCTCTTGTCGTCGGCTCTCGCGCGCGCATTACACCCTGATAGCGCCATAAACCGCGGCACCTTCTTCGGGCCGTATAAGCTCGCGGCGACCGCGCAGATTTGATGGAGCCGGCCTTCTTGTATCACAACCGCCTTGTCGGAGGGGGTTGCGTGGAGCCCTTTTACGCGCGCGTGTGGGCTTTACGACCGTCGCGCTGTTTGTTTCCGCGGGAAAACAAAGTGCAAGAATTCTCCGGGCGCCGCGAATGTGCTCCGGTGTGCGGCATTGTCCTCACCCCCCTCATCTCGCGCATTAATTGGTCGACCGGGCGGAAAATGGGATTTGCTGATCCGAGGGCCTTGTACCACTTGCTGCACGTAAAGAGCCCCGTCTGCGACGATGCCCATCGCGAACCGCGTTATTTGCGGGGCGGCAGAAACAGTGGCGGCTCTTCGTCCTGTACTGGCTGCCTCGTTTCGCATCCGTATCGCGTCGGGCGAAATGTCTAGCGCAGCGTAACATCGCAGGGATAGCTCTGTGGCAGGGTTGCTTCCCCGCTCGTGGCAGAGGCGAAATGCGGAAGCTCGTCGTGCGCACTCCATTCTTGCACCCACCTCGCTTTCCTTCGGTACTACGCGCAACGTCGGTGGCCTTTATCTAAGCGTCTCACTTCATAGTTTTTATGCCCTGAGGCAATAAACATCGCTTAAAAAAAAGCCAAGTTATGGCCCCCATTTTGCGCAGAGGCGCATGCGCTCTCATTGAGCAGGCTTTGACACCCTGCTGCTGCACTGAGCTTTTTCAACGGCTTACCGGGCGTTGATATACTATCGGGAAAATCGCGTTTCCAGACACACATGCAGCCTTCTCGCACGAAACAAGACCAGTGTCGTGGCGTCTTCGATATGCGCGCCCAGCTTGCCCGGTTTCCGCTGAGGCACTCGACAACACGCGAGAGTGCAGTGGCGGAACACAATCGCGGCGCTGCAAGAAAGCCGAGAGAGATTATTCCCCGCTGAACCGGTGGAAATGTCGAGGGTTGTGTGCCATCTTTCACTCAAGTTCAGAACCGGTACGGAGATGGACGTTGGTTTTCGCGCACGACATCGGCTGGTCATCGAGAGGCCGCCAGCAGCTTAGGAATAGGTAACCCTTTGTGAGCAACGAGTGAGTGAGCTGACCTTGGAGCCCCCTCTCGCGGCCCGTGGGGGAGCAGTGCGCCTTGGCACGAATCAGGAAGCAGTTTGGACCGCGAGGCCGGGTCCCTCCGGTGGAAGTCCTCGTGGTTCCCTGCAGTTTGCTGGCCAGAATAGCCGCGTTGGAGGGACCGAGCTGTGTGGCGGTCTCGCGATGGCGCATGCGAAGACGTTCTTCCTCGCCTCAGCGTGCGTGCCCAGCCAGCAGTGGTTATTGTGTCCGAGGGCATGCGAAAGGGAGGGGGGGATGAGGTTGGTCTTGCGGTCATGGCTACCGCTCGGAGCGTGAGCGCGCGCCGAGGCGAGCAGCAGCCTCGGCTCCCGCGTGCTTCGAGGGGCGTGCTGGCGTTGTTTTGTATGCGTGCATGGGTGTGCGCGGCGAGGCGGCATTTCGCAACCGCCGCCGTCCCTCGGAGGACGCGGCCCCAGCACCTGCCGCCCCTCGTGGGCCACTGCGTAGCCGCTCGCGTAGAGGAGCAGCGCCGGCAGGCATGCGCGATGGCTGCGGCGAGGACGACGCGGACGGCGACGACGAAGACGCGGACGTCGGGTGCCGCCGGCGTCGTCCGGGAAGGCGTCGCAGACGCGGCGACCGACGCCGCCAGGAAGAGCTGTGGCGTCGCCTGTGCGAGGCCTTTTTCCGCTCCTCGGCGTCCAGCTCGTCCTCGTCCCGCACGAGCCTGCAGCAGAGTGAGTGCACGCAAGGTCTTCCAATCGCTGCGCTGTCGACGGTGGAGGGGACGCGGTATTGGACGCATAGTTTAGGATACATTCGGTACCAACAACGACAGAAAGGGTCGCCACGCACCGTGGAAACTGGGTCAGGTTTCGATAAATGAGCAGCCAAGTAGAACGGTGTGCTGCGGCCGCTGACAAGGAACTGAGCGGACAGAACTGTTACCGACTCGGAGGCAGTGTGCCAAAAACGCCCCCGGGACATTTTTTTTTTAAACGCGCGCCGTGCACGTGCCTTGGTCGTCGTCCTAATGGCGGCGCTGCTGTTGCTGGCTACACATGTCTACTCCCTTCTCCACCTGGAAAAGGTCACACACAGTTTCAGGGTCACGACGTCACCGGTTGAGGCTCGCACCGTGTCTCGCGAAACTGTGGTGTTACCATTCGAGAGGACACCGTTGCCTGGCGGTCCTGTGTTTTCATCGCCATAATGCGAATTGGTTTGATTTTTTTTTCTGGAACATCAGAGAAGGACCGTGGTGAGTGACGTACTGTCTGGGACCCCCCTTACGACGGGCAAACGACGTCAGGCCGTCTCTTCAAGCTAACAAGGCGGCAACTTGGGCTAGTTGGGGTCTCTTCACGCGCTGGTCTAGTGTGTTTTCAGGTTTCTTTTTACAGCTTCTGTCTGCCTCTAAAACGCCAACTGCAAAAGTGGCACCAACATCGAGTATCGCCATAGCGTTTTCGCACAACTCCTTCTATGCCAAGGCCACGACCCGAATTGAGACTGCTTCTTCTCTTTTTACTTCCTCAATGGACGGTCTCAGGGACCATTTCGCGCGTGCTTCGTCGCTTCCTTCCGGCCTCTCATCTTCCAGAAACTGGAACGCGATGGGACGTCAAGTTCACTTTACTCGCGCGTGATGTCACGGAGCGAATTCGTGTTTGTGTATGTGGTGCCTTCTTATACGCCTTGCCTTCAGTGTTCGTGCTGTTTCGGTATTTCTTTCTCGCACTGTTCACGGCCCAAGCAAAGACAGCGCCCTTGTCGTTTTCTCTTGTGAACAAACAATAAGCCGATACTGCCACTACCGTCCACCACTGCGCCTCCCGCAAGCGTCAGACAAGCGAGCTGGCACTTAGCCTAGGATAAAGGAATGTCAGGCCTTTTTGGGGATCTCTGACCCGTGCCAAGTTGCTGGTAGCAGTGAGAATTGCTGCTGTACACGCAAGTTTCTGCTCACAGCCGCGTAGCAGCTGCCGCCGGCGCGGCTCAACCGCTCTGCTAGCTCCGATGCTAAGGCCACGTATTTTAGTATGAGACAGTGTGGCTGAGAACATTGACTGTAGCGCTGTCCAATTGCAAGGAGCTGTCCGCTGTAGCTTCGGTGCGGAACAAACCAGGCCTATATAGCGACGACTACGGAGTGCTAGGGAGTGGCGCACTGCCAGGGCGCCGTCGTTCGCCGCGCTCGCGGGTGTCACCATTGCGGTAAGTTCGCTGTTTATACACAGCCACCGGTTGGGCTTGTAGCTAGGCTAGGCTTATGCGCAGCGCCCCACGGTGAGCAGATGGCAACTGCCTTGAATTTGGCAAAGGTTAGCTCACAAGGTTACGTCTCAAGGTTACGTGACCTTGGTAGTGCTCTCTAATTGGTCAGTTGGGGTCAGGGGAATTTCTTTACGGAGAAGCCCGAAACAGCATGACAACGGCCTCAATACTAACGCAGTAAAAATGAAGCAAATTTATCACTCGTGAATTTTAATGTAGGTGAGATGAGACCAAAGGAAAGCCCGTTGCGCCATTTATGACCGGTGAACGTACAGAAAGACCTATTATGCACTCAGGAGCGAGGGGTCCTACTTGGAACCGCGCCGCCTTGTTGGAAAAGCTCTTATAGCGCACGATAAACTCGGGAAATAGTACGCGTGCGTACGTAAAGGTTCGATTTGAAGTAGCACTACATCCCGCAGCGTCAGAATGTCGCATCTGCACTCATCGCAGCCTTGGTAGCGTTATAACTGCAGGAGACGTGACTGTCGTGACACGTGGTGGACACCGCGGGTCAGAGTGCTGAGCCCTGTTGGCGCTGGCCAGGGAGCGGGTGTTGGGAAGTCAATCGCCCGATGGTGGCCGAGAGGGCGTGTCATGCAGAGGAGCCTTCTTGTTGGGTCTCCTAATCGGCGAGGCGGTTCGCTTTGTACGATGCGGGGCGTAGCAAAGGACCCCGTTTCACGCGCATTTAACAATCGAATCTCAAAATTGGTTTTCGAAAGAAAGTGGCGCAGTAGCTGTCTTACTTTGCGGTGGACCGCGCATGAAGGAAAGGAGGAAAATGTGTGTTAGAGAACCTGCAAGGAGCAAGGTCGACGCTGCAATCCGGCAGGCCTACAAGACGGCCCTTGCGCACAGTACGTCCACGGAAAGGTTTGCCGGCCCTTGGGGTACACAACACACTCTCGGAGCGGTGCGAGGCGCACCTCGTTTCCCAGCTCGGACGACTCACTCGTACGAGCGCGGGAAGGGCCATCCTACACAGACTAAAGATGTGCGAACAGCTCCCAGAGAGGGACGCGAAAGCGCAGTTACCCACGCACATCAGGAAAGCTCTTTTGATGAAGCCCCTACCCAAGAACATGCACCCCGCGCACCACGAAGGCCGACGCACAGCGAGGGCTCGTGCCCTACACACCAAATACGGCCGGAACGACATTGTGGCGTACGTGTACGCAGCGAAATACTGACAAATCCCGAGAAAAGCGTTTGCGCTGGTCGCGGTGAACGGGAACGGCGCCCCGTTGGCGGCCGCTTCAATAGAAACCACCTCCTCCTAGACGGCGGAATAGCCTTTGCTATAGCGAACACGCGTGCTGATATTATATTCAGCGACTCCAATACAGCCATTCCGAAATTTCGCGAGGGGCCGTATCACATCTACCTCACTCCGCATCCTTCAACCCCCCCCCTTCCGATTAGAGAAGTTGAATTGTCACGACGCACGGGTTGATCTCATTTCATGGCATCGCCCATCACTTTAGGCTGGAGAGGCGCGCATATCCCCCTCCCCACAAATCTTTACCTGGCGCCGACTGCAAACACGCTCCCTCCTGAATCCGGCATTGCTTGCCCTCGTGTACCCCGGCCAGTACGACCCAAACTGCCATAAATGCGGTGAAAGGGCCACATACGACCACATTCTGTGGAACTGCCCAAATGATCCGCCGCCGGCGGAGTTGATACAGCTCCCTTCTCCCGAGCGGTGGGAGGTCAGCTCGGACCCCAAGTTTCAAGTACGGGCAATCGAGCGGGCCAATGAGGTCGCCGCCAGCCATGGGCAACCGGCCATCTAGTATGTGCCTCCTGCAACTTGACCTCGACACAGTAAATGTTTTACAATCCAATCCAATCGGGAAAAATTTCAATCACCTGGAGATCTTTAACGTGCACTGTATCGACGTTCAGTTGTATATTCGGAATGTCTTTATGTGGAAGTCCGCTAGGAGGACACAACTGAGCTTGCCTTCTCCAACTTCGACTATTGCGTTCTCGCTGCTTGAAAACATTGAAAATTGGTTTCTTTGGGGAAAGGAAATGGCGCTGTAACTGTCTCACATTTATCTGCGGACACTTGAACCGCGCCGTAAGGGAAGGTAAAGGAGGGAGGGAAAGAAGAAAGGATGAAAGAGGTGCCGTAGTGGAGGGCTCCGGAATAATTTCGAACACCTGGGGTTCTTTAACGTGGACTGACATTGCGCAGCACACGGGCGCCTTAGCATTTCGCCGCCTCAGCCCCGAGAGAAGCCGCTGGTGCAACGCTGCGTAGGGCGTGGACGCGGTGCACGGATCGGCGTTTCTTGTGGCGTGACGGTTGTGGTGGAATGTTGGCCGAATCGGCGATGACGATGAAGCAACGTCCTGAAAACTGCGAGAGGACGGGGCGCGGTTGGGCGAGCACGGGGGCCCTGGCTGTGTTCTTGGACATTGGCGCTGTTTATCGATTGCGATAGCAAACCGTCGTTGTTCGGAGTGGCGCTGGCTCGGGCTGCCACACTGTCCTCGCGGATAAACTGTGGATGCATTCGGCCACCTAGCTGCATGTTTAAATCTGCAGATTAGATGGACGGAGATATTGCGTACTTGACATTTTTCCTATATACCTCCTTTCTCTTTGTGTGCGTCCACTGGTGCGTGCCTTCACGTGTGGTCGTGTGTTTGCATGAGAGGGCGTCGCTGTATACTCTTACCTCAATATGACTGTAGGGCCCTTGGTTTTCGGGTTTTATGCCACTCATGGCGCAGTGGTTAAGCGATGGCTGCAGGTGCTGCCACCGGCGTGGCTTGTGCGACCCACGTTGCTCTTCCCGAGCAACCTCCAATCATTAATTTAGCGGCCACTGTGGGCAGGTTGTGATGACGTCACAAACTGACGTGACCCACTGCCGCTTAGGTTGCTCTTCGGGGTATTTTCCGCTTGTGGCCAAGGACACCGACTTCTGTGAGACACGGGGCCCTTAACGCTGTCGCGTCAATAACAAACATGAAGGGTTTAATGTCACCAGGTAAACGAACACTCCTCCGTGAGGAGCACAGAACAGCCCCTGATTTTCGTGCGGTGTCCTCAGTTTCGTTCATGATTGAACTGCGCGCGCTGTGTGTGTGTACGTGTTTCTTCTTGGTCCCCGTTTCTTTCGCGCATTTCAGTCATGAACGAAGTCCACCAACTAGCCCGCCTCAAAACCCTTCTTGAATATAGTCCTCAGTTTTGTTCGGGCAAAAGTACGTTCTTGATGCCCGTTCAAATATGCGTATATCCCTAATTCTCTTGACCTTGTGTGCATACTACAAAAGGGGAATTTTCGGAGACAAATCGGTTTTTAACCCGGTTTTTAGAAATTGTGTACGTGATCGGGTGAATTTTTTTCCGAAATCGGGGGGCTCTGAGGGACGACGCCTGCAGAGGGATGGGCGAGGCCGTCGCCTGATGTTCTGGGCGGTTTCCGCGCGGCCGGGTTGAGTAATGTGTGTCAGAGGCCTTATTGCTGGAAAGCCTCTGTGTAACGGGTGTCATGGGTGTTGACCTTTTGCCCTCCGTAAAGGCGCCTCCACTTCAGCGATGGACATTTATTATGGCCAAGGGGCAGGCAATGTCTGGACACCCACGCTCGATTAATATCACCATCATCTTTCTCTCTCCGCCATTATTTTTTTATTCGCTCCTCCAAGGCATTAGGATTCATAGTGCCGGACGTGTCGTTTTGCGGAGCTATTAGCACCAGCGCCTGACCCGTTCCTCGCGCTTGACCTGTACGCACTGCGACTCCACTGCATGCCGCTCTGTCCTGAGCAGGCCGCCGCCTTTATTCGTGTCGGGACTTTAGACGCCAACTTTTATATGCGCGCCTGTCCTGGTTCGGTGCTCCCTCTGCGCTGTTGCCGGCGCCCAAGTTTCGGGACGCCCGGCGTGCATTAGCAAGTCGATGCAGTAATCGCGGTTATCGTACTCCTGGAGGGGACCCACGCTTCTCAACTCGGAAAGATGAGTTGCGGGTGTCGAGGTTGGGTGGATGCATTTCCTCGTCGTCGCGCCAGCACGCGTGCCTGCGTGCCCAGTTGGCGTTTGCATATTTATGCCTCGCGAGGATGTCCAGCCGAGCCGGCGCATCTTCTCTCCTTTTTTTTGCTTTTTTTGTTACCCGCTTTGCTGCGACGCAACCTTCATCCCCCCTCCCCCCCAGCCGCGCTGCTGCTGCCCCGTGTTGTGGACGCCAGTCTGTGATGTGGTTGCGAACTTGCGAATAGCAATCTCGTACGCGCCACCAGATCGCTCTCCTGTCGCCGAACGTCAGAGCGAGTTCCGAAATGCGATGAGCGCCCACCGAGTGTTGCTGCTGAATAGGTTCGATGCTCGTTGGATTTCGCGTTTGCGTCGGGAAAGCCAGACGTGTGTTCTGGGCGGCGGCGCTATCCTTCACGTGCCATTCGCCGCGCGGTCCTTGTCGATCGGCCCCGCCAGGTATTGCCGGCGTCGTCCGTTCCTCAAAGCGCCTCCGGTCGGGATACTTGCGGATAGCGTCTATTGTGGGCATAAACTCCTACGCGTCTCGGGGCGAGAACCTCCCCCCCCCCCCCCACCCCCCCCCCCCTTCGGTCCTACCCAACTCCTTTTCCGTTTCCGGTCTGCTGCTAACCATGATCCCCCCACGTGATCCCCCTTTATGGTTAGTCAAGATTAACGAATGCTAACCAAGCTAAGCCTTACCTTTCACTACGTATATCCTGGCATAGCCGAGCTAAGCCACTGCCAATTTTTTTTGTAGCTAGGTTTACTCTCTGTATAGCATCTGAAAGCCATTCTAAAATTTAGTGGGGAAATAACTACAAAAATAGTAATTTTGTGCAAAAAAAAGTTTGTTCTATCTCATATTTTTCACGACTTGACATTGACTGGACCAAGGCATGATTTACAATTAGGCTAATTCGTATTACCTGGAATTCCGTTATACAGTCTGACTTCGCTCTAACTAAACGGTTTGTAACGAAATAAGGGATATAGCAAAGTAATACCTGTTCTTTTTGGAAGCTGCCATAGAAGACCATGCTTTGATATATTGTTTTAACGAAGTCAATTTTTTTCGGAAAATTGATATTTACAATCAACCACAAATGAACTTCACTTGCGAGTTCGCACCAAGTGCATAGATTCGAAATAATGCGCACCATATCCTACGATTTGAAATTACAGCGCATGGTCGGCTCTCTCTAGCACCTCGTAAAATAAACTCGTACAAGAGGGGCCCGCGTGAAGCACGATGCGTCGTGACAGAGTTAAGATACCGGCGCGCTCATCTTCGCCGAAACTGGAATGCGCGGCCCACTGAATGAAGTGACAAAGCGCGGTGCGCAGGGCCCGCTGCAACTCGACAGAGTTTCCAAGGTCATTGAAGTTTCTCGGTTTTCCATCCTCCTCGCTGCACACGGCCCGCACTTGTCATGTGCCGTTTGGCGATGCATTTGGTGTGCCTGACTGTGTCACGGTTCCGCTGGTTTCATAAGGCGAAGATGAGCTACAGCGAAAGCGCGAGGCGATTTCTAGGCGCCGAAGTATGACGACGCGGCCATATTCTTTTGGTTCACCCACATTCGTCCGCATCGGAGGCGCTCGGTGTTGAAGGCCCCCTTGGAGAAATAATGTGGTCAGGAAAAGACGTCTTCCGTAGTTTTGGCCCCGTCTTCTAAACACTGAACCGACACGGGCACCGGCAATAGACAGTTTTAGCGTAGCCGGACAGCCGTACGGCAAATACGGTAATGCGTTGCAGTTGGTACCGTTGGCAGGCTTGCCTAGCCACGTTTGCTGTTTGATATAAGTTGCCGTGTTTGTAGTACGGTACAGCTAAAACTAATAGCGGGCACGCGGCAGGTGTTCTATGGCTTTGGATAGAGTGCCCGTTTTGGACGCAAACGCACGCTGGCCATAACAACGCGAGCGTGGTAGCAGGCCCGTTGGCATGCGGAAGATTTTAGCCGCCTTTATTGGGACCCCCTTCAGCTTCGCAGTAATGAGGTTTAACATCATTACCACGGAAAGTCGCCGTGCCAGTTGGTACACGATTTCCAGCGCGCGAAAGACGGGACAGATAAAAGCAGACACGTGCACACATAGCGCTGACTAACAACTGAACGTTTATTGCATTGTTTGCGATAAATACCAGAAGAATGAAATAATAGTAAAGATAAAAACAATGTGAAGGCGAGGACGAGTCCGTTTGTCACTTCTCGACGTCCCAAGATATCTTGTCAGTGCCATCGCTGGGGTGCTTACGCATGTCGCGCCTTTCTTTTCTATGACGTAGGCTTCGCAAAGCTCGACCTTGTGCTGGTGGTTATGTCGACTCCGAATCTGGCATCGTCCAAGGTGTGGAATGCAATGTCAATCAGACTCGTCTTTCTCCAGCGTGCTGCCGTCTTTCTTGATAGTAGTGGCATCTTCTCTTGGTCGGTCGTTGAGGCAGCGTCCTGTTTGACCTACATAAGACGCCCGCATAAGACGTGACACGCTCCGCAAGGTTTAACTGTATGCCCAATCTCACGTGACTGTTGCACGAGACGGCAGGTCGACGTCACCTCGAGAGAGACGCCGCCGCCTCTCGTCGTAGTGCTGTCCGTGCTACGGCGGCGGCGGTCGGGCAGCAGCGAGGAACGGACCGTCAGGCTAACCTTGCGGCGGCGCTGGGCCCGCGCGTGGTTCCTTATCGGCAACAGCGTGCTCGGGACCTGACGTACGCGTACGGGTGACCCGGAAACAATCGTGCACGCAGCGCGGGCCTTTTTCCAACCCCCGTCTTCGCCTTGTTCGTCGTCGTGGGCGTAACTCGCGATGCGGCTGGCCCCCTCTCGCGTGTGCTGTGCGTCCAGGCGGGTAATGGCCAGTAGTGTTGCGTTATCATTTCGGAACTGTGTCGGGTAACGCACTTACGTTAACATTTTTCGGTAACAGGTTTCACGTTACTAGTTACTTTTTATTCCAGTTGTCCCCCTCCTCCTCCGCCCCCTTTTTAAGAAAAAAAAAAACGCCCAGAGCACCTGAACTGATGTTGCAAATAAAAAAAGTGCAGGTGCGCTCCATGACCCTTGTGCCTCCCATGCATGCCAGAAAACACCTGTCCTTCAGGAAGATACTGCAAAATGGCATTTTTCTGGGCCAGTTGGCAGCACCCAACTAAAAGAAAAAAGACAGAATACCCAAAAAGTAGGAAAGAGGTGTGAACACTTGCCTTCACCTACCTCCCCTTCCCAAACCACTCACACACACAGCTCTCTAAAGAGTGGAAGCATGCTGAGCATTTTGGAACATCACATTTTTTCAGAATTACTGTAAATTTGTTGAGAGTTCAGGGATGCTTTCTTTATGAAGTTAGAATAGGTGATGAAGCGTTATTTAGTGTTTAATGTCACATTCATAAATTGCTTCACGATGTGCCAGTGTTAGAAGCCATCACATGTAACTCTACAGGCAACTTTAGGTCACTGTAACATTGCTAAGCTCCTACACATTTGTGCAAAGTATTCTTGTTAAATCAGCATTTCACATAAAATCGTTTGTGCTAGAAGTTTTATGTGAAATATGAGCTTTATAAAATTGTTATCGTGTGTTCTTGCAGCAAAGACGCACTGATTAAAATATATGGCCATGGAGTAACTGCAAAGTAAAGTACGATACTTTTTTCGGTAACGATAATGGTAATGCGTTACCTGTTTTGGTAGCTAATGTAGGGTGGTAACGCGTTCCTATTTTTTTTAGCGTAAAGAGTAACATATTTAGTTACTTTTTTTCGGTAACACATACAACACTGGTGGCCAGCACGGGGGGACCCCCACCTGCTTGACGGATTGCCAGAGCACATGATGAGATAGGCACAAAACCCATCAGAAAATTGTTTGAAGGGAATGATTACCACCAAGTGAAGGTGTGTTTATTTAGAGGGGGTGGCTCTTAGGCCTAAAGGTAGGAGTAGGGTAGTGAGTTACAGGCGGCTCAAAAGGCCTGATTCTTTGGTGAAAATCAGAAAAAAAAAACAGGTCGCTGCTTCCTAGGTTGTACAGTGACAAGAAAGGGAGCCGAAGCCTGTGCAATGTTTAGTTAGTCATTTATCCAGGTAAACGAGCGTGCATGTGCAAGAAGCAAGCTTGTGAGAGCAGATGTGTACTGCCATTGCTTGCTTGAGCTGAGCTGTGTGATCAGGGAATCGCTAAAAGGCCAAAAATTTTCTAGCCTTTCACCCTGGAGAAGCATATTGTTTTAATGGAAAGACTAGCACTTCTAGGTGCTCAGTTGTATGCAAAAAAATTCTAGCAAACACAAATGACTTAATGCTAAGGTAAGATTTATTTGGAACTCTTAACATGCTTATTGTAGATGACTGCAGAAACCAAGGAGCATAGTGGGGATGTTTTATTGTAGGCATCTTTTGGAAGCATGTCTTTAAAAATAGTTGCAATGGATCCACATGCACACCTGGCTTCTATTAATTAGTAGTGCGGGCATTAATGCATTGCATTTATTATTTTCTCTCAATTTGGAAGAGTCTCAGTTGGGTTCACTTGAAACACATGGAAACCCTAGAATGATTGGTGATGTTGGTGCTGTAGTGAGGAGTCCAGCGCAAACAGGTTGCAGATGGGGGCATGATTCACCATTTGATGCTGGCCAGTAATTTACCATTTAGATTTGCTCCTGTGTTAACTCTAGCAGCTGCTTCTGAGTGTATGCCTTACTATGGCAACTGGGTCAGTCAGCATTGTCAAAAAGAAAGCACCTTTTCGCACATAACAATTGTCACACAAGACCGGGGCTTGTGAATTGGAGCAGAATGAGGACCTCAAAAGCTCATTACATTTCCTGCTGATGAGTCACATTTAGCACTTGTGTGTGGCACGTTCATGAGCACCGTTTGTGGGGTTATCGCAGAAGAGAAGGAACAAATGCATTTGTCTCAGTGGCAGACTCCTGAACTTGGGGCTTGTTCTGTGCCTCCTCTTATGCACTAATGCAAGGGGTCTGCTGTTGAGCCTTGTAGCAGGATACTCATGGCACCCTGCCTGCAGTGTAAAATCCCTGTTACGGAGCAGGCCCCTCATTCTCAACGTGCAGAGCTTTGAAACTTCGGGGTTGCTGTAGGTGTCTGGCTGCACGGCTCGACGGTGAACCCTGTAGGCCAGACACTCGTGTGCCGAAGGGGCCGAGAAGGTTTATTGGTTTTTAATAATTTTAATTATTAGTACTCAGTCTGGTTCATTATGAGCTAAATCAGATGTACAGTGCATATATAAAGGGGTGCATGTTGGCTGTTAATTGGAAAGGAAGAAGGTCAACAAAAATGCATCAGCCTTGCATGCAAATTTTTTAGTTATTGACTTTGACTAGCTCAGTATGGAACATGAACAGGATGTGCAGCACCATACAGAATGCATACCGGAGGATCTGGTTTATTGTAAAGGCTTGCATATTCTGGTAATGGCTTCTTGAAGCTGTGTGATCCATACGTACCACCATGTAATGACAATGTAATTATTTTGCTGCCCTTGATGCCACTGACTACTATATGATGACTTGCTAAAATGTGAGTGCTTTGCTTGATAAAAATAAACTAATAAGCTTATCATCGAGGTGGGCTTCAGGACTGGTTTTAGAATGTAAACTTGGGTGTTTGTCTCATCAAAAACGAGTTGAATCTGGTGACATCCTGGTGCATTGATCATAGGCTGTTATGTTGCACCCTAAGGGGACATGAGAACCAACACTTTCAATTCGTTCTGCTAGTCAGATTTGCTGTATTGGCTGTACTTATAACCCACATTCTTTCCGAGGGCAGTACAGACGATGTGGAATTTTCTGCAGGCACTTGATAATTTGTGTGACATTAGTAGCCTATGTAAGGGTTTCTATCCGGAGTAAATAGTTTAGCTGTCAGCGTTGCTTTTGTAGTGTGTTTAATTTATACATGCATTTTACAAGCATGCATTTGTACATATTGATACATTGTTCTTTTTCAATTTTGCTTAGAATCAGTAATAGAAAATAGAAGTGTGCAATCTATGAGCTGAAAAGTGGATTTGATTGCATTTCTTGTTTTTGAGTAATTTGCACATAGCTCTCTAACTAGGGACAGTTACAGGCATTTGACAGGCGTGCTTGAATTTTTTTTTTGCTACTCACTACTATGGCCACCAATACATCTGGTACATATTTCTTGCCCTTTTCTTTTTGCTGTGGTTTGTAGTTATGCTGCAACCACAAAAGTAAAAGGCAGAAGGCTGATCCTCATTTTAGTGGCACCATGTCAGGCACTGATGCTGCACGCATGGCTGACTTTCCTTATTGAACCATCCAGCGCAGTGTACACAATGAAAGCGGCGTGACACCTGCCACTTCTGGCAGACCCTTTTTAATAGGACAAGGTCCTGTAGCCCACACTCTAGTCTAGGCCTGGGCAGGCTGAAATCAGACCACACTAGCAGCAGAAAGAAAGGAATGGCGGCTTATAAGGGCACGCTGTGGCAGCAGCAGCAGCTGCAGCTGCATGCATGCCCACCTTTGCGTGTGATCTGTCTCTCCCTCTCTCCTTCTCTACTCTTGTCTCTTTTCTTTCTTTCGTATTGCCTATGGCATCTGTCTAGCTTATGGCATTGTCGCGCAGTTTCACTCCATGATTCCCTCTATCCTCTTGCTGCTGTCTCTCTCTCTCTCTCTAAACGGTCACATGTTTCGATGCTGGGCAGCATTGCGATTGTTTAGCACTCGCAGAAATGCGTTGCGAGCATTGTAGACGCAGACGCTGCACTTGTGAGGTGCGCACTGCTCGCCGATCTGTTGAACCGGGTGTGTATATGTCTTGCTTTTGCATGGGTAGCTAGGGTGTGGTCTTGTGCTTGTGGGCAACGCCCTTAAGTGCTTTCAAAAGGCCAGAATTCACAAAAGCCCCAGGCTGTGAGATTTTTTGCATTATTTGGGCTTTTGTAGACCACATAGTTGGCTTGTGGGGTGCTTCCTTATTAACGGGCTATCTTCTGGTAGAAAGTCTTCAGAATTAATTTAGCATCCCTTTCTGTGTACTTTTGATTTGCAGTAATTCAAGCTTGATTGTTTTGGGATTGCTGACTTTCATCTTTGTGCCAAAATTGATGTCAATAAGCACCATGCTTAAACTGTCTGATGAGCAGTGTGTGTGCTTATTTATTTGGGTTTGTTTATTTTGTGTTCCTAAGCACTTCACCGCCAAAGTATGTAATCATTATGCTGGCACCGTGACGTAATGTGTTTGTTACCATGCATGCCTGGTTTTTCTGTATTGATATCATTTGGTGACCACAGTTCGGTTCCAGTTTGTGGTTTAGGAAAAACGATAGTGAATAGACATTGACATGTTGATGCCTTGATGCCTCTGTATTGCCCGAATAGTGTTTACTGTTGTTTGAATAGGACTGATTTGCTTTCTTGGTACGTTCAGAAGGGCACATTCTTTGATGTATAGTCAGTAAAGATCATCTAAATTCTTAATGCATATATTGGCTTTGGTAAAGCTTCTAATATGTTCATGGATGGTGTATTGTCTTATTTCTTTATCACGCCTTTGAAATTATGTTTAGAGAAACTTTAATGTATTCTTGAAGTTCTTAGCATGTTGCAGTTGACGCTGAGTGAGAAATTGCAGCCTTTTTCCACAGTTTGTCATATGCTACATAGTGTTGATTGCAAGCATTCTTCCTAATTACAGATATTCAAGAAATACCGGAGAATATAAAGTACCTCAAGTCCCTCCAGAGTGCAGATTTCAGCAGTAATCCTCTCTCCAAGCAAGTTACTTTTAAATAATATCATGGAAGTGTGCATGTAATAATTAAGTAATTGACTTATGTTTGATTTTTTGCTTCCTTAGACTCCCGGCTGGTTTTGTACAGCTTCGAAGCTTAACAGTATTGGGCCTTAATGATGTCTCATTAACACAGCTGCCCCATGACTTTGGCAGGTGAGCAAACTGTTTAAACCCACTATTTTATTTATAAATACCTTACTTAAATTGAACCTGTGCATATTTTTGCCACATGTGACTGGTTGCTTGAAGAGAAGGAAAAATTGGAAGTGCCCGAGTGTCCTTTAGCATTGTTGCTTTTTGTATTAAGGACTACAGTAAAAAATTGCCCTTTATGCAAAACTTGAAAAATGTAGTGTGCTTATGTGCTCACAAAGCATAGTATCCATTTCGTCTTACCTGCTTTTTGAAGTGTTCAGCTACATGTTAGCAGAATGACTGCGTTGATTCAGTTAATTGATAACCTGCAGTGTGGAAGTAACAGCACAAAAGTAAGGCAACAAGATTGAATAATGCTGTGCATCTGTTTTCACAATAAAGTGGTTCCATATTTTATTGTCTAGAGACCATATTTTCTCGCTGCTTGCCCGGCAGCTTCCAACAAATGCATTCAAAACCCCATGCTATGGTTTTTGTCACATTTCTGTTAGACAGCATATGCCTTGTTAACTTTTATGTCTTTTGTACAGTTGTTCTGCATTAGTTCAAAATCCTAGCAGCTTTTCATTTTTTTTTTTTTTTTCAATTTTCCAAGGTACCCATTCTCCAAAAATAAATGTATTTCAGGTCAGGACAACGTTATGATCCATCACTTAAAAGGTCACAGAGCACATACTGAGCCCTTAAAAGGTTATTTTCAAGCTCTCACAGCTGTTGATAATATTAATTTGGCAAATAATATTTTATAATTGCTGTTCCCCTCATAACATGCAATTCGACTTTTTGTGTGACCACCAATTTATGCTTTATGAGCATATTCTTCCTTCCTGGGAGGCATAGTTGGAGGTCGTAAAAAGTAACACATTTGGCTGCGATTTATAAAGTTTTGCAAAATGAGAAGTAGAATATGATTGTCATCAGCATATTGTTAGAGTTGCTTTTTGTCAACATTATTGAAATTTTTTTCATTCATGAATATTATATGTGCCCATATCCTGATTAATTTGCATTCAGTGAGTGGCTCTGTTTAATTGAGCTTGTCCCTGGAGGCCCATTTTTTTTCTACTCCTGTGTACTAAGATGCAAAAGGTTTGAATTTGTTGGAAGTGCTATAGGCATTGAGGTCTTTTAGTATGTGTTTAGGGCATAGTGGGCTAGTAGAAACATTATAATTAATTTTGAATGAGCTGGAACTACAAGCTATGCGAAATTTTTTGGGTAACGTGATGTGATTTTTACGAGTCACATATTCAGATATGGTACTTAGAGCATGTTCATGTACTTCTGAGTTCTAAAACATACTTAGCAGGTATTAGCAAAATGCCTACTAAGGTAGTCATTGGAAAATGATGGCTGCAACATTATTTTCAGTCTTGAGAATTTTGACACCTTTGGGTTACTGGCTTTGTGTTTTTACAATTCTGTTTTTGTTGCTGACTAACCTACAACTGGCTTTTTGCAGTTTATCGAATCTTGTGTCTTTGGAACTGCGAGAAAACTACTTGAAAGGGTTGCCACTCTCGTTTGCATTCCTGGTCAAACTTGAGCGGTTAGATCTCGGCAGCAATGACTTTGAAGAGCTGGTGAGGCCTCATTCCTGCATCCCATATTTACATGCTGTCAGTTCTTTGTCTCTTGTCTGCCATGGATGTTTTTCTCTTTAATGAACACTGCGTTACATGGAGGGGTTACAGAAGGCTCACTTGTGTATTGTGTGTAGCATCTTTTGTGCCTCCATGTGTGTCTACTTTTGTTGGGGGCAGTTTTTTTATAATGAATAGAGCATTCTTGAAATCCGTAGGTGTGGTGATGTTTCCAGTGTGTTTAAGGGAATCCCCGAAGGTGAAGTAAATTTGTAATAAGGGAGTAATTGCTCATTAGCATCGACCCAGGCACAGCCACAGGGCTTCAAAGGAAAGCTATATAACCATTACAGAAACTTCTTAGTTCAGGAAGGATTCGTCCCGGTCTGGGGATAGAACCCAGGACCACAACCTATCCAGGGCACTCACTCTACCAATTAGGCTAAGCAGGACTACTGAGTGATGGCACAGTGAGACCGAATCGATTGTCAACTCAAAGCGGGAAAAGGGTTGGTTTTCTGGTGCTGTAAACTGAATTTGTGGAGCTAATTTCTGGTGGTGTTAGCTTTATGGCTTTCTTCAGAAGTAGTCATGGCATTTGTAAACTGTAATATCAACAGGCCTCAACCTCCTAATGAGTGTTTCATCTTGGTACTCGCTTATTTATATGTGATGATTGCTTAAATTGCTGCCTTGTTTATATTGCCAAAATGAAATGCTACTATTACTTGAACTTACTAGTGGTTGTGAACTGTTGTGGACTAAAACTGCGTGTAAGAGTTTTGCAGAAAGCATTCAGGCAACCCTTTGTGTCTGTTTTCCTGCAGCCTGTTGTTGTGGGACAACTATCCAGCCTCCAGGAGTTGTGGCTTGACTCTAATGAGCTTTCTACACTGCCTAAGGTGAGTCCCACTAGATTTGTTGATTGTGCTTAAAATGCAACATGGGCCCAAATTTCCAAAAAAAGGCCATTGAGCAAACAAGGGTAGGGAGATGGGCTCGTTATGACACGCATATAAAAGAAGCCAATAGTCATCGAAACCAAGGAATGCATAGGGGAATGTTTTTCTGTTTAAATTTGTGGCGTTTGTCAGTGGAAAATAGTTTAATTATATCATGCCTAAAAAGTGATTGATTGGCAGATTTCAGCATTCCATTTACACCTACTTGTGTGCAATTCAGATAACTATTACAGAAATTCTTGGTAGGCTAATATAGTGTCTCGCTTCAGCGGTGACATACTCGCACGCCTCCAAACACACAGGCTCCAATGCCAACAACTGTTATTGCACTCAAGCCTTCTTCCCACCACACCCCGCACTTGGTGCTCCACTAGCCCCCCCCCCTCCGTGTTTTGTTGCCTGGAACTAAATCCATTGTAGCGTGTGGCTATGGCACATGCTTGTGCCACCACGCTATCCTAACAATAGCTTCTGCTGTGCTGTTGTGCATAATACGACACTGGAAAGTGCACAGGAGGATTCGGGCTGAGCTTTGTTGGCAATAAAATTCCTTTTTTTCCATTTTGCTTTGGTTTCAGCTTGTGATTCTATTTTTTTTAGTTTAGTTATATAACGCACTTACAGTCATAAGTTATGGCTGGAACAGTTGTCATCCCGAAAGAGCGTATATAAGTATTTACCCATTAGCTGACGCATCTGCCCTAAGCAGTGTGTTCAAGCACATCGGTACTGTACCACCTTTGGTGCAGGGCTTGTGCGGCAGCAGCATGCTTTGGCATTGAGCAATTAGTGTGCAGTGCTTGAGGAAAACAGGATGCATGTGAAAGGAGTATTGGAATATCACACAACCTTGTTGGAAAGCTACAAAATGATGGAAACATTGCAGAAAAGTCGTAAAGCTTAAAGAAAAAAAAGGCGGTCGATTTGAATAGTTAGGCAAATCAGAATTAGGTACACTTGTGCTATGTGGGTATTTAAGTTAGAAAAGAATGGCAACCAAAAAATTAAAAAAACGACATTTCAGATGTGTGACTGCAGGCAAGTTGCAGCTTGCCTTTTTAAGCCCTCGTTTTGTCAGCCGTCAGGGCTTAAAAAGCCAAGCTTAACTTGCCCGCAGTCATACCTGATGAAGGAACCAAGTAGGTTCTGAAATATGTTTGAATTTTTTTTCTTTGGTTTGCATTCTTTTCTAACTTAAATTCCTTTTCCCAACCAGAGAGGCCTCTGTCGAATGTTTTCTTTTGTGTGGCCATTGTTTTTTGTTGTTTATCATCCACCTGCCACTGAGGTCATGTAGCTTTGTGACATGACCCCCCCCCCACCCCCCACATACGCACATGACGCATAGGCACGTGTGCAACCTGTCGTGTGTACATTTTCAAGAGTGTCACATTGTTAGTCTTCGTTAAAATTGAGGGCTACTGTCTAACTTATAGCCTCGGCACTTGCAGGAAATCGGGCAGCTTAGGCGGCTCATGTGTCTAGATGTATCCGAGAACAAGTTGAGCCACCTGCCAGATGAGCTGTGTGAGCTGGAGTCCCTGACAGACCTGCATCTCTCCCAGAACTACCTGGAAGCTCTGCCTGAGGACATTGGCCGCCTAAGGAAACTCACCATCTTTAAGGTACACAGCTTGATGGGAGAACCATTTTTGTTTTACCTATTCATCATTTTAGAGTAGTGCAGCAAAAGTGGAATGTGACACCATGTTGCCCTTGTCGCTTTCTTGTTATGCATTGTGCTTCTTGCTTCCAGCTTACTTTTGAAATGGAATTTCTCTTTCTGAGATTAGGCTTTGAGCATATGTGTATTGAGTGTAATATCCTGACTGCTTGTTAATTTAACTTTGCACAACACTAAATCATGCCCAACTGAACATTTACTGTTGCTACCATCCATTAGTCATCCATTATATGCACTGCAGCATGACATTGGTGGTGGGGGAATGTGTTGGTTTTGTTTCATTGACTTGTACTTTCGCTAATGGCGTCTTGGAAGCTGATTCTATAGTCAGCATAGTTCTCGCTGATCCTCCTTTAGATATCAGTAAAATAAGGAGGTGCGAAGGAAGGCCACGAAGCGTCTGTAATGAGTATGTTTTTAATAGTGAATTTATGAAATGCATGGTAATTTTATGTTAGTTATATTATGCTAAGTTCCCATTTCCTGCGGTTCATGCTGCTGCTTTGTGCGTTGATATTACGCTTCATTGCGTGTTGCTGACAGTGATTTATAAGACAACTTTTTTCTGTACTCCAGAACTTTCATTTGCTACAGGACTATAGACACCTAATTTTAGTTGCGTGTTTTCTTCGTTCTAATGATGTGTTGGACATTAGAATGCATGGATCACCGCGTGGTATTTGTCTGTGGCTGCTCAGTAATTTATAATTGGAATTATTCTATTTTGCTGTTTCAGTTTCGGTTTCATCAACCAAATGGATGCCATTAACGTGTAGTTAATGTTTAGGTCATGCGAAGCACAAAAAAAAGCTTTAATATAATCGCTGATATCAGCAGTTATATTGCCGGTTTTTTTCATGCCTCACGTGACCTAAACACTAAAAATCACAATTACCGCTTTGTTGACGAAACCAGAGCCATTCAATGATTTTCTGGCCATGAGTTTCATGTAGTGTTGGCGCCGGTAATGGCACTGAAACTCTGAAAGTACAGAGGCTGTTTTCTCTTTGCCACCGTGGTGCTTTTTGGCCAGTTGCGATCACGTGATTAGGCGCCGCCATGGATGGTCCACTCGCTCTAGGAGCCGACGGGGCGCAGTGATTCCTAAATGGTTGGCTGGCTTGTTTTACGAAGTAGCTCATTCAGTATTGCATCTGTGTGCGTGCATGTGTGCACGTGTGTCAACCTTGGGGTCGTTCAACGACCTCCCACCACAAGCCTACGGTGTGCGCGGACAACGCACACTCGGGGGGGACTGAAGAAAACAGGAGGCTGTGCAGCTCTCGTACGGCACTTTCAAGACTTTCTTAAACCTTCATTTCATCTAAGCTCTCAATCGTGAATACTTTCATTGGTTATTTTTAGCGCAATAACGATGACCAAGGCGGCCGCAAGGGAGACTTTCTTCACCCAGCTGACGACGCACTCGCCGCGCTGGACCATTTCTAGCACCAACAGCCCAGTGTTGCCCGCGCGCCGCCCGCTGATTGCGGTACTTTCAGAGTTCCAGTGACTTTAGGCGCTGGCCGCTAGAGGCACCACCTGTTTATAGGAGTACACTGAGCCGCCACAGAACTCGTCAGCTACGATTGTCTTATTAGCTTATGTTACAATGGGCTCAAATGTTTAGTCTTCAAATAGAATTCGCACCTTTCATTAGGCAATTGCGGGAAAGACGATGTTTGCCATAAAACTACCTAATTGCACAAAATTTTAATAACTCAAAATTGCCGTGGATGAAATGTTTTAATGTGACAAGACACACTTAACACCCACGTGATGAGCCGCTAGGCTGTTTGCTTGTCTTCACTCATGTGCCTTCACTTGGTTCTATCTTACCACAAGACTTCCAGCATGTAAGCGAAAACGTTACTGTGGTCTTTATTTAATGCTTGCTTTATAAAGCGAATGGTGCATGATCGCGGTGCTAAAGTGTAGTCACACTAGGCCGATCTTGGTCGGCAGACCATTGGCAAATGCATTTATGCGTTCTTTGCCTAATTGTCACACTATGCCGCCGGTTTGGCATACGGTGGTATCGGCGGGGTTTCGGAGAGATCGGAGCAGTCAGGCGGCAGCCAGCTGGTCTGGTCTGCCAGCATGATGCCTCGCTGTCTACGCCAACCAGTTGCCGCAACCGGTTTCACTTGCCCCGCCCACATCCACACTGTGTTATTGCTCCCATTCTCATGTCTTTGATTTCAGTATCTGCTGGCCACATTTTTCTCCTGCTTGTTTAGTGTATATATTGTGTATATGCTAAATGAGTGCTACATAATAATAGTGCACGCCATTCAAAATTTACCGAGTCTGCGTGATGTCCCTCAGGAATTTTGCCGTTGATGATGATTACACACCAGCATTATTGTTGTTTATGATAGCTATGTACAAACAAGTACTGCTCATTTACATGGCATAAAATGCAAGCTGTGCTCTTCTTATGTTAAATATTCTATTAACGTGCTAGCATTAAAGGTCCCATTCTGCAGAAAATTCGGCAGTGGTGTTGTGAACGAAAAATTCCCAGAGAAGCAGTCTAGGTGGGCCACCTAGGCCTCATGACCTTGTTGCGTCATCACAACCTGCCCACGGGATTGTGAGCAAGCTGACTACCATGGCAGGTGGTAGTTAAATTAATGATTGGTCGTGAGAGGTTTCTCAGGAAGAGCAACTGGGTCGCACAAGCCCTGATGGTGGCAGCACCTGCCATTGCAGGGCAGTGGTTGAGTTACAGGATTTTGAGGTTGTCACTACAGAAACAGAAATACAAGTTTTGTCTTTTCTTTTGTGAAGTGGCAGCTTCAAAACCCTGTAACTCAACTTATGTGATAGGCAGGATAATACTTTTACCCTTATTGCGTAGCTTAATGTCAAGAGAAAGCAATGGTATGCATTCTATCAAGTTTCCTGCAGCAAAATTTCTTGAAAGCTCTCGGCAAAAAATTACATAACATATTGCTTAAGTGCACAGCAACTTGTTGAAAACGAAACATTTTGACAGATTTGCCTGTCTGGTTGGGTTTGAAGACTTATAATAAACTGCACATCTCCAACCAAAATTTTAACTTTAACCCAACGTTGCAAAGCCGACTCATCAGGGGTGACTGAGGGCAGTAGCTAGCGTATTTAAGTATGGAATGGGGGGCTGGGTGGGGGTAAAAAGAACGACAGCTGTGTCGCGAAAGACGCGGGGGAGGCGGGTTTAGGCTGTTATTCACGCTGGCGCACTGCAGGGAGGTGCTGAATGGCGACTTTTTTTCGTTGCGTCCAAGAGCGAAGTCCCTGGGCATATACTGGTGGCAGGTTTCCTATTGTGCAGTTGATATTGTTCGGGGTGGTTTGGATATGCCAGGATTCCAGAAGGAGCCTCTTGTGGTAATTTGTTTCGGTTCCGAGGATGCGGGTTTCTTCAAAGTTGATTCTATGGTCGGAGTCCTCGGAATGTTCGGCTACTGGATTGCGCTCTCTTGCGAATTTGGACGTTGTTCTTATGTTGCCGAATTCTTGCTTTGAAATTTTTGGTTTCGCCGAAGTAGTTTGCGTCGCGCATGGAATTTCGCTGCTTCAACCGGAATTTTCCTCTAATTGCATCCAGTCTCTCCTATGTGACCATATTTGATTTTAAATAGTTTTATCCAGAAGTATTTCGGTGACTATTTACATTATTAAAAACGACCTAAATGGTTGTCAACAAGCTACACTGACGATAGCTGCCGTCCCCGTTGAGCATTGCTTAGTAGACAAGATCACACGGGATCACACGGGCGCTTCCTGCTAATTATATGTGCATCCTGCGATGTCAGCAAATTCAATTTCAGGTCACTGTTGCCGGAACGGCACTGGATGGTGATTTTCATGCGCTAAAACTAATGAATTTTCTCTCCACTATCGCCGAAATCGCACTCTCGAATCGTGTAGACTATTAGGCCTATTTGTCGCAGAAGGGGGCCAGTGTCGACTGTTTTGAAATGTGAAAATAATTCACAAGCATGCACATATTTCGAGGCGGAGATGAGGCCACCTATTGCTTGGAGTGCTACTGCCTTCTTTGTTTTCCTCGGCAGGTCCGTGTCACTGGGGCAGGGAACCGAGACTTTCCCATTCGCTCCTCTACAACAACATTCCGACGTATGACAAGCGCTCAGCATGGTCCCACTCATGCACATTAAATTACCTGAATGCACAAAAACATAGTAAACGTCAAATTTCACGTTCAAATTAACAGCGGTGGAGATTCCTTCTCGGTCGCAAAAAGTGCTGAGTTCCTTGGGCAGTGCACTTCTGCAGATGGTGGCTCCGCAGCGTGGCAGCCATGAACGGCGTATGAAGCACCCCCATTGCACTAGAGAAGTTTCATGACTGGAAAGCATTGAAGGACTCTGCCAAAACTGAAACTGCATCAAGAAGAAATTCAGTTATAAATTATTTAGTGATCGTAGGGGAATATAAGCGGTGGTCCATGTATACAAACGTCTACTGCATCATTTGAAAGAAGAAAACGTGCAAGTTAAAAATATGTTGTCTATACTCCTTTCATGAAATTCCATGATAGATCAAAACCTCCAGCTGCAGTAGTGTATGAATTGACTACTCTATCAATACATACCTTTCATGTCATTTTCAGGCATGTTTGTTTGAATGCACTGGCTTATCCTGTGGCATTCGCTTTCAGCTAAACCCCTGTGATCAGGCTGACCTAAGCATGTAGGCTCTACTATTATCATGATTACCATTCTGAATGCCAGGAATACCACCCATGAATGTTTTTTATCAGAATAGTGTATGACGTTACGACTTGTCAGGGTGCAGAAAATACACATTTCTGCATGGTAGGCCATGAAGTTATCATCTTCGGTGTCTTCCTGATTGCAATGCATATATGAACAGTGCATCAATCACATGCTGTAATTCTGCCACTTTTCTGCCGGTTGGCTATGCCAGGTTGACCAGAACAGGCTGGGAAGTCTGCCAGAGTCAATTGGGGATTGTGTGAGCCTGCAAGAGCTGATCCTGACTGACAACCTGCTGACGGAGCTGCCCACATCGATAGGGCGCCTGGTTAACCTGAACAACTTGAATGCCGATTGTAACCAGTTGTCGGAGCTGCCAGCCGAGATAGGTCAGCTGGTGCGGCTGGGAGTGCTCTCACTGCGTGAGAACTGCCTTCAGCGGCTGCCCCCCGAGACTGGCACGCTGCGACGTCTGCATGTGTTGGACGTATCTGGGAACAGGTGTGGTAGTCTCTGTATGCACACAGTGTGGAGATTAGACTTGCCTTGGTTTCTGTATCTTTTTTTTTTCCTGTGGATACACCAGTCTGTATGAAGGTTGATATTCAAGCATGGTAATGAAAAATATAAGATGTGCATCTTTTTTAATTAAAAGAAATGTTGGCATTGTTACAGTACGAGAGAAAAAACTAGAACATAGTGGGCAAGCACAGTCAGCCTTTCTGCAGGTAAAGGTATCGGTTGTTTAAAGAAAAAAATTTTTGGGTTTGACCATATCTAATAATGACCGTACAGTCAAGCTCAGGTATATGGAACCGGGCTATTTCAATTTACTGGCTATATTGAACGCACAGATTATCCCGTTTAAAATCCCATGTAAAAGTATAGGAAAGTCGCGCTCTATAATGAACTACAATTTCGCCAAATGTTTGATGCATTGAACTGCATGCTGCGCCCCTGCAAGGGGTGCTTCTGCTAGCAGCGCTCACTTTCTGCGCACGTGCTCACCTGTTGGCAGCGCTAGTGCTGTGAAACCGCATGACGAGGTAAATGTAAGGTTGGCTTGATTGTGGCCTTCAGTCTCTTGTACTCGCTTTTCACCTCACATCACTGCCATGCAGTGAAGCCAGCCTAACTGAAGCCTCACGGCGACCCTTTCCTCACGTGACGGGCATCGCTGCCAAAGGCGTTGAAGAAACCAGTTCTACCTTAATTTTAATGAGCTACAATTATTTTTAGATGTACTGGTAACACGATTACACATCTTATGATGGGCAGTGGCTGGTTCCAAAGCACTGTCTGCAGTGGCTTCGATGCGAAGCAAATTAGAACTCGCAACGCGTAGCGAGCAGTGCGCTGCCAGCCTGCTGGTGGGTGGCATGTCACTGCAAGAAACCCATGACTAGCTTTGGTGCAATGTATTGTCGCTTCTAGGTTACAGATAAGCTTATTCATAGCCAGTTTTTATATATTGAACTCTTTTGCGATCCTTTTCGAGTTTGATATATTCAGATTCGACTGCATGTGATGGACCATTGTGAGCTAAAATTATATGTTGGGTTTTGTTCTCTTGTGTTTAATGTAGTGGTAAGGTAACTTTTTCAAGTGCAAAACTTATTATCCTCTCCTTCTTTTCTTTCTTTATGTTATAGGCTTCAGAATCTGCCTTTGACGGTGACTGCTTTGAACCTGAAGGCATTATGGCTGGCCAAAAACCAGGTAGGAGTGACAAAAATTTTTTTGCATAAATAAAAAGCCACCACGATGGCTTAGTGTAGTCATGGTGCATGGCTGTTGACCCGAAAGACGCGGATTCAATCCCGGCCTCGGCGGTTGGATTTTGATGGAGGAAAACTGCTAGAGGCCTGTGTACTCTGCAATGTCGGTGTACACTAAAGACCTTAGGTAGTCGAAATTATCCGAAGGCCTCCACTGCGGGGTCCCTCATAGCATGAGTTGCTTTGGGATATTTAAACCCCATAAACCATAAACCAATTTTTGCATAAATGTATTACTCATGAGTGAAATATTTCTTGTGATGTATGTCTTTTAAGATGGCAGGCACTGTCATTGGTCTGTTTGCTAGTGTTGTGTCGTGACAGATGATTGAAAAATGGTAAGCTACTGGTCTAACACTGTGAGACAAACTGAACCTGCAGGCAAAGGGCTACTTGCCTTCGTTTTAAGTTGGCATCGCACTTAGGGGTGTGTGAATATCGAAATTTTCGAATACGAATCGAATACGAATATGAAGAAAAAATGGCTTCGAATATCGAATTGAATATCTGGTCAGCACAAAAAATAAACTCAGAAAAGATAAACAAGCAAAAATTGTTGCTCATATTTTTAAAAAAATAGTCTTTGGCCTTTGCAACTAAAATAAACAAAACTAGACTGCCTGAGCACCGTATAAAAAAAAAACACGATGTGCGCAAAAATGTATACTACTTAATTGAATTGCATAACAGTATCCAACCTGTAATGTGGTCAGGCAAAATGCAATCCATAACATGACAGGACTGGAAACAAAAATAACATGATGGCTATAGTAAAAACCTCATTAATTCGGAGTTGAAAGAACCGACAGAAATGCCCAGGTTATTTGAAGGTCAACTTATAAAATGCCTCGCGGCCTAAAAAAAAAACGCAAATGCGGTAGTCTTATGAGGCGGCTGTATCGTGCAAACACCTGTAATCCCGTGACGAGCACGGAGTTTCGGCGTGCTGGAAGACATCGCGAACGTAGGCGAGATGGGAATGCGCATTGACGTTGGAATGGCGAGACTGCTTCTAAAAAAGAAAAAAAAAAGTGAAGAGCGACGCTTCAGTCAGCGTCTGAAAGTGGCATGGTGCTGAGATTGGACTACTAGCGAATGCGCGGGCCAACAGTTGCCATTGCAACGGGCGAGTGGCCAAGCTCAGAAACCAAAACTACGCGGCCAGGTTATTTTTTTGACCTAGTGACAGGGGCTCTCCGAACATTGTCACGCCTGCCGTTAGGCCCACTTAAGAGGTGCATGGGTTACAGTGCACCATGCAATACGCGGGATTTTTACAGGATCGCTTGCCCTGTTGTGACACCTCGACTCGCCCTTCGGGAGCCTCACGCGAAATTCCGCAAGTAGGCTTTCCCGCATAGCGTAGTTGACCAAAACAGGATGGCGGTCGTCACGCTCGGAGAGTTAAGGTGACGGAACGAATGCCATGGGTGTGGGCATTAATTAGATAGCATATTACGGAAGGATAAAAAATAAACGCGCTTTCGCGTTGCAATTGTTAGAAGCGGGTCACCCCCATTTTGTTCGCAGCACGTGTGGTATGTGGGAAAGCCCACTTGCGAAATTGCGCACAAGGTCAAGCCTAGCGGCATCGGAATGCGATCGGTCCACGCGATAAACGATGGAGAAGAAAGAGAACAGGGCCTTTATATTGTTTTCCTGGAACTTTAAACTCAATATTCAGATAATTTGCCCAGATATTGCGCTTTTGCCACAATCAAATTTACGAAAGTCGGCACGGTATACGATCGCTGCCGAGTATTCGGGAATTTCCGAATATTCGAAAATTCCCGAATATCATTTCTCGAATACGAATATGAACCGAATATGAAACATTCGATTCGTATTCGAAATTTCGAATATTCATACACCCCTACACTTAACCCTTTGTGCAACAGTGGGACATGTACTTAACCCTTTGTGCAGCAGTGGGACATGTGCCCCACATGCTTCAAGCACCGGAAAACAGAAAACTTTGTAGCTGCGTACCATATTTTTGCATGCGGAATACTACTAAACTATCAAACAAGTCATTTAGTGTGTTTTTATATTTTGCTGGTTGGCCTCCTTGGTGCTCTGCGTATTTTTATACGCATGGGTGCACAGTTTGACAAAATCAGTCTTCGTGGGTAAAAAAAAAATTGGAAAATTGTTGAGCGTTTGAGCCTTTTCCATCTGTCAGCTGCCTCATAATACTACTTGAAGTAATTTTAAATTTTTATACAAGTTGTCTAAGATGGCCAAAATACTGAGGTAAGTATGCATACCACATTCGAGCTCTTCTTACGAACCACTGGTAACACCGTGTGTACCCCTTTTTTCTACAAAACCAATAGTCGAAGCAGCTTGAAAGTAATGTCATTCAATTCCTGGTGTCATTCTGAAGGCAGATTTAGTACAGTAAAACCTCATTAGTACATACCTGCTTACCAAGTAGTTAAGGTTAAAACGTAGTTGTGAGAACTCCCCGGCTTAGCCACCATTGAAACCCATGTATTGGCTGACTGCCTAAGGCATAGTGGCTCATGAAATGCGTACTGTTTAAAACATACTTTCCGTCATAGTTCAGCTGATGCCGTGTTGTGACTTAAAACATTTTCTACCTTTCCAAAAACCGTTATCAATGTGTGGACTGCCAGCGATAAAACATTACGGCCATTTCAGCCGTGTTCCAATTGGTGCGGCGACATCCATGTAAACGGGAGCCCAGGAAGCGTTGCCCGCTTCTGTGTTTGTGCGCGAATGCACCGTTTAGTAATATTATTGCCAGCCCTATCACAGCAACCATCACCGTCACCCCATCAAGCCCGTATGACCTCGCACTGCGCATGCAGTTGCGTTACGTTGTGGATGTGTTGCGGCCTTGTATGCCATGGTGCTAAGCACAAAGATGGACCTCATGGAAAAGCTTGCTCCCTGCCTCACTGATTAAGAGACTGTTATTACTGGCAACTTAAAATGACCTCGACTTCTGGTCGGTAGGACGCTAATAAAGTGCATGTGCGTGTATTTTTGGGGAATTTACTGTATTTGTATGCATGTGAGAAGTGCACAGGTTGCACCTTGTAAAGGATTGAGTTAGCTTCTAGTCATGAAGACCCAGCATGCCTCTTTTAGAATGTTTGTCCTCTTGTGACTTGTTTGTTCAGTGATGGGGGATGTTTTGTTTTCTGTAAAGGCCCTAAAATTTGCTATTTATTTTCTTCCCTAGTCCCAACCCATGCTCAAGTTCCAGACAGACTTGGATGAAGCAACTGGGGACAAGGTGCTCACATGCTTCCTATTGCCACAGCAGGATGACCACACAGAGAGCATGGGTGAGCATTGCATGCTTGTGGGCTTTCTTCTCTTTGTCCTCCTTCCATTACAAACTGGTTGTAATACCTGTCTCAGAGATGGCATAACCCCAGTAATTCAAGTAACAGTTGTAATTTTGAAGTGCATCCTATCTCTCAACCTGCGTACGTACACCCTGCCTGCATTAGTGTTGGTGTGCTGGGACTTTTCCCAGTAGCATATACCTGACACACCGTATTTACATGATTGTAAGTCTACTCCAATGTAAATTGACCCCTCCCCATATCAGGAAAAAAATTGGCAGTGGCTTAGCTCTGCTATGCCAGGATATAGGTTGCGAAAGCTAAGGCATAGCTTGGTTAGTCTTGGTTAATCTTGATTGCAAGTCCAGGTTAGTCTGGTTGTCTGGCTAGTTGCTGTCACGTGGTTCATCACGCAGTTGGTCACGTGACCAGTCATGTGGTGGGTCACGTGGTGCGATGTGAGCACGGTGGCAATGCAAGCACAGCGAAACTGCGAGTACGTGGCCAATGTAGCTTTCGCTACAAAAAAGAAGGGCGTGCCCGTGGGCGCATTCCACAACGAAAATTTATTTGTCACTGGACTGGCCGTCCGCACTTGCGCCATCATCCTCACTAGTGCTGCCGTCGTCATCACTGTTGCGGTCCCACAGCATGCCTTCCTAACGTTGTTGTCCTGCGAAATCCCGCACTTCGCACACAACCGTCCCACGAAATCACGTGGAACAGCAAAAAAATTTTTGCCTCTCTGCAGCCGTCACACCTGCATCACCCATCCCGAAATCTTGAACTTGCGACCCAGCGCGCAGTTCATTTCTTAGCTTCAATGAAAGGCAGTCATCATGAACGTAGCCATGAACGAGCGCTGAACCCTTGCTGGACCCAGAGCAAGCACTGATGACGATTGACTAAGCACTACAGTAGAAACTGGTAAAACATGGCCAGCAGTGAAGTCAGATCTGTCAAGCAGAGCCTGAGAGAAACTATGCTTGAGCGGCATCGGGTCTTCCATCAGCTACTGATACTCCCCGGAAGTGCTGCCTTTCTGAGTGGCCGTGCTGCTGCGATTCGAACAGCGGCCCTTCCATCAACTATCGACACACCGATGAGCACTGAATGAGCACTTAAAGGTTAAAAAAAATGAAAATTATTTTGAACAAGTTCAATTCAATTCAATTCTTTATTCAGCGTGGAGTGCGCAGAATAGCCAGATACTACTGTGTGGAGCAAACATAAAATTGCAACCATGCTATAGCTGCCCGGATATCTCATGTCTCACCTTTATTGACGGTGCCATGCTTTGGTTTCAATTGTTAGTCGACCCCCCACTTTGGATTTTCAAAATTTAAATAATAAGTCGACTTACAACTGTGTAAATGCGGTAAGCAAGTTCCTCATTGCATTTGCAAACACAGCTGATAGGTAAAAAAAAAGATGGTAACAGCTCATGCATGCTGCATGTTGTTTTCTTCAATGGTGTAGAAAATCGTTTGCAGTCAAAAATTGCTTAATACAAAAATCAATTTTAAAGCACTTACCATTTTTCCTCAAGGTTTGAGTGCATGCTTCATGAGCAAATTTTTGTTTTATATGAAGTTATGTAAGCTGAGATTTGCTTCCTTCCTATTTACTGAACTTTTTTTTTTCAGCTATGATATGTAAGTATTTGAGTTTGACTCATTCGATTTATCAGCTAAAACTTGATTTTGTGCTTCTTGTAGAGCTACAAGAGCATCATTTTGAGCACTATTTTGCTCTGTTTTATGAATAAACCAGGGAGAGACAGTGCATTATGTCCCTTAACAGGATTTGATATTTCTTAGGGCAGTTAAACATCGGTTTAACAAAGTTGGTAAAATGAGCAGTTTGCTTCAATTTCGCTACGTCGAAATTTGTCTCCTAGTGTGCCACGAATTCGCCAGAAATGTGCTCCATGTAACTCACAGGGAAAACATTTTCTTCGCCAGCAGTAACGGCGTTGAGCGCGCCTTGCTTATATTGGGAGCATACGAGCCGCCTCAACTTTTCTACCCTGCCAACCACCTCGTGGGTGTCGGAGACAATGCACCTTTTTGGAATTATGACATTCCCTGTCCCACTCGTGCTGCAGTGCTTTCTGCTTCTCGCGTCATCACTGCTCTAGTGCGGATGGGGCAGAGAATGCCACATGGTACATGCAGCGTGGAGTGACGTGATTTGATGGATGCCGCTTTGTGGTTCTCGCGGGCTCGTGGTTTTCGAATGACGCTAGGAATGGCCCAAATTTGTTGAGCCACAGCGGCGAGGGCAGTCATGTTTTCAAAATTCTAAAAACTGATATGGCTACTGTCTGCAGGCTACAAATCTCTTAATTGCCATCAGGTGCCTGTCAGCAGTGGGTAAAGGATGACTCATAGAATTTAGTTAACCCCTTAACTAGTTAACACATTTCTCTTGTTTTTCTGACATCTTCCAGCACTGACATTGCTATGCCGCAAAAAGCTTCTCACTATCTGAAAAAAAACTTATTCTTAAAACTAGTGGCGGGCTTTCCTGAAGCCCCTAGTATATGGACATGTAGGCATAAACACTAAGGAGAAAGAGTACCTGCGCCGAAGGGTTCTCTGATGCTTTGCATTCTGCTCTTAGCGGTAGTTTAAGTGTCATCCATGATTTTTAATGAGAACACTGGCATGACTGTGTGGCTGTCTTCCCGCAGAAAACCTGCTCCGAGACAGCACAGAACAGGACAGCCGGCTTAGCTGGGACCAGAAGGCCGAGAATCGGTCGTCGGCCGTGAAGTTCGTCGAGGAAGCTGTGGAGGAGAAGCCGGACAGGGACCTGGAGGCAAGTGCTCACTAACTGTCGTTCTTTCCTCTCCACTCACTCTCAGAGCCATTGAGTGCGGCAGTGGCATCAACACAATTGGGGCTGCAGTAACCTGTGTGCCCACACTGTCATCTCTCCTAACCTAATACAGTCAAACCCAGACTTAGAATTATTGCTTGCGTCGAACTGTCAGACTATCCCCTTGAAAATCCCATACAAAAGTATAGCAGCTGCTGTCCAATAGAACATTTGATATATCAAAGTGCGCCACGCCTCTGCCAATGACCTTCTTCTAAAGGAGCTCCCGTGGTAACTTTTCATGCGCAGACAAGCAGGGTCGACTGCGCAGCCTTGGACGTCTGCTGGCAGAGTAAATGCTGTAAAACCGCGTGACAATGTGTACCATATTTACACGATTGTAAGCCAACCCCCCCCCCCCCCCCCCCCCCCCCCATATTGCACCTCTGAAAAAAAAAAAAAATAATAATAATGCCGTGCTTGTGGGCCCATTCCAAAATGAAAACCTATTATTTACTGGACTAATCATCCACACGTATGCTATCGTCCTCACTAGTGCTGTCATTGTCATCACTGCCGTGGTTCCACAGAATGTCTTCTAACATCGTCGTCTAGAGAATTTCCCACTTCGCAAACAACCGCAGCCTGTCATCGTCCCGCGAAATCCCGTACTTCGCAAACAACCACACCACGACATCGCATGGAATGAACGAAAATGTTTGTTTCGCTGCAGCTGCCGCACCTGCATGCCTCCATCACCCGTACCAAAACATCGAACTTGCAGCTCAGCGGGCACTTTTTTGTTTCTTTGGCGTATAAAAAAATGACAGCCATCATGAAAGTACAGTCGCCGACCGATTTCTCGGACCCGAAGGGACCCGAAAAATGGTCCGAAAAATCCATGAAGTACAAAAAAAATCACTTTATTGAGATGAAATCGGCTTGAAAAGGTCACAGATTTTGCCTTGCAGCAAATTTCTCTTGCTGGCGATGATTTGCACCTATATTTGCGCCAAAGTTGTGCTTTCACTGTACACGCTTAACAGCAAGGTCACGGCGTTTAGTTCAATTCTTTGGTTGACCCGGCGGCACTGGCGGGGCCATGTTGTCCACAACTCGAGTGTGCACCACACCGCTCGTCAAACACATGCAAAGATAAGGCACTTTTCGTTCAACGTGGTGGAACCGCCGAACGCAATCACAAAACGGCGAACGGATGTAATTTCTTGAAGACTGAGCACCGCTCGGTCGACGTGGTCGGAGATATCAAAGTGACGAAACGGCGAATAATGAACCTATGAGATCCGCCGCGGTGGCTCAGTGGTAAGGGCGCTCCGCTACTTATCCAGAGTTCCTGGGTTCGAATCCACGTTTCGATGGAGGCGAAATGCAAAGGCGCCCGTGGGCTGTGTGATGTAAGTGCACAAGATCACCAGGTGGTCAAAATTATTCCGGAGCCCTCCACTACGACACCTTTTTCTCTCTCAGTCCCTCCTTTATCCCTTCCCTTAATGCGCGGTTCAGGTGAGATATGAGACAGATATTGCGCCATCTCCTTTCCCCAACAACCAGTTTCCCCAACAACCGGTTTCCAATTTTCGAGGTATGAGACAAGGGATAACCGCCAGCGAGGGCGATGACAATCCGACTGCCACCTCGAAGTGTCAGAAATCGCAGAGACCTCTACTGGCAAAAATGAGGTACTGAAAGTATGTCAAGCCAATCCAACTGTAGTAAATCCACCTCAATCCAAGGTGGCGCCTTTTGCGCCGGCGAAAAACCGATAAGATGGCCGATTTTGCCCGCAGGCGACTGAAATTAGTCCGAAAATCGAATTTTCGGACAGTCCGAAATATCCGTCACGAATGTGTATGTGCTTCTATAGTCTGACTAACGGTGCCTTATAGAAGTCCGACATATCTTACAAGTGCGAATTATTGGAGTCCGAATTACCCGTCGTCTACTGTAGCCATGAATGCTTACCAGCCCCGAAGCACAAATATGCTTGGCGAAGCACTACATCAAAAACTGGTCACAAATGTCAAAAATGGCCGGAAGTCAAGTCAAATGCGTCAGAGCCAAAGAGAAACTGTGTGTGCGAGTGACATTGGCTCTTCCATCAGCTATCAACGCTCCTCGGAAGTGCTGCCTTTCCAAGTGGCGGTGCCACTGCGATTGGAACAATGCTCCTTCCATCAACTATCAACGCTTCTGTGAGCGCCAAGTATGCAGTTAAAAGCAAATAAAAAAAATCCGAACAAGCACGCAGAATGACCAAGTGCTACTAGGTAGAGCTGCAGAGAAAATATAATTGCAACCACGCTGTAGCATCCCTGATATCTTGTTTGGCTTTTCTTTACTTATGGTGCCATGCTTTGGTTTCGATTGTAAGTCGACCCCCCCCCCCCCCCCCCCCCCCCCCGCTCTTCGGATTTTCAAATTAAAAAATAATAGATTGACCTACGATCTTGTAAATACGGTACATGGGGTGCGCACGAGCTTGAGAGTGGCCTTCAGTCTGGCGTTCTTATTTTTAACGCAACACTGCTGTCATGCGGGGAAGCCAGCGCTTGATGCTCAGGTTGTCATGCGGTGAGGTTAGTTGTTCACCAAAGGCTTGCAGTGACTTTCGACTGGCGTGCTTCGCTGCTGAAGGCGACGCAGAAATGAAATGTACCTTAATTGTAATTGAAATAGTATTGTGTTTATGCTGTACCGGTAGCAAAATTATACCTCTTATGATTGGTGGTGGCTTCTTCCAAAACTCCGTCTGCTGCTGCCTCGATGCCGGCGGACAGCATATTGCTCCAGGAAGCATGCTGCTGGCATGGGTGCACCGTATTCGCACTTCTGGGAGCACTTCTGGGTTATAGATAAGCCACTCTTTTGCTGCGTTTCATATGTCGAATTATCGATATATCAAACTATTTCACGATCTCCTTTGAGTACAATAGACTGTACACATTCAGTGTGTTAAAACTGTTGGCCCATGTTACAGCAGTGCTGATCTGTGAAAATATTATGCAACTGTAACAATTAACGTTGCCTGAAATCTTGGGGAAACCATGAAGGCCGTTAGACTTGCGTTGCAAACTTGTGACTAAACTGAAGTTCTAAGCAGTTTTTTTTTTTTAATTTGTACATAGTCGTTTTTACAGTATCTTTTGAACTGTGTCATGCCATGCAGTCTTCATCTTTCTTTCTGCTTTTTCTTTCAGACTCAGTTTGTTCGTCATGATACTCCTCATCCAAGGGAGCTGAAGGCACGGCACCAGAAGTTTGTGCAGAAGACCAAAAACATCGATGGTCATGTGATGTCACACTCAGACGAGGTGAGAGGAGCTTCAGTGATCAGGTTCACCTTCAGTGGCAAATAGAAAGCTCTGAGTGCTAGTGCATTTTTTTGTTTTTAGGTTTGGTATTAGAATATGCCACTTGTCCATGATATCTGTTTTTTGGAGAAGCAATAGTGTTTGCTGTGAACTTGTAAAGGAATGGAAGTGGAATGTACCGTATAAATGCGTGTAAGGGCCGCACTTTCTTTTTCCAGATTTGGGGGCCAATTTTCGAGGTGCTGCCTGTACATGCGATTTTAGAAAACAAATCTTTTTTTTAAGTAAGAACACACCGATCAGGAAATCAGCTGCATTTATTCTACATTCAGGCGCCACTCGCGGTGTATTCCGACACCAAGCTGGTGCTGTGGTAAAAAGCTCTAGCCACCCTAGCTGTACAAGAATTCCACAGGAAGTCTCGCAGCACGTCCGCTATCAATGCGTAGCCGTTGAGCACCTCTTCTTTCAGTTTGGGAAACTTGCATGGCTTGCCTCGAAAAGTGCGCTTTTTGAAGCTTGTGTTCCTCAATGCATCCTTTTGGTTCCGCCATTGTCGGACGCACCATACTTACCTGATTCTAACGCGCACCTTTTTTCAGAAAAAATAAACCCTAAAGTAGCATGCGCGTCAGAATCGGATACAAACCGAAACGGCGCGAATTTCATCCCGCCCATCGTCATTGCCATTTCAAAATGACGCCGAAGCTGTTTGTTTTTGTCTGTGTCAGCAGCAATGCTCGTTGAAGCTGGGAGCCTGGATTTGTTTTGTGTAGCACCATTGCAAACGTTGCATCTACGCGCTTCCTGGCTGAGATGGCAGGGACTGCACCAAAGGTCCGCCGCTTCCACTATGAGGCCGGCTTTAAGAAAAAGGTCATCTTGTGCGCAG
This sequence comes from Amblyomma americanum, assembly GCF_052857255.1. Lineage (NCBI taxonomy): Eukaryota > Metazoa > Arthropoda > Arachnida > Ixodida > Ixodidae > Amblyomma > Amblyomma americanum. The sequence goes on from NC_135500.1 coordinate 219,081,007, forward strand.
AGACTGATGGCAACAGAGGCGCCACATGTGTTTACTGAATGCCGGATGTGTTCGGGACTCGAGAAAGCAGAAAGACCGCATGTTCCTCAGTAAGTCTACCCGCAAAGGGTTCAGCAAACCTCAGAAAGGCTGATTCCCTGAAATTGAGGATGCATTAGTGGACTTCGTCAAAAAACTCCGAGAGGACCACATGCCGGTCACAAATGAAATGCTCAAAGTAAAAGCGCTGGAGCTGGCTAGACATTGCAGTTTGTCCGCCAGCGAGTTTAAGGCCAGTAGAAACTGGACATCAAAGTTTATGAAAAGGAAAGGCTTTTATCTTCGGCAGCAGATTGGCATATGTCAGAAATTGCCAGAAGCCTTCGAGTAGAAGCTTTGTGCTTTTCAGAGATATGTGTTTTCGTTACGGTACATGTATGGCTACCAGCTGGGACAAATCGCGAACGCAGACCAAACGCAGCTGTACTTTGACATGCCCGTCAACACGACTGTTGAAGTGAAGGAGGTCAAGCAAGTGCGTGTGTTGTCGACAGGCAATGAGAAGACACGAGTAACTGTGATGCTCTGCTGCACTGTCGATGGCCACAAGTTGCTGCCATTCCTTATTTTTAAACGAAAGACGCTCCCGAAGGCAGTGAATTTTCCACCAGGAGTCGTCGTGCGAGCAAATGAGAAAGGCTGGATGGACACCGACATGGTGGTGAACTGGATCGATTGCGTGTGGCGCAAAAGGCCCGGGGCCAACCTTGGGCTTCACACTATGCTCGTTCTTGACGTGTTCCAGCGCGTTAAAAGACAAGTTCGCTGCGTGCAATACTGACCTCGTCGTTATACCCGGAGACATGACGGCGCAGCTTCAACCACTCAACGTGTGCTTGAACAAACCAGTGAAGGATCGGGTTTGTGTGCTGTGCAATGAGTGGCTTAGCACCCAGCCATTCACACTGAACAATAGGCTTAAGCGCGCGCCCTTGGAGACGCTCGCTGGATTGTCATCCGAGGTATGGGCAACAATCCCATCGGCCATTGTGGAACGCTCATTCAAAAAGTGTGGCATCGCAAATGTGCTGGATGGCACCGAGGACGATATGTTGTGGTCGGTCGAAAGCGACAAGGAGTTATCCAAGAGCAATGAAGAGTGAAGTTCGGCAATAAATCTCCCCCTCCTCGCGCACAAGTTTTTCGATTTTCTTGTTGACAAATAATTGGCGCGCGTTGGAATTGGGGATGTAATTTTTTTTTCTTGTTGACTATTAAAATTGGGCGCGCGTTAGAATCAGGTAATTACGGCACTTCTCGGCCACGTCAAATTTCCTGCCCGCCGCATGCTTGCCGTGCTCGATAGCAAACTCCCAGCCATGTAGCTATTGAGGTGCTTGCCCATCGTGGTAAAACTGCTAAAACTATAACGCTTAGCGGCAGCACGCGAAAGCCACAACTATGGTGAACCACAACTCCTGTGCCTTTGACAGCGACAAAACGCTGGAGCTGGTGATGCTGATGCCGATATGGATAACGGGAGCCGGTGAGAGCTCACTGATTCACGCATTCACGCGGATGCATTCGGCTGTCACACGCAGCGCAACCTTCTTGCATGCAACGCAACCTTTCCTTCCATTTCTGGATACGAAATGATGTTTTCTTCTGGTTGCTGGAAGTTGTAATACGCAGCTTCTGCCTCCGCCAGTACTGAATGCTTTTTTCGGATACTCCAAATTTGCGCCTTGCCGCCAGGTTGCTGTGAGCTTCCGTGTACTCAATCGCGTTTTTCTTGAAGGCAACGGTGAATTTCCATGAAATATTTGAGCAATTTTACCCATAGAATACAAATATTCAGTCACCAATTGTATTTCAGGATTGTTTTTTTTTTTTTCGTTTTCCTCATTACTAGCATATTTTGCCACATTCTTATACTTCGAAAATATGAGTTTTCCACATATTGCTATCCACTTCGAATCCCTAATTGATTACTGCGTCATTCACTTCATTGTCGGAATGTTCGAATATTCGTGCAACGCTAGAGTTGAGCTTCCGTCTTGTTTTACTTTGCTTCCAGGATGGTGAGGTGGGTGTTTACAGGCCTCATCGGGCCAGCACTGGGTCCATGCAGTCCACATCGTCGGTTGAGACGGCACCCTGCCAGTCCCGAGGTGATTTGCTTGCTCCTGCCATGTGCTTTTTTGTGCTTTTCTCGTGTTACCTCTTAGGCTGTGCACTTTTTTGTTTGGAAGGGTTTTGCTGTAGCTTGGGCTACTTTGCTTTTGCACACCCGGCTGTGGTAGAGCAGCAGCTGTATGTGGGTGCTGCAAAATTAGAAAGTGAATTGCTACTTAGCCATTTGCACATGCTAAATTATCTTAAGTGCCATAAAATTCGTTTTTGGCAGTTTCATCACAGTGGCCATTGTGGCTTGCAGTAGCACTCTCTCTCCTGTGTGTTACTGTTAGTGCACTGTTGCTTTTCCGTTGGTAGTGGATTCATTCCATGCATGAATGAAATTCTCGAGTGGCAGCTTTGTTGCATGCTGTTTTCTCCTTTCCTTCCCTCTTTTCTCTTTCCAGCATTTAAGCTTAGAAGCAACATTCTGCAGGTTTTGGCAGCCAAGGTTAATGAAATAAATATAAAACTGTGCAGCAAAACTTGGAATGGCCTTCAAAGAAAGAGTTAGAGTCCTCGTGTGAATCTGGTAGCCTTCGATGCAGAAGATTTTTCTGCTAGATAAATGAGCAGCAGAAGATAGTATCTCCTCAGTGCTCTAGCAGGAGTGTAGGAATGGCATCAGATATGCCATAGGCGAGTCTTTGTGTAACGCTTGGTGGTGCTTCTGTACCCACTGGGAATACTTCATGCTTACCTTCTCTCTTTGTAAAATGGTAGACTAGCACATCGATATTTGGGTCTTGCATGTTCATTCCTTCCCTTGAGTTTTACGGGAACAAGGTGTTCATGATGCAAACCGATCCACATGAAATGGTGGTTAAATGGCCGTGACCTTGACTCACACACCTATGTGTCACCCCTGGGAGCAGAAGGTGAGCCTGGTGGCAGACCTGGGAGTGGCAGCGACCAGGAACCCGATGGGCGGCCACTGTCAGTGGCGGAGGAGGAATCACAACATGCTACAAGGGTTGCACAGAACGGAGTAGCCCCGGTGGCCCCTGTGGGCGGCAGCCCAGAGTCTTCGGGTGACGAGGATGACAAGCGAGTGAGTTGCATGGGATGAAACAATGAACTTGCCAGTTCACACAGATTGGCAGGCTTTTCAAGCTGTCAGGAAAGCCATTACTACTGGTGATCTAAAATGCTGTTGGGAAGTGGATTCCTTCCTACTTTCCCCTACAATTGAACCTAGATGTAACAAACCTCCATATAGCGAATTCCTCGATATCAAGAGGTTTCTCAATTCCCCAACACCACCCCCATTGAAGCGCATGTATTTGAGACCTCCATATAATGAAGGTGTCGCAGCAGTTAACCGTGATCTAACAACTCGCTGTGGCAGCAGTGTGTTAGCTTCTGCTGGGTTAGAAAATTTGGCAGAAAAATTTCGTGACGATAAAGTCTGAACTGACATGAGAGGAAAGTCTACAATCGCAGCGAACAACTGCAGTTGGCACAAGGTGCTGGGCTCCATCACTGTCGGCGCAGCTCTGCTGCTTTTGCTTTTGAAACATCATACCACATGGCACTAGAATAGTTGCTCAGAAGCAGTGAAAGATAATACAACATAGCAAAAAAGACACGGCATGGGTAACACATGTCTACCACTGCTGCACAGTTGCTCGCAGGATTCAGGCGCGATAGCTCTCGCGTGTTGAGGGCAGGGACGGCAAAGCATGCCGGGGATGCAAGGCAATGAGCCGGTTTCCTGGAGCAACAAAAGCGGGTAGACTGAGAGGGAACATCAGGGAAGAAACAAATTGGCAGTAGTTTAGCTCTGATTAAACCTGGAGTGACGCGATAGCTACAGCTGGCCAAGAGGAACTTGCTCAGTTGAATTGAAAAGTCAGTCTTTCGCTGCTCCATCTCGCTGGGCGTTCCTTCTTCATCTTCATCCCACTTGACACGGTGCATGCGCACAGCTGTTGCAGCTCGATTTCGCCGGTGCGCCGCGCCGCCAGCAGCAGCAGCTGCTCCGCACCACGTAGCTGGTCATGTGACCAACCACGTGACCAGCCATGGTGCCGCGCCGCCCGCAGCTGCTCCGCACCACGTGTCCAACCATGTGACAGCGTGGCGGCACAGCTGCGGCGTGGCAGCGCAGCCACAGGGTGGCGGCGCCGCCACGTTGAAGGCTCACAATGCTACCGTAATGTAGCTATCGCTACAACAGGTGCCTCCTTGGCTAGTCTACTGGCGACAGCGCGACCGTGTGCTCTTATAGCTCGGCTGTGGTGCCCCCACCTCCCCTGCCCTCCCCACCTCACTCTTAGCACTGTTGCTAGAGCCGCGCCGGAGGTGGTGGAGGCTTCTGCCACAGTCGCGCTAGTGCGATTGTGATGGATTTCTGTAAACATTTTCAAGGTGATGTCACCTGCGTTTGTTTCTTTTTTGGTTTATGTTCTGCATTGTCCTTTCGAGTCTTCTTTTGAAAACTGCATGTAACGAAAAATCCCGGACTTCTTTCAGTTTCATTATATCCAGGTTTACCTGTATGCACCAGCTTGCCCAACAAGTCACGCTTCTCGAATTCAATGCGAAAATAAGATTTGGGACTGTAGTATGCTGTCTTCTCTTCTACTTTCTTCCAGCATGATTACAACATAGAAATCGTAATTCACACATGATTTCAGTGACTGTTTGCCTTCGCATTTGTTTCTGAAGCTGCAGCATCTTCTCGAACAATCATACTGTGCCTTTCCTTCGTCCCTAGTAAAGTCGCTGGTTATTTGCTAGTGACACACTATGTGCTTTGCTTCAGGTTTCCATAGCCTACTTTGTGCATCAAGATGCAGGGGATTTTGTTTTTTATTTTTCTTTGCACAGGAAAGTGACCGACACGTGGCATTCACGCATGAGGGGCCTGAAGAACCAACGGAGCAGCAGAAGAACCGCCTGCATCGCCGTGATACTCCTCACCATCTGAAGAACAAAAGGATTCACATGGGCAGCACTCGTGAAGATCAGGAGAAGGTGAATTCTTTGCCCGAGTATGACATATCGGCCCCAGTGGCCAGTGAGTAGAAAACTAGCAAGCATGATACAGTTGATACTTATTTATGAGGGGGACACTTCCTTGCTTTTCTTACTTTCCAACAAAAATCAGTAAAACTTTGCGTGCTTGTGCAGTTTTCGTTGTAGATTCCAAAAGCGGTGTTATTTTTTGTGGAGACCAATTACTGTATTCGCGTAATTTGCACCCCCCAACTTTTTACGCGAATTCTTGAATAAGTACTATCATATTTCGCACTCTCTGCTGCGCCAGACCACCAGCATGTACACACGGGTGCGCGCAAGGGAGGCTTGGGAAAACGGGCGCGGCCGCCGTGTGCGCGATTGCGAAATGCACAATCTTCACCCGACTACACGTTGGCGTGGCAGTTCGCGGTCTGACACCATGCTATGCTATCTCCTGTTGTCATTGGCTCCGACGACCACGGGTAGTTTTTCTTTGTTCTGCTGCCTATATTTTGCACATTTATCCACAGGCTCCCAGCTTCGACTTTACAATTGTTCACACTGATAAATTTTCAAAATGTCGACACCCAAATACAACTGAGAATGGCAGAAAATTCAAACTAGCCAATAAAAAGCGTCAATTTCGTCACATGGCACAAGGCAGTCAATCACAAGGCCGCGTCTCCATTTTTGTTTCTGGATGTTTTTCTAGGCTTTAAATCGCTCAGCGGTTGCCGCACTGGTGCAAAAGAAAGCCGGCGAACTGAGTCATCAAACGAGACCAAACAGAGAGCATTGTGGAGCTGGTTTTGAATTGCGCAGGCATAGAACACTGATGTATTTTGGTGCATCCTCACGAGTTCCGGTGCCGTGGCGGCATATTTATCGGGTGATTTTTCAAAAACTACGAGAGTCCTGGGCTTCAAACTTCACTTGTTGGTAGAAAAAGAACCTCGGGGATCCAAATATGACAAAATTGAAAATTCTACATTTTTGTAAATTTGCGGCTCTTAAGACCTATGTCTCCCCTCTTTGCGGCTGAAAACCGGTCAAAAAACCTTATTTTTGATCTTTTCATTTTTGTAGGTCTTTCCGCAGCTGTCTACAAATTTTTGTTGAAAAACATCGCCCTATTCGTGTTTTATAGCGTTTCAGAGACGTGAATGCGCACGCGTGGCCCTTTAAGTTGAGGTCAGACCGCACTGAACTGCACCGGCACTATTTTGGTTTCATTTGAAAGGTCGTGATTGAGGTTATTTCTATTTATCGGTTGGTGAACCTGAGCAAGCCCTGGAAGTGGTAAACAAAGGAACAAAATTGTGAGAAATGCATGTTGATATTGGTCTCCCAAATCGCATGACCAAAATGGCAACTTTTGGTTGGCTCGTGGCGTTGACCGCTTGCAGCCAGATGCCATTATGAGTTAGTCGCGCCCTTCCACAATGGTGTCTAGATGAGTTGGTGTGCCTCTCAGCGGAGGAAGTGCGCGCCCTTTTTTCATGAAGGTGCCACCGGTATAATCCCGGTTTGTGTCCGGTTCTTTTGGCCTTTGCTATGTGTGTATGAAGGGAAATCACTTCAGTGATTTTCAAGTGCGCATGATCTTATTGCGAGTAAACTGCACAAGGAAAAAGAGAGAGACGTGTGCATATTATAGTGTCAGGGATGCAAGAGTTCGGAATATTTGATTCGTTCATTTTGGTCGTGATAGGTGCAGTATCAGTTTCCCCGTAGTACTGTGCTCGTAAGGCTCGTAAGGATCCTACAGGTGAGAAAAATGGCTGCGAAGTGCACTCGAACCCTCTTGCAGCCCTTTAAGGTCTTTTAGCTGAATTGCAAGCTGGAAGACTCAAGATTTGGATGAATCAGTGGCGCTGTGTGTATTCAAGAGCTTAAACAGTGCACACACAGCAAAGCTACTGTGGAGGCTGACTTGCATGTGTTCTCTCAGACATCGCAGTGTGAGATGAGTCAGCTGAAAAAGATTTACTGTGTTATTTGCCATTTGTCCATCTCAAGCTGTGGGTTCACCTTAATGGACCTCTTTCTTCCAGGTTGCATCCATATTGATGCAGGCTCTCCGTCGGCCAGAAGAGGAGGAACCCTTGCCACCTCCGCCACCCTCACCACCACAGGAGCGCCAGAGGATGGACTCTGAATTTGAAATAGACGCAGCGAACACATCATTCGGGGATGGTGAGGGCTTTGTGGAAAGCTTTCCAGCCATTCTTGTTAGTGCTAATGAATGAGCATATGGCACATTGAGAACACTCTTAAATGAACTCTGATAAATCATAGGGTGAGGGTATGCTGGATTACAGCATAAGTATGCGATGCAGAATCCTTACTTCCGGAATAGAATTTAATGGCAGTGGCGTAATATGAAATGAAACACGCACTAACGCATGTTTCTGTGTTAGCCTGTGCAAACAACAGGTGTTGGTGTGATTCAAGTTTCAGTGTCAAGCTGCTTAACAAGTTCAGTGCACATGAAGCAGCTGCTAATGCGTCTGTGTCATATCACAAACAAAGGAGCAAATAGGCAAATAGGCAAATGTCTGCACACTCAATAGGCATTAGCCTCTGCAGCATTATCTTCCTTCGAATATGCGGGGATGTGACTTCATTGAATAATGTGCTTGTGGAACGGCCTATCATAATATCCAGTGTATGCATTCTTGCAGGTGGTGCTGCACCTGCTACTGTAGTGGAGGAGCACATGCGAATCTACGTTGAGAGGAATGCCTCCGGCCTTGGGCTGAGTGTGGCTGGTGGGAAGAACTCGACACCGTTCAAAGGGGACGATGAGGTCAGGGCCACAACTCAGTACATACTTGTCAATTTACTTGAAGCCACTTCTGTTCCACACTTGAAAATTTGGTCCTGTTTTGCAGGGTATATTTATCTCTAAGATCACCGAGGGAGGACCAGCTGAACGGGCGGGCCTTAGAGTCGGTGACAAGATTCTCTCCGTAAGTCTGGAATTGAATGCAATGCACATCAGGGCTCGGAGCTTTGTAGAATTGGGAAAACAAAAAAACACCTGAATTCATATGACTCGTTGCAGTGGCTCAGTGGCTTTGGCATTTGACTGCTGGTCCCAAGGTCGCAAGTTTAATTCCAGTTGTGGTGGAAATGTTTTGATGGAGGTGAAATGCAAAAATGCCCATGTGCTGTATGATGCCTGTATACGTTAAAAAAAAAACCTGTCAGGTGGTCTACAAAAATATTACTGTGGCCCTGCACTTGAGCATCCTTCATAGTCCATGTGTCGCTTTGGGATGTTAAAACGCACAATTTACAATATCTGAATTCGTATGCATAGGCTTTTGTGAGGAAATGCTTTGGTAATGTGACTTTTAGAGGGCTGCAAGAGTGTAGAGAAATTTCGTGCTTTGCCTAAGTATGTATATATATGTTTACTTGCTAATGTGATGGTGAATATCAACCTGTATTTATTTGTATTAGATGTGCTGCTGTCCCGAGGTGGTTGAGGCTTAGTGCTCATTTAGCTTTGACATCGCAAATATATGCTGCTAATGTGTGTAGCCATTGTCTGGCTGTTGATGACCGAGCACATATTTTACTTAAGCAGCAGCATCTGTAGAAACTGGTCTTTGAAAAATTGATGAGAATGCTTGCTCCACGGAAATCCAAGACAAAAGAAAGAAAATGAAAGAAGAGGGGATGCTCTCGCACAAGCCAGCCCATTATCCTAAGGTTTGAGACCTTCTGGGGTAGTAAAGGAGGGTAAGCCCGTTCCTTTCTCACAAAGGAAAAATTACTGGGGTGGGGCTCAGTCTCCTCCTCCTCTTTGTGAGGAGCTAACACAGTCCTGATGGAAGCATTGAGATACGTGGTAGCCTGGCAGTGCCTTATGTCCTCGCTTCTGTGCGACTTGCATGCTTCATACTGGAACATTGGGTACATCATAAAGTTTGCACGTTAGCCAATGGTTTTGTGCGAGCCTTTGCTTATCACATTGTGAGATAGATTGTGCTTTCTGTTAGAGTATACCGTATAAACACGTGTAAAGGCCGCACTTTTTTTTTTTTTTTCCAGATTTGAGGGCCAATTTTCGGGGTGCGGCTCATACACGCGACGTGCGAAATTTTTTTAAAAGTAAAAACACACCGATCAGGGAATGAGTGGCATTTATTCTACGTTCAGTCGTCACTCGCGGAGTATTGCGACTCCGAGCTGGTGCTGTGCTCTGGTGCGCGCTCATCCCACAACAAGTGGTGCAACATGTCTGCTGTCAACACATAGCCGTTGTTCCGCGCTTCTGTCACTTTGCAGAGCAAGTCTTGACAGTAGTGACATTTTTGACTGTCACTTGGATATTTTTTCTTCTGCAGGTCAATAATATGTCTGTAGTGGACATAGACCATTATGAGGCAGTGAATACACTCAAGGCAGCTGGCAGCAGGATTTCATTGCTTATAGCACGAGAAGTTCAGCGGCCCACTTCGTCTTTGGCGGTAAGAAGAGGAAGTTACTATTGATGTCTTAAGGGGGGAAGAGGGTCTTAGAGAAATATTTTTTAATATTGGACTTAGCGTAATAAAAACTTCAGCTATTATGTATTTTAGTGTGCTGATTTCAAATATGGTGTCCATCTTTGTGTATTATATGTCGTTTGTTATTTATTCAAGAATTTCGGTAAAATTATTCTGACAACTTTTTGAAAAAATTGGCTACTCAGATTCAAACAATTTTTATCCCTGTGGGTTTTACTATTATTAATGCTTGCAATAAGGGCACTTTTGGTGTTCTATCCCTTCTGTAACTAAAGTTATGATGTTTTGAAGTTCACATAAAAGTGGTGAGGAAAAAGGTGATTTTTATTTATGCCTTTTAATATTTTCACATTTTATTAAGAGTGCTGTTAATAATTTTATTGCAAGGTCCAATCGTTCAGCTTTCAAATAAAACAAGAATGGTAAAAATCGCGCGAACCAATACCGGGAAAAGCTTGTCAGCAGTGTGTAGGGTGGTGCAGAAAATCAAACTGAGAAAAACACAAAAAAACGAAATCAAACATTTTGAAGCTGTGTAAGCACATTACAGTGCTTAATTTTTCAAAACAAACAGCTTAGAAGTCGCATAGGGAATAGTCTGAATCACTTTTTTGCCATTGCGCCGCTTAGCAAGCTGCAAAAATGATTTCGAGGGTGTACACTGTATTGTGAAGCAGTCTCGATCCCCACCAAATCTACGACCACATTGGTAGCTCTGCAGGCAATGGAGGGTTGGCGTCTACATGCTCGTTCGCTAGCATCCACATCTTGCGCTAGGTTGCAGAAATTGCTGCCAAACTTGCGATTTTATCATCGGCGTGCTTCGCAATCCTCGCGATCAGCGCTGAGCAGAAATGTGTCTAATCTGACCCGCTGCTGCCAATCTCGCCCAAGCCTGCAATTTGCTCTGTGTTGAAGGCGGTCGCCGAAGATGGTAAACAAGCACTTATCACGACCGCCGAATTGCACTCCTGCGCCTTGTTATTCTCTTATCCCTCTTCCGATCGATCACTTTTAAGTAAAACCATCCTCCGGCTCTCCGTCATCCTCTGCAGCCGCGATATGCACCGCGCTCGAAACGAACGCCGGAACGGCTGCCAAGGTCGCGTCATCCGCCGGTTCATGCTCAGGCACTCGGCTGCTGCTGGTTGACATCACTGCTGACGAACTTGTGTCTTCTGCTTGCTTTCTGCAGCCTTTTTTACGTTTTTTCCCAAACTTATGCGCGCTGCGAACTTCCGATACGGTTTCAAGCCACGGTGGTCTTTTTCAAAATGGCGTCGCAAGACGAGCGTGGAGCGTTTAAAAAAATGGTGCCGGCCAATGAGGCGCTTGAATTTCGCCATGTGGTGTCCAACAGCCAATAGCATTGCCGCATTTTATATTTTGTTTTCTGTCTTTTTCTCGGCCACCAATCGCAGTAGACCTTTCATTCTGGCAAGAAAGAAAGCTGATGCGTTGCTCTTTCAAACGATTCCAAAGTCGCCTAGCTGCGCCGGCCACTTTTGACGCGACACGCGACGCAAAACGGGCATTTCTAACCTATTTTCACGAGCTCTCTTGTCAAAATTGCATCTTTGCGTGTCGTTTTTTCGTAAACTACGTGGTATTCAGCCATGAAAGTTAAAATTAAGATGGAAAATGAAGAGACTTATCCAACTATGACCGAATTGAAAAGTCGATTTTTTCGCGATTTTTTGGTCCCAAAGGCCCGCGTTCCCCCTTACGACTTGTAGAAAAGTGTAGAAGTGGTGTTATTGGCATGTAAAGTCTTTTGTCAGTTCCAAGGAAGCTTACAGCTATTGACTGAAAATAGAGTGTGGGTTTTATATGAAGCGGAGTTGTTTTTGTTTGGGGAACATAGCTTGCAGTTTTAATGCTTTGCTAAGAACGACAGTGGTCTGGAAGCAGTGTAAGTAGGGAGTTGTTGAATTGCCCTGATTGCCCTGTCCCATTTGCAAACAGTGCGCCTGTTTTGCACCGTGCAAGCCATAACGAGGCGACTATGCGTGAAAACAATCACTGAGTGCGGGGGGGTAGACAGAAATACAAGAAAGGCAATAAACGCTATGGTGTGCAAATTGACTCGAAGGATGCGGGTTCAATCCTGGCTGCGGCAGTCGCATTTCGATGGAAGTGAAATGCTAGAGGCCCGAGTACAGTGCGATGTTAGTGCACATTAAAGAATCCCAAGTGGTCGAAATTTCCGGAGCCCCCCCCACTATGGTGTCCCTCATAGACAGAGTCGCTTTGGGACGTCAGACCCCATAAACCTAAACATATATATTTCGACCAATGTTCCGAATAAAAATTCAATTGGAAGTTGGCGCTTGTCTGTGTCTTTTCACCTCTTTGTCCTCGGTTTCGGCGGGCTTTTTTGTCAGGATGGTATTATTGATTCTAAGCCACTCTCTTCCCGAGAGCATGAATCCTGGGAAGATTTGTTAGTTGCTAAAACTCCCAAAAATTCAGCCTGAATTTCTGAGAAATAAAAAATAATGGCTCAGCCCTGTGCATTCTGGAATTAACCAATAGTTCAGAAAGGAAAGAAATTATCACTGGTTGTGCCTCTTACTTTTCTTTTGCGTGTGCATACCAGAGGGAGCCAGTGACTGTGGCTGCTGCACCACCCAAGGCACCGCTGCAGCAGACTCATTCCGAGCCCTTGCGTCCCTCGGAAGGGGAGGAGCCTCTTCCTCCATCAGTTGCTGCATCAGTGCCTCAGCAGAGGGCACGACCACCCACCACTGGAGGAGCCCAGAGCCTGCTGACACCCCTACACCCTGGAGATGGTGACCAACGGTCGCTGCCCACCACACCAGAGCCACGCACACCCGAGCCAGACTTTGAGACCAAGCGAGAGGTATTCATTGTGTTGATCGCATTGTCGCACGCTGATAAAAGAGCATTGATGCCATAAGGGCGAGGACTGCTTTTAAGACTTAAAAGCAGTCTGCATACAGGGCAACTTTCAAAAAGCATGACTTGCTTGTTATCAACCAAGAATGCCCTTCGCTGCTTTGGAGCAGTTATGAAATTAGGCCCTAGATGACTGTGACAGGTCATAGCTGATGTGTCATATTATGACTTCTGAGTTTTAATGCTTCTTACTTGGCTGTGGAGATCGTCCTCTATTAAATCTTATTTTTTTTTTCTGTTGTTTGATGCTAAGAGTTGTTTCATTGGGGTAATTTCATGTCTGTACATTTGAACCCTGCAGGTTTACATCTCTCTCTGCAGTCGCAAGTGTTTTTTTTTGTGTGTGTGTGTGTGTGTGTGTCATTTCAGTGTTTTGCAGGCTCTGTGCTTTTTTTCCAGATCATCTATACGACACTGATAAGGGACCACAACGGCTTAGGGTTTAGCATAGCTGGGGGCAAAGGAGGCACACCGTACAAGGATGGTAGCCAGGTGAGTTTTCTCTGCCTTTGCTGTTTTTTTTTAGTGCATTAGCACTTAAGCCCGCACTCACTGATTTTGCCGTTGTCGGTCTAGAACCTCTGGAAAGTGGCCCGCCTGGGTGGGAAGAGCAACCTGGGTCTCACAAGCCCACCCATGGCAGCACCTGCTATCTCAGGGCAGTGGTGCATCGCTTAAACCGCTGCACCACTGGGCCAGGAGTGTTGTGAGGACTCCCAGTGAGCGAGGAATGTAGAGAACCTTGACTCAAACTGAAACCAATATCGAAGTGAAAACTGAAGTTCTAGCACACCTAATTCGCATTTGGCCTAACCATGCTAAATTGTCCGTCATTTTTCTCATTTTGGCAGTGCCATGTGATTACGATATTGGCTTTAATATTATTATTAATTTACAGCTTATTATTTTTTTCCGAAGTAGTTATGAATAAGGGTAATCAACGTTATATTGTTCTCCCAATTTTGTAACCTCATTAGTCTTTCGGACTACCGGTGTGCTGCCGGCCTATGTCCCTGTAAATCAGTCTGTGGGGTCAGACCCTTGCTAAATCGGGGGCAGGGCGCTCGTACCGGTTTATGTGGGTCAGCTTCCGCCAGGGGGCTGTGTCGAGTTATGTCCGGTGCACCAAATGATCGTCAAAATAGACCCTCCAGTCTTGTCCCCTCCACCCTGCTGTCTGTGCAACGACCGGCATGATGATTGCAGGCTGCCATCACCAAAAACTAGCTTTGCTTAATAGTTTAAGGTTCACTTTTCTGAGCTTCATGCCAGCCTGTGGTGATAGCAGCTATCAGGCATGACATGTATTCAGCCGGGCACACTGCATTGGGCGCCGATTGGCGTGTTGTTGGTCTTTTTTTTTTTTTCATTTTAAAAGGCACCTTACCATTCCCACACCGATGCATTTTCCTCGCTTCCGTCCATGTGGTTCTTCCAGTGCATTTAATCAAAGAATCGCCTTGTGCTAGTATGTGCAGTTTGTGTGAAAGAACCTCCTGACATGCAATAGTTCTGCATGTTGGTTGTGAGTTTTGTCAATCATTGTGAGTCGTCATTGGCACTTCTTTGCTTCTTTCTAATCAGTTATCTTTCAGCCATAAGCTGGCAAAGGACAGGGTTAATTGGAGAGACATGGGAGAGGCCTTTGCCCTGCAGTGGGCGTAGTTGGGATGATGATGATGAAACATCGCAAATTAGAAAAAAAGGAACATATTTATGCTTTCCTTAGTTGCAGTGACTGTTGGCTGTCTTCATATGCATATCGTAGTGAGTCCCTCAGTTTCCTACTTTTGTGGGCTCAGTTCTTTGTCATTTTAGTGCAGTGTTTTTATGGGTTCAGCCAAGTGGAGAGAAAACTAGTAAAAATCAGCATGACAGGAAATCGGGCATACTGTCAGTTACTTCTAGTTCCATTGTGCCTCGTTATCATGAGACAAGTGAAGACAAAAATAAACTTGGTTGGGAAGCGTGTGCTCATCACAACTGTCACGCACGGCTTGCATTGTGGCCCACCCACTTGCAGGGCATCTTCATCTCGCGCATAGCAGAAGGTGGAGCTGCAGCTCGTGACGGCAAGCTGCGTGTTGGTGACCGCGTTCTGTCCATCAACGGCATTGACATGGACGGGGTGCGGCATGACCAGGCCGTGGCCATGCTCACAGGGCTGGAGCGCTTTGTGCGGCTTGTTGTACAAAGAGAAGAGCTGGTGCTCAGGGACCCCAACCGACCGCAGCCATCGCTGCCCACTGCCATGGCCCTGGGGACATCCGCGACGACCACAAGCAGGCCGTATGGTGGGAGCCTGTACTCCTCTTCGTCGTACATGGCCAACCGGCCCTCGTATCTGGGCGGATACAAGCGGCCGGGACCCATTGGCAGTGTGAGTGCCGCTGGTGGCGGCGATGACACAGTTGCTGGAGACAAGCAGCCCGCGAACACAAAAGTGAGTAGTAACTGCTCCTTGCTTGTGTGTGTGCGTGCACTTGCATGCATGAAAAAGAAATTTAGTTGTTGAGATGAAAGGAAAGGCATAGTAACTGTATCAATTTTTTCTCTCTCTCACTAAGTGCAGCGGCTACATTTGCTATCAACATGCATATTTTTTTCCGCACGTGTTATAAAAGCGCCCGGGCTTTCATTTTTAGAGAATTCGTTCTGAGACCATGCTGCTGAGAGGCATATCAGCGCAGACTAGGCGCGTCACTGTGCTTAAAATGGGGGTCATATGCACCTCAAAACATATGCTTGAAACGACCTGCCAGAAATGCAATTGCGCCGATTCTTTGAAGACGCTTTGCGACACACGGTGCGAACATACCGGTGGAGTGTCGCTCAGTTAAGATTCCGCCTAGAACCTTTGTCCCACCACCATTTACTCAGTGATGTTTGTACTAGGTCAGTGTCCAGGCTCACCAGAAAGGAAAAAAAAGTATAAACGTTATCACAGTGCTCACCTGTGCCTTAAAAGTGAGACGAGTGCATCTTAGCCGGCGTCAGGCTTGCAACGACGTGCCACCCACCAGCATGCTGGCTAACAGCAGATAGTCGCGCGTCGTTTGCTCGGTGTCGCTAGGCCTGACGTGCTCAACAGTGAAGCGTCAAAGAAAGCGCTTTGGAACTAGCCACCACTTATAAAATATTTATGATTTTCACCAGTTTTCATCGACACGATAACTTCTTACTGAAAAGTGCAGAACTAATTTTCATTATGGCTTCATCAACAAAGTGAGCTAAAAAGCTGGAAGCTGTCTCTCACCAATGGCCGCGGTTCGCATGCGCGGAGTCCGAGCTGTCGGCACAACCGTCGCAGTGCATCACATTTTTATGTGCACATGTCTGCACATTATTTCCGGTTCCACAGGGAGTGTGAAACCTAATGAGACATGAGCATATCTGAGGGCACAAAAAAAAAAATGTCAGCTTCTTACTCGGAAAATATTTGTTGAAGTGGAACCTTGCTCTGAAAAGTGTTCATTTTGGGGTGGGGGGGGTAATTGTATTGCCTTGTATGGTTCGTTGATTAGGAATCAGAAATACTTCATTCTGGGTGGAAATTTCATTGTAGCAGGGTTTCACTTTAACACCAGCTTCTGGATGAGGGTGCCCTTCAGGTCAGATGAAGAGGCAGGTATGCATTTGGGGCTCTTGTTCTTTTGTCTCCTGTTTGTGACAGCAAGAAATCGAAACAGCACATAAGTGAGCATCTCCCCGGTGACACACTTGTTCCTTCCTGCGCAGACCACGTACTCAATCTACACCAAGCTACCGGGGCTGCGCAATGACACGACCACCTTGGCAGGCAGTGGGCAGCCGACATCGCACCCTGTCCTCCCACACCAGCCGTACTCATTCCCCAGCGCCCAGCGAGATCCTCCACTGCCTGCAGCACACCCCTCGGAACCCATCTATGCCAACAGTGGAGACCCCGGTGGTGTCGGCATATCACTGTCATCATTTCGCCCCGCTCGTGTCATGCCTCATGGCACCCATGTGAGTCCCAGCAGCTTACCACCACTAGGGAATGGGTGCGGGCTAGTTGGCGATCCATGACAAAGAAATGGAGCGCAACACAGAATAAAAAAGACGCACATAGACAAGTTGACACATAATGTTTGTTGCATGTTTCTTCTCTTGTGTTTGTGCTCCTTCGCTGCCGTCATGAATCAAGAAAATTACCAACTAGTCAAAAACTTGTTTTGCTTTGTTTTTTTTTTTGTTTTTTTTTCACTCTGGTTTGCCTGAGAACGGCGGAAGCACTTTCAAAGCAAATTATGTGTACGCTGGTAAGGAAGTGCTCTAAAGCAAGCAAGCTTTATGCCAATGCACGGGTTCAAAATTGATGTCGACTTCCGCACACTGCACACGCTATGCAGAATAAACTTATGGGACAATCAGTATTTTGTGCTTTCAAAATTACACCATTATCTTAACCAGGCCAAAATCTGTATTTTGGTTGCACTTCGCACGCCGTAATTCATAACGCATGCAGTGTGTATTGTAAACCAATAGAAACATAAAAGAAACATAGAAACAGTTACCTGTCCTTGTGCCTCAAAACATGCATACTAGCCTGATTGTGTACGACTGTCATTACATGGGTTTCATTGAGGTTCCCACCCTTTATGCTTTCTAGATTAACAGCATGTAGGAGTCCCACAGGAAAATCATATACAGTCGCCGACCGATTTTTTGGACTCGAAGGGGCCCGAAAAATTGTCTGAATAATCGAACAGTCTGAAAAATCCGTGAAGTGCAAAAATCACTTTATTGAGATGAAATCGGCTTTAAAATGTCACTGATTTTACCTTGCGGAAAATTTCTCGTGCTGGCGACGATTTGCGCCAAGGTTGCGCTTTCACTGTACATGCTAGACAGCAAGGTCACCGCATTTAATTTGGAATACTTCCCACGCTGCTTTGACGGACCCGGCGGGGCCATGTTGTCTACAACCCGAGTGTGCACCACACCGCTCGTTAAACACACACAAAGAACAAAGATAAGGCACTTTTCTTTCAAAGCGGCGGAACCGCCGGACGCAATCACAAAACGGCGAACAGGTGTAACTTCGTGAAGACTGAGCGCCACTCGGTCAACGCGGTCAGAGAAACCCAAGTGACGAAATGGTGAATAGCAAACGTATGAGACCTGCCGCGGTGGCTCAGTGGTTAGGGCACTTGGCTACTGATCTGGAGTACCCGGGTTGGAACCCGACCGCAATGGCCGCGTTTCGATGGAGGCGAAACGCAAAGGCGCCTGTGTGCTGTGTGATGTCAGTGCACGTTAAAGATCCCCAGGTGGTTGAAATTATTCTGGAGACTTCCATTACGGCACCTCTTTCTTCCTTTCTTCTCTCAGTCCCTCCTTTATCCCTTCCCGGTGAGATGCGAGGTAGCTCCGGCACAATTTCCTTCCCCCAACAACCAATTTTCAATGGGACAAGTGATAACTGCCCGCGACAACGTCGGCGACAAAAGCAAGTTAGCGGCGATGACAATCCGGCTGCCACCTCGAAGTGTCAGAGATCGCAGGGACCTCTACTGGCAACAATGAGGTACCGAATGTGTGTCAAGCCAAGCCAACTGCAGCATAAATCCACCTCAGTCCAAGATGGCGCCTTGGCAAAAAAGCCGATAAGGTGGCCGATTTTGGCCCGCAGGTAAGGTGGCTAGAGGGGGCAGGTGTGAAAACTGGCCGGGGAAGCGTGGCCCCGCAGCGCGCCGATGCCATGTAGCGGCGCTGACGGCAGAGGCGCGGTAAGGCATGCAGCCGAAATGAGCGCTGCGCGTAGGCTAAATTACCAATGAGGCGAAAATGAGCCTGTCTCGCTTACCGCGCGTTTTCTGCGAGTGTCAAAGAATGAATCTTTACCATAAAATAATGTTTCGTCAACTCGGATCATTATTCCCGTGAAATATGCTGCTTCACAAGCCCAGTTTGCATTGCGTAGCTGGACTGAAGCGCGTTTTGTGCATGCACATTTCGAGACGTTGCCCAGGATGCGAGCGACGCTGTAGTGGAAGGTTTCGGCATGATTTCAACCACCTGGGTTTCTCAACGTGCACTTCGGTGTCCCTGGAGCTTCTGGAGGCTTCACAATGAGTTGTCAAAACACCCTTCTTAGCCACATAGCCTGCAATGTAATATATCAGCCGCGCATCGCTGTGTCGCTTAGCATAGCTGTGATGGTCAACAGCCACTTTTGCTGTTGAAAGCATCTCGCCCTCGCATAAAAAAAACGCTGCTATAGACACTCCAATACAGGCGACGAAACGAACTGAACTGACTAAAACTGCAACGACATGTGCAAGGCCGACACGGCTGGGCAGCTGAGCTTACCGCGCCGCTAGCTGCAGCGCCGCATTCCCCCTGGCGGCATCGGTGCGCAGAGGAGTCACGCGCGGTCACTAAGGCAGATGCTGAGCAAGCTGTGTTCGGGTGCAACTTGTGTGCGGCAGCCAGCCGCTGTCGAACCAATGGCAGGGAGAGTCGGCGGGCACCCTAAAGGAGCAAACGCCAGGACAGCCTACACCAGAGCCATGCAGAAGTGGAAAAGAGAATACAAGTGAAAGTGAAGAGGAGGAGGCCAGGAGCTTAGCCGATACTACCCAACCTGTCACAGGAGGAAGTACTCAAACAGCGACAAAATATTTCCCGCAGCAGCACCACCAAACACCTGAAGTACGAGGCTCAGAGTATAGATCCCAGAAAAAACGGGAGAAACATGGGAGCTCACATGGACAGGGAAGGAAAGGCCAAAGTGTATTCCTATATGGGGATCACAACGCCTACCGTATGAAGCCCGCTATACTACAGGCTTCAAACTGGCACAAGAGAGTACACATCAGGACAGAGGCAGATGCAACCCTCCAAAAGGCCTGTGTGGCCCTGAATGATGCAACAGATGTCTGGCAGGTGCAGGAGGCCCTAGTGGCACTGCATGCTGGGATAAATGATGCAAGAAAGGAGGATTAACCAGCGGAGGGGGCTTTTCAAAAAGGGAAAGGCCACCTGGATACGTGGTTGCAGTGGGCTCTTGAGCACCGCTTCGTAGTATATGGTCTCCCCCAGATGGCGACCACCCCTGCTGGGCTTGCAGTGGGGAACGAAGGAATGAAGAACGCATGCAAGGACCTCGGACATCGAGTGGAGTTCATACAAACGACATGGGCGTTTGAACAGCAAGAGGACATGCTGTACACCGAGCGAGCAGCAAATGAACTTGGGTGGCGACTCGGGCACAGAGCCTGCTCTTCTTTAAGAATCCACCATTTTAACAAAGGCAGAAGAGGGCCCAACCCAGGAGTACACCCTGCAACCCCCTTTATAGAGGCCCTGGGCCAGACACTGCTACAAATGATGGGCAGGGGAAAAGGGTGATGGTTGGTAGAGGAGGCCCTGTTGGGGATAGAGGTGATGTTACTAAACTTCACACACAGCGAAGAAAGAGAAGACAACGACGGAGCAGAGGCATAAGTTACAGGCAAAGGATTTTTTACCTAAAAATGCAAGGGGGTCGACGGGAGCAAAAGTGGGAAGAACTTTACAACAATCTACAGAAGCAAGAAATCACAGTCGCAGGGCTTGTCGAAACCCATCTACGCAGTGAAGAAACCCCACCACAAAACAAAGACTATATATGGGAAGGCTTAAACCGCCTAGATAGAGGAAGGAGGGGTGGTGGCCAACGCTTTCTATACAGTGTTGGTTCCGATTGGGAGAGGATCATGCCAGGAACACATGTGGCTGACAGGAAATTTGGGCACCCGCAAGGCAGCACTGGGCCTGGTTTACCTGTGGGCAGGACAAGGGGCATACCAGAGAAACACTGATACTCTGAAGTGCCTAGGGACCGATATGGCTGCCATGAGCAATGTGCCAGTTATTATTGTAGGGGACTTCAATGCCCACATCGAGGATCTGGATGGCATGACGGACAGAATGGGCAGATTGCTCCTGGACTGATCCCAAAGACAAGACTTAGTGGTTGTCAATACCACGGAAGAGTGTAGGGGGCAGACAACTTGGACAGTGCACAAGAAGACCAGCAGCATAGACTACTGCTTAATAGCACATGCCCTTCTGCCTCAGCTTCGAGCGATGGTGAGTGATAAAGAAGGCTCCCAAAGCATCGGAAGCGACCACAACAGTTTTGTGCTGTCATTTGGAAGAAAAGGTCATACACATCTTGACAGGGCACACCCAGAACATCGAAATGATTTGATACCGACAGAAATTGAAGACATTGTGGCACTGCTGGAGAGCGAGGCTGAGGGTGTAGATATGCAATCATATGAAGACTTTGAACTGTAGATAAAAAAGGCAATGGCTTCAGTAAAACCTAGCCAGCGAATCCAGAAGTACTCCAGAAGACATACCTAGACCTAAAGCATGGTGGGACAAAGAGGTGTCCAATGCTCTAAAACAACATAAAGCTGCTTGTAGAGAGCTTTGACATGCCACACTGCGGGGCACACCTGAAATAATGGATAAGCTGTGGGAGGCATACCGTGAAGTGAAGAAGCACATGGCCGCTTTGGTACAACAGAAGATGCTGGCAGTTAGCAGAAAGCTCCTCCATGAAATTAAATCAGCTGGCATAGATGGCCCAGCGAAATTCTGGCGATATAGCCCTTTAGCCAGTGGCTGAAGCTGACACAGTGACCCTGCGAGAATCAACCACAGGGGAGGAGTACGAGGAAGCAGCCTGCCTGGACTAAATTGAAACACATATGGCCCACCAGTTCCAATCCCTGATAGGCCTTGATAGTGCAGCACTACCACCCACAAGCCCACCTGCCGGATCGGGATGTGACACAGTCACAGAGGGGGAGCTGAAGCGAGCTATGCGACACATGGCGGGAAGCTCGGCTGCAGGGCTGGATGGCATACCACCATTGTTAATAAAAAAGACGGAGAAAAGAACACGGGACCAGCTCGGGGACGCCTTGAACGACGTAATGACGACGGGCACTGCTCCACCAGGGTGGCGGTGTTCACGGATACGGCTGGTCCTAAAGAGAGGAGGAGACAAGGCCCTCTTGAAAAGCTATAGACCTATTGCAGTAGCATCCACTTTGTACCGCTTGTTTTGCCACATTCTGCGAGCTCGCATACAGAGATGGGCGGAAGGTGCTCAAATCCTGGGTGAACTGCAAAATGGCTTTCGACCTAATTGCCGACTGGAAGACAACCTTTTCGTTTTGACATCTTCCATTGGGATATCCGCCAAAGAGAAGTGAGAGCTTGTACTGGGCTTTCTGGATATAGCCCAGGCATATGACTCAGTGGAGCACAATCGACTGTGGGAGATCCTGGAGGCACAGGCTATCCCAGAACCGCTACTACACTTGGTGAAGGCCTTATACACTGAAACCCAGGCTGTGATTCACTGGGGGGCCTCAACCACCAGGCCAATCGACGTGTCTAGGGGACTGCGCCAGGGCTGCCCTATGTCGATCCTGTTCATGTTGTTTATCTCGGGCCTGGAGCGGCGCCTTGTGGAGAGCGGTGTAAGTTATGAACCTCACCTACATGGAGGAGGGCGCCACTCGTACTCGCAGGCTACCAGCCTTCCTGTACGCAGACGATATAGGGGTAGTACTGCTTGCGGACAACGTGGGAGATCTCCAGAGCCTCCGTGACATGTGCTCATCTGAGGGCGATGACCTCGGGCTCTGTTTCAACACTGCGAAGTCTGCAGCAGTCAGGTTCCCGCCAAAGGCATACGAGCACAGTGGGAAAGAGACCCCACCCCTGCATCTTCAGAACAGCAGTGTCCTTTGGTTGCCGTCCTACAGATACCTGGGAATAGAAATCTCGGCGGGCCAAAACTATGTACAGGATTTCGAGAAGCGACTCCAAACGAAGGCCATCAGACGACGGGCTTTCCTGAACTCACGCGCCCTATGGGCTTTCAACCGATTTGAAGTCATCCGATCGCTATGGAAGGCAGTGGCGGTGCCAGACCTTACCTTCGGCAACGCAGTCATCTGTTTATCCTCCGTGCCTCGCCTAGGTTTGGAGGCGCGACAGAGAGAGTTGGGATGAATGGCCATGGGAGCTCACGGCAGTGTGCCGAACGAGGCGGTACAGGGTGATCTGGGGTGGTCTTCCTTTGAGGCACGTGAAGCCGTAGCCAAACTGACCTACAAGCGCCGCCTTAGCGAAATGCAGGACGGCCGCTAGGCGCAGGAAGTGTTCAAGTATGTCCACCTGAGGTGTGTCAACACCAAGTGGGCCCGTCGCACCAAGAGTCTGGCGGATAAATACTTAGTGGTACCCCTGTGGCGGATAAATACTTAGTGGTATTTCGAAGACTTTTATGATGGGGGGGGGGGGGGGGTCATGGAAATGCCATGGCTCGAGTCTGAGGTTGTGTTTGTTGTGCTCAAAAAACGATGCTCATTGTGGGTACACAGCACGATCGTGAAAACTGAATGGTTCTGCAGTAGGGGCTTTGCATGATCACTGGGCAATTTTTTTCCTGAGGTGTGCGGCTGTGAAGTTTGCAAAACGAGAGTTTTTCGGCGCACTGTTGTCGACGACACTGTGCTAATTCTTTGATTCGAGTGTCGCTGTTCACGCAGCGTCGCGTCTGTGTTGTTGACAGATGTCTAGGAACAAAATTCAATGACCTTACCACGCATTTAGACCGCTTGTCTACTCGGATGGCGTGAATCGAGCATGATCGGCTCGAGAAAATCGCTGGGGAAACACCGTAGTTGCGTTGACACGCCATGTTGACTGCCTGACTCGCCACTGACGACGTTCGGATTTTTCATGTTTTCGGCAAGATATCGGTCTATTTGAACTGCAACATAGCTAGGGGCGATGTTTTATTGCGATGCAGGCTAATTATTCGAGCGGCAAGCAAATTTCTGGACCGTCTTTCCCAAAGTCGTCTTCCCTCGCATCGAACACTGCAAAGGGCATGCGACCAGCAGTCACTTGCGGCCAGGCAGCAGCTCGACAACACCATTGTTCGCACTTGCAAGTGCTGCCTGCTGGTCGCCTTCTCGTTTGAAGCACTCTCGGGAATGACGTTGTTCGCGCGCTTTCGAGAGATTCGTCTGCTTTGGCCAATGTGAAACGCTTAGGCTTAGCGACGACTACAGCAGCCAGGGAGCAGCTCAGTTCGTTGCCAAAAGCTCAGCTCGCTCGCGACTCGCAAGTGTGAATGGGCTCATAATTGGAGGGAAACTTCTTTTGTGCTTTTTGGCACGTTCCAGTGCCAGAGGTGCTCATTAGAGCGGTAATATTTTGCTCACTGAGCGCACCCGATGGAATGCTACGGCGCAAGTCTGCCCACGGTCTTTTGGCCACTTTTCGGCATACAAGAGACCGCAGTTTTCTGGCATCGCAAAGCTTCATGAAAACTTTATTTTCATTTGGATTCTATCATGGGGGACATCAGCGATGCGACTGCGACCAATTCGGGCGTGCTGCACCATGGAATTTGACAGCTTCCGTTCGCTCTGCTGTAAGCAGCAGGGGGCACTCGGCACTCGCTTGGTACCCGTTACTAGGCAGGTCATCGGTCATAGATTTGGTATTTTTGTGGCCTGTTCTGTTCTGTGGCGGCATTGATTTGACACTGCATGCGCAAAAGGGTCGCCGCTGCTGAGCGGCAGCAATGCCTCCACTTGCCACTTCGCTCTAATCGGGTCAAGCTCTTCGTGCGCTTCGAGTAATGCGGCTTAAAATGCATGCGTTTGGGTCGGGACTGGAAGAAATTTAGAATAAAGCGATATTTCGAGTAAAGCGATTTCGTTACTGAGGGATTACTGTATCTCTATAGCCGCTATTATTTGCTCGGCCACGACGGAAACAAGTAGAAAACACTCTTGTCCTAGCCCTCTTCAATGTGGCACTTGCAGACACCTCAGTATGCCGACAGTTTAGGCGTTTTCCTGGGTCACCCTTCCACACTTGTAGCCGTAGTAGTTGCCTTCGTCCTAGCATACAGTGCAGCAGTAGCCGCTAGGCGGCGCTAGTCGTAAGTGGGGAGACTTTAGGGCAGGTTCTCTATACTGCTGTTTGCTGACTGCATCGAGGTTTTGCACGCGCGCTGTGGTATCCATTTCATGATTGCAGTCTTGTCCTGCTTTGTGTGTGTCAGAGTTATTCACTGACTGAATATTCTTTCTCTTACTTCTGCACTCCATTTCAAGAGACATACTACAGTATAATCTCAATGATAGGAATCTCATGGGTTTGTGAAAATGTTCTTGATTTACATAGATCTGTTTATGGCTGACTGGATTTATTTACAGCCACGTGCCACCACTGACTGTTCGCTGTGTGTACCGCGCAAATGGTGTTCGCGATGTTGGCGACGTGTGGGCAGTTCTCCACCGCTTACTGCTAATGGTGCAGGCAGTGCTGTATGTAGTGTTTCCTGGAGGCTCGCACATTTTCATTGGCTCACGCATTTTCGTCATCTGTAGTGGCACAAGAGAGTTTTCGGAACATCTGAAAATCGGCACATAGTGCACAATGCACTCTGGCCAAGAAGCTTCGCAAATTTGTATCATCCGAAAATTCTTATCAACCGTGATCGTACCATCGAGGTTCTGCTGTATGTCATACGGCCACATACATGACATGTCACAGTTCCTTCATAAGGAACATTACAGCATTATGATGCCCATTGGCATATCTTTTGTCTCCCAAAAGGTGGGGCATTGATTGCTTCAGGTGCCTTCACAAGATCACACATGTAACTATAGGCTCTGCTGCTTATTGCCATCAGCATCCTGTCCTACTGTCGAGGATCTGAATTATTTTGCGCTTTTCACTGGCAGTGTGGCTGTAGATGACCCATGCACAGTTGGCTGGTCACGTGTGACTTCCTTTGAATTCTGCTCCGAGACATCTTTGGTGGAGGGTTATGGGAGGTAATTGCAGTGGCCGAGGCAGGTGGAT
This sequence comes from Amblyomma americanum, assembly GCF_052857255.1. Classification (NCBI taxonomy): domain Eukaryota; kingdom Metazoa; phylum Arthropoda; class Arachnida; order Ixodida; family Ixodidae; genus Amblyomma; species Amblyomma americanum. Next base: position 219,106,488 of record NC_135500.1, read on the forward strand.
GACTCCTAATGCCGCTGGCTGGCTTGAGGAGACTGTCGCCAGCTCATTGCTTTCATTGGGTGGTCTGTGCCCGCCTGCAGGCACATGAGTTGCTGACGTGTTACGCTGGCATTTGGAGTTGTCAGACGTGTGTGTGCCCACCACTGCAGCCATGTGGTGTATATTTCCAGGCCATTGGAAATGGCTTCCCACCGGCAGCAGGTGGTGTACAAGCGGCTACTTCGAACCCACCTTCTTCACCGTCGTCCCAGCGGTTGAAGGGACCCCTGGTGACCGTGACAATTCAGCAACCAGATCCCTATGCGCCTCTGGCCGCTGAGTTTCCCCCGGCGCCAAAGACCTTGGGACGTACCACCGAGGTGATCACACGAACGACCCTCACTGAGACGACCACCACGAGGGTCACCAACAACATCCTCTCGCTGACACCTGGCTCCGAAGAGGTGAGGCTTCTTGTTCTGGTGCAGCACTCATTATCAGTTCCTGTTTGTGTAGATTCATGTGCTTTTTGAGCTGATCTAGTTTATTTTTTTAACAGTAAGAAATTTCCTCTGGGGGGTATGCTGTGGAACCTGCATACAGTAGACTTGGGAAACTGAGAACCCTGTAATATCGCGGAATTGGCTATGTGGTGTCTTATTGCATTCAGATTTAATTTAGTGCATTTTCTGTTGAGTTTGCACTGCACTGATTTTGGGCCATCACTTTCTTTCTGCAGGATGTCACCCTTGTGAAAGCTGGTGGCCCCTTGGGTTTGAGTATAATTGGTGGCACAGACCACCCTTGCCATCCATTTGGTGCTGATGAGCCAGGTATCTTCGTTTCTAAGGTGAGCGTTCTTGCTGCCCTCAGGCATGCTTCAGACCTCTCATGCAAGCCAAGGTATTCTTTAGTTGCACAGCAGCAAATGTTGTTTCCAGCTGCTCATTCTTACTTTGAAAACCTTGTATATTTTATTGTTCTTTGCTTGTGCTACAGATTGTACCAGACGGGGCAGCCTCAAAGTGTGCACGGCTCCGCGTAGGTGACCGTTTACTCAAGGTGAGTTGAGTAATGAATACGTTGAGTTAAGTTGCTGCTTGCAACTGGTCTTTTTGATTGTAGGGATTGTTGTAGGCTACAGTGATTACAAATCAATTTTAAAACCCGAATGTACGAATTCATTGATAGGGGGATGCTACTCGAAGACATTTTTTTTTTTTTAATATACAGTAGCCAGTCGATTTTAATTTGGACTTGTGCGATATTTCGGGCTCCGCTGAGGAACCGTCATGCACATCACAGGAAAGTGTACATTTTCACAACCGATATTTCGAACTCTGTGGAGTCCAGAAGTTCTATGCCACGTAGGAACGTGGCCACATAGAAGTGCCACTTAGGAACGTGGTCGAGCGGTGAGGGTGGAAGCTGTGCGAGAACCCTCTTATGCTACCTATGGCATCGAGACTGCCAGATTCGAAGGTGCTCGTTATGATGAGGACGGCGCTGGCAAACACACTCAAGGTTCGGTTACATTACACGTAAATACCCCCGAAAGCAGAAGATTGGACTGCCGTTGCCATGGCTCAGTTGGTAGGTCACCGGACGTGAAATTCAGAGGTCATGGGTTCGTATTCCACCGGCGGCATGTGGTTGTTTTTTTCTTCTCCTTTTGTTATTTATCCCCCATTGATGAAAACTGCAAACGAAAAAAAGAAAAAAACATCTATGCTCCTTGGTTTCGGTGACTGTTGGCTCCTGTCATGTATGTCATAACGAGTACCTCTATGCCAATCGCAGATTAACATTGCATTCCTTTCTCACAGCAGATGCAACAAAGATTGTTGCTGATAATAACAATGTTAACAGAATGACAATTACATTCAGGCAGTGTTTATGTTCAGTGCTCTAACCACAGGGTTGATAGGGTTCTGTGAGGGCTACTCTCTCAGTGACATGCTGTCTTGCTTACATAGGTGAACGGCATGGACGTTACAAAGTGCACGCATCAGGAAGCAGTGATGGCCCTGCTGGACCCGTCTTATGAAGTGGTGCTCAGTGTTCGCCACGACCCCCTCCCGTCGGGCTGGCAGGTAGGCCTTGCCGACGACTCAGTGGTGATTTGAGGGTGGCGATCAATGACTGCTGCCGCTGTTGCTCCGTTTGTGGTGGCTGCCACTACCGCTGCCATGGTGGTTGTGTCAGATGAGCAAGGTTATCGCCTGAACCTCATCGTCACTTTCGCTTCCATATCAGATGTGCCTTAGTTCCTTTTCTTTGAAGGCAAAGAGTTGTCAAGCTTGCCATATTTACTCGGCTCAGATGTGTGTCCTAACTCTTTAACTTGTGCTGTTAGGTATTTTTTCAAAGAGGGAAAGAAAAAAGTACAAGAAAACTGCAAAATCTGTGTGCAAAGTGGCACACTTTTGGCGTAGTGGCATATTACTCGTGTAGTTACTCTGGATATAAATGCTTTTCTTGAGTCTATTTATGGTGCTAAGTCTGGCTAAATCTTGCCATCCTAGGCATCAAGCTTGTTCACCAATAAACCAGGTGGGGTTTGAGGGATTATTTGCTCGTGAAATACTGCTCAGTAAGCAAAGGATATGGCTTTCTTGCATGCCAAAAGCACATGGAGCAGTAATGCTGCCACCAATCTCCATAGCAAGGTGTCCAGGCTATGACATCTGTGTCGTCTGCTGTGCAATTTTATTGGCATTACATCTGGACAAGTAGCAAGTTGTATTCTATAACAAGTGAGCCTTCTTTGACACTGCTGCCTTTCTGCTCCAAGTGACTTCATATAATCAAGTGCCAGACATGATAATGAGAACAGTGCAGCAGGGGAATTGAGTTCAGTTGAAAGTCCTTTATTGGGTAAGGAAGGCATGTGGTGATGGGAGGGGGTAACAAGGGCCGGCCAGAGTCTCCAGTGTTTGCACAGTCATCAGTCACCTCACGTTGCCCTGAGCAGGCCACTAAGGGAGCCATATCTTGCAAACACCGTTTATATCATTCTTTTTGCAACATATCATGTAGTCATCGGTATTATGGTCCCGTCGGAAAGAACAGCATTGCGCTCTTGCTAGTTTGCCTTGGGCCTGATGTCTTGTCTTAAAACAAGGTTCTTCTGCTTAAACTTTTTTTTTTTAACGCAGATGCACATTGGAGTCAAGTAATTATGGCATGTGGTTTGCTGTTGCACTGCTGTGATGCACCATTTCCTTTGTTGTGGCACTTGTTGTTTAGAAGACTGTATGTAGCAGCAGGTATGTTTCGTCTACATGAAAGAAGAGCAACACTATGTCTAATTGAAGGAAATTTCTCTGTATTTGGTATTTGTGCAAGAATACTGCATGCACTGAGACAGGTCTGCACAACCAAAGCATAAGGAAGCTTCATAAAAGAATGCATTTACTAGAGCTGGAACTGTGTGTCGTAACTGAGAGCCCCACATAGACTTCACGCTTACTTCACCCATTGTGCTGACAGAGATCCCTTAGGCATTCATTTGTTTTGTACTCATAGTGTGTTGTTGTTATTTTTCTTTTTCTTGGTTCTGTGTCTAAGGAAGCAAACAACCTTTACATCTGTTGAGCAAAAGGTTATCAGCTTTAATCGAAGTTGGTGATTGATTGGACGTAAGTTAGGCGTTATTTCTGGAAGTGTTCCGTTTTGAGCATTGCGTATTTTACTCACTGTGCTCATTTCACTGGCATCATTTCTATGACTGGCAGAGAAGTCACATTCAGGATTGCACTGACTCATCGCTTGCTTCTCAGCTGACTGTACCATGTTTTTACACCTAAGCCACGAAGTTTGCTTTGTTTATTTGCTGCTCACAAAGCAACTTTCTTTTGTGAATTTTCTTGTGCAGGCCTTGAAAATACTTATGTACCTCACAGCTTTATTTATTTGTGTTGTTTATATTGTTATCGTTATTTTTGAGCAGACACTTTTAAGGATACAACTTTCATGACGCAACATTGCCTTGTGCAGCCAGCTTGACTATACTGCCTTGCCTTTTAATCTCGAATGTCAGCAGCAGCTGCACGTCATGGTGCTTTACGCAAGCTTGTGTCCTGACACTGCTGTTAGGCAGCCCAGTATTGCTATTTTAAGGGGACTAGCGGAAAAGAATTTTTACAGTGTATTTGTATTTCTGATTTTACTTATGGGACCTTGTAAATATGCTGAGCTTACAGTAATGGCAAAAATATTAGCTCAGGAGCATGTAGACGCCAAAAGTAAACTAAGAATGAGACAGCTACGAAGGAAATATTAAGTTCTGTGGGAAGTACCTTGAGAAGTTCCATAGATCAGCCATAGTCATTCGTGGGTTTTAGTTTTTTTCTGCAACAGCTGCTATTCTATCCACACACAGGGGCATCTGTTAATTATAAAAAGAACTCTATCACAACCCTTGTACATTGTCATGATCAGAATTCATGAGTGTTCTCTAGACAACTTTTGTCCTTGATATCTTTTGTCCTTGATATCAGTATGGTTGTGTGCATGCTTGTTTAGCAAATATGGCTATACTATACTTGATGCATAGGTAGCCAGAATGGTTTCACTTTACCACATCCACAGCTTCGTACTCTAGTGAAACTGAACGCTTCTCAAAGTGGCTAATGATGTATAGGGGCTTAGTTTGGTCTGTACACAGGATAATCGTCTGTGGACGATTGGTCATGACTTGTTGAAAATCCTTCCTTGTAGCTCTTCTTTTGCTGCTTTTCCGCTGAGAGAGAGTGCTGTTCACCAAAGCCTTCATTTGCCCTCTTGAGAGAGTGGACTGTAGTGTGTAGTTTAAGCTGTACAAATACCCCCCGTGTTGTCTGATACGCGTTGCAAGGTTGACACCAGTCAAACCTTGCATTTTCAACACCTTCAGGACTCTAATTTGCAATGCAGGCAGTTGTGCACATTGTACTTTCTAAATGTTTGCATCGAGGCTCTTGTTCTACCAACGCAATTGTTACCAGCTTTGTGGAATTTTTATTGCAGTAATGAACTGTAAGCAAGTTGTTTTGCTTTTTTTGAGTTTTGCCATATGTCCCAAGGCATGAACTGAAAAATAAAACATATTTTAACAAGATACACTTGGTAGGGTTTTTTTTAACGAGTTGAATGCTTACCTCTAGATTGCATGATCATTAGCTTAGCAACTATAAATTGTGTATTGTGTAGTGTGGGCATGCTGCCGGGGAAAAAAAAGTACAAAGTCAGGAATGGCTGCTAAAAGCAGTATGAACATTTCTTGGGGGGAAAAAAAATTGTGGTCTCAGTCTTGTAAACCGTGCATTGGTGCTTGCCAGGTGGTTTATGCTTATTCACGTAAACGTTGGTCAGAATTTAAGAAAGTTGTTATTCTATTAGTCAGCATCACACTTCTTAGTGCTTTGGTCAGTTTTACATAAATTTCTCTGCAGTGAAACAGAGCCTTAATGTTGGCTGGAAGTAGTGTTGTGGTGTGGTGTTGCAGTCACATATGTGGTGTTGCAGTCACATTTTATGAAAACGCACTTGAGAAGGCAGTGCTGTTAGGCGCGCCCTACTTTTTGAATTCCAAGTCTGTTTGGTATACATTTATGATTAGTCTGCTGCTTGTTGTGGTGCAGTTTTATGTGGTTGCGCAACCTCTAAGGCATATGAGTTTCTTTAGTCTCTTTACCAGGAAGGATACTTCTGTATTTTAGGAAAAAGTCATTTATATAGCAGGTTGTACACGTGAGAAAATTTGTTTTGCTCTTGTTTTTCTGTATGAAATTTTTCGCTTCACTTTTTGCAAATACAGTCGGTTAAGGATATATTGAATTATTGTTTATATCAAACAATTGGAGCACCCCATGAAAATCTTGTGCAAAATTATAGCACTATTGTTCATGTTTATCATACTTCCACTTACCATAAAATTCGATTAATTGAATGGTGCACTGCACCTCTGCAAGTGGCACTTCTCCTACGGATGCTCCTGCAATCATTTTTCGCGCATGGAGACCCGTCAGCTGTGCGGAACTTGGCTCCTACTGGTAGTGCTAGTGCTGTGAAATTGCATGGCCTTGTGAACATAGGGAGTGCTTGAGGGCAACCTTCGGTCTTGTACTCATTTTCCATGTAGCACGGCTGTCGTGCGGGAAAGGCATCATTTGGTGCACAGCTTGTCATGCGGTAAAGCCATTCTAACTCACCGAAGCTTAATGGTGGCCATAGCTTGGCGCGCTTTGCTCATTTCGCTGCCGAAGTCATTGCGGAAACAAACTGTACCTTAATTTTAATGAGAGATTATTTTATTTATAATGCATTGGTGCAGGATTAGACCTGTTATAATAATCGGTGGCTAGTACCAAAGCACCCTCTGCTGCAGCTTCGTTTCGAATCAGGCTAGGCCTGGCAACACCCATCCTGCCAATGTGCCGATAGGTGGCACGTTGCTGCAAGAAGCCCGTTACTAGCATGGCCGCAATGTATTGCTTCTAGGTTACAGATAAGCTTACCTATTGCCATTTTTTATATATCAGGTTATTGATACAGGAAAACAATTTCGCAGTCCTTTTTTAGTTCAACATATCCAGGATCGACTGTAGTAGCAAATGCTGGTAAGTTAGCTGAAGGTATTGAGTATAACTGATGAATCGTCAGTGTTAAGCTGAGCTTGCCATACTGCATACTTGCACTGAGGTTTGTTTCATTTGCTGTTGAATTTGCTGTCCCTGAAAACACCAAATGGTCATCTTATATTGAACTTTTTTTTCTTTTCACTGCTGGTACTCTAAAAGGCTGAACCGCTAGCTGTAACAGTAAGTACCGAAAGTGAATGAATGCATCTCTTTTCCTAAAGCACGGTGTCTTACTCCAACTTGGTTCCACCTTCCAGTGTGAAGTAAATGCACTATGTTATGTTCTGTTTGCATCATGCCGTTTGATTGTATAGTCGGCGTTGTTTTGAAGCTGAGCACCACACTTGGCATAGGGACTGCCTCAAAAGCTTTCTCCTTTAGTGGGGTTGTACCCTGCTCACATCTTTGCACCAACAAAATTTTTAGGCCTGCCAGCCCGACCATAAGAAAATATGTATTTATGTGGTTTCTTTTAAGGCTGCATGGGTGTTGTTATATTTACATTATGCATAACATTTTGTATTCAGATGTTGGGAATCGTATGTACACAAGCACTTAAGTATGCCAATAGATTTTTAAATGCAGTGGAATATTCAGCACTCTTCTCACAAGTCTCAAGCTGTCGAATTTTGAGAAAGCATGTGATTGCATCTATCACTCTTTCTGGCAATGTTGATGTTTGTCTGGCAGCAAAAGGCAGTCACTCAATTTAAACTCGTGACATCTGCATCAAAAACAGATCCGTGGTTACCGTTTGGAAGTGAATGGTGGTGTAACGTAGCCTCAGGGGTCCATGCCAAAAAAAAAAAAAGAACTGTCAATGCACCGCATCTTACTTGAGAAAACGGCCACATATGACAACACTTGTATTTCAGTATTTCGCCTCTGAACTTATAAAAGCTTTGTTTTCAGTTAAAGTAACATGTTTATCGTTAGAACTGGGTAATCTGTCGATGCAAGCCGTGATGCCCTATTATCTACAGCCTGTGAGGTAAATAATAATCAACCATCCTGCAAGCTTTCCTTTGATGACAGTATGGGGTGAAAGCAGGCATGTAGCACAGTGTGTTCAGTTACTTTGTGTTGTTTTGTGATGCAAAAGGAAGCGTGAGTTTTGTACCTACTTTATGAAAAAGGTCACTGCATGTTTAAGCCTTGTATCAGAGATTTGCCTTTCTCTCAACTGTCATTGAGAGCAATCAAGGCAATTGACAGTGTGCTTTGTAGTCATGTTTCGCAGTTGCCATAATATAATGGGCATTAATGTATGAACGACACACATAGGACGTGGCTCAGCACACCTGGTTCTCGCATCTAGCAGTCACCTTCGTATGAGGGTTGTGAATGGAATCTTTGGTGAGCCACTGCATGCCTTCTTGCCACGTGTCATGTTCACCACAGTGCATAGGTTGTGAATGGTGGCATGAGGAAGCTGGTTCAGGCTTTCTCTGTGTGGCTGAATTCTGCTGCTGCTGTAAAAGTTGGTTTATGTAGCTGTACCTTATGTTCTCATGTCACACTTTGTGAAAATGTTATCAAATTTTTAATCCACACTGAATGGCAAAGCAACATGCTGAAATTAAAGGCTGGGGCTAGATCAGTTAATGTGTTAGCACGTTCTGTCTTAACACACATGAAAGCAAGTCTTTGCATTGCTCTTACAAAGGTTCAGAGCACAATTAGTTGTCTTTATCTCCATATGATATATATTACAAGTCCTTACACTTCCTTCTGTTCACCAGCCTGTGGTTTTCGTTTATCTCACTTTTCTTTTTGTTTCCTTCTACTGTTAGCCTTAATTGTTTTCTGCTCATTCATAGTCTTAATTGTGTGGCCCTTTCTTGCCTGTGTTGGTGAGCACCTGGATGAATGAAGCAACTCAAAATATCAATGCAGTTTCTGTTGTGTTTGGAGTGCACCCCAGTAGCAAGCATTATTTTATCACTGGATGTTTGTCATCCCAAGCTGCCCAGTGTTCTGGTTGTTCCTGACCTATGTAGGACCAAACTTGATAGGGGTTATGTTCACCGTGCATCTGTCTGTGTTTATATGGTAATATTTGGGGATGGTCATAGTGGTTTTTCAAAATAAGATTTTTCGCAGATAAAAAGAGGGGTCTGTCTTCTGATCGAAGGTACAACTAGTGTTTTTGCTTGTGCGCAGTGCAACCTATTAACACAAATGATTTGATATAGAGTGAAGCCTCGTTATAGCGAACTGGTAAAAAATAAGTTCAATATAGTCGTATCAAAATTTTGTCAGAAATGCATACAATAGCGGCGCAGTTTAATCATTGAAGGGACAGCAATTCAGGCGATCCTTGCTAGAGAAATGGAGAGACGTCCCTGATTTTAGCAGCGTTTCGAAGGCGTTCACAGGTATTCAGGAGGTCGTGAAAAAGAGTGCATTTTAAGTTGTCTTCCCCACACAGCACCGCAATCACAGGTTAAAGGGACTATGCAATAAATTGAGATTACGTAAAGCAGACGAGAGATAGGCATTTCATCACTCATTACCCCAACGCAAGAATTTTTAAGCTAGCATCAATAATACCGAAGATATAGGCGATTAAAAATTACGGTCCTCCTCTCCCCCCTCAACTCGTACACGCGGGGCACCAGACAAAAACAAAGAAAACAGCTCTGGGACAGGGCCCCGCCCATGAATACGTCATCCGCTGACGTTCCTTTTGCAACTTCCGGTTGTCGCTCCTAGCACCCCAGCAGCAGCGTCGGCGTCGTGATTGCGGCGCGCGTCGGGTTTCTTTGCTTGTCGTCTGTTGTAGTTAGCAGTAATGGACCCGTACCTCGAGGCGCGACTGCTCGCTCTTACGGCCGCGATGGGCATTGAGCCCTATGCGTTCACGCCGTACCGACAACAGTAGCGACTCGGCGAGCCACTGCGAGTGGCTCCGGAACTCCCGACAGAAGAAGGCGGCAGAGGAAAATTGAAACCATATGCGCGAAGGCAATGCCCCGGCTCGCGCTTGCCCGAGAGGGTCGCGCGGCGGCACGAGCAGACAATTTTCATGGCTACCGGAAGTGTGCCCATGATGTCGTGGCTGCCGTGGCTCCAGCGAAGGAGAGCATGTGGTGGCCTGGCTATGTCGTGGGTACAGTGACGTCTTTTTTCACGATTTTAGTTTCAAAATCGGTCACTACGACCACACCAATTGGCCCGCAAATTTTAAGAAACACAGTTTTTAAAAATTCATAATAGATTGCCTGCTCAGTTCCGAAGACTCATACTTGGTGTGAATCATCATTTCTAAGCATTGAAAACATTTACAAGCGACTTTTTATTCATTGCATAGTCCCTTTAAGTGCCAGCTACAGTGGCTTCCCCGCATCACAACTGTGTCGCGTGTAAAGCAGTACGTAAGAGCGAAAGCCGTCGCTGTTTTCACCATCTGCGCTGCTGCTTCCAGGGTGCTGTCGACGAATGCAAGAGGCATGAATGCATGCTGACTGCCGGATTACAACCCTACGCCCAACTGTTGGCGAGTGCGAGATAAAAGCGCAAATCTTAGTGAGGAACACTTGACGCATCATCACCAGTCATATGTGTAGTGTGGCGAAGCCTGCCGCTTGGCGTCTTAATGGGCATTTTTCGGCACTCTGGAGTTCAGTATACCCGTTTCGTGGCCCACCATGTTTGATATTAAAGTAGAAATTACATGCGTCTGTCAACAATATTTACAAACAGTTTGATATAGCCAATAATTCCAATATCGATGTCCGTTATATCGAGGTTTAACTGTATCATTGTGAAATTTTGATAACGATGATTCAGAAAGAAAGACGTTGGTGGGTGGTTAGCCGACCATAACAGGTACTATCCATGCTACAGTTGGCCTGCCACTGTACCTTTCAGCACACTAGTGATAGAAAGAGGCACCAGGTGCAAAGGTAGGATATTTTTAGCAACACATTTAGTATCCCTTTTAAAGTGTGGTCCTACTTGGGTCAGGTAGCTCTTGATTCCTAAATTTCAGGTACTGTTGTATCTGCATTAACTTTCTGTTGTTAAAACAAGGGTGCTGACACTTGCATGAAAAAATATTCTGCAGCCTTTTGGACCTGGCTTAACAATATCATTTACCATATCTGTTTCTTGCTCTCTGTAATGTCAAAAACTAAGCCTGTTGTTGTTACACACGCTAGTGCTGCAGTGCACTGAATATCTGCGTGGGTTTTTGTGTGCCAATTTTTGTTTTATTTGTGCATGCTGTATTTCAGTGAAACACCTGGAGGGAGATGTGTTTCATCAAGGAATTCTGTCCACTTCTTTGTGTGTAGCTTATTGCACCTCTAGTTTTTGTATTTTGGCTGTGTGTGTGTGTGTGTGTGTGTGTGTGTGCGTGCATTGCATGATGCCTGTTGCATGGGCCCTTTCCTGTTTTCTATCTCCGTGAGCTGAACCGCGTGCTTGTTCTGTGCAGGAACTGGTGATTCAGCGAGAGCCCGGCGAAAAGCTGGGAATGAATATCAAAGGGGGTGTTCAGGGGCATTCAGGGAACCCTGCCGATCCATCAGACGAGAGCATCTTCATCTCTAAGGTGGTTATTACAGCTTGAGTTTATTTTTACTATTAGTTTTCTCTCGTGCTTTTGCAGACAGGTGACGTAGTGGAACTTGCGCCGGCCCAGCAGTATCCCAGGAAAGCGCAATTGCACTAGCTGGTACCAGCTGTTTAATTGCATTTGGAGGGAGGTGTCAGGGACCTCCTGGCGTAACAACTTGCCAGTTGGTGCTAAAATGATTTACAGAGGAGGCATATGTACCTAGCCTTCAATGCGATAGGCCCCATCTTTCAGAAAGTTCTGCATCGGCATCGCCGACGCCTGCGTTCGCGTTGTGAGCGAAAAAATCACGAGCATGACTCTGGCATGTAGACCGCAGAGAGCAGCCTAGGAGGCAGGTGGGCCTCCTATAGGTCAAGCTACCTTGCGGTGCCATCACAACCTGCCCACTGGACAGTGAGCAAACTGTGCACCATGGCAGGTGGCAGTCAAGTTTATGATTGGTTGCTCAAGAAGAGCAACCTGGGCCACACAAGGCAACTGGGAGCAACTGCCATCACAGGGCAGTGGTGCATCACTGCACCAGGAGGGGTATGAGGACTCTGCTACCGCAGTCCTGTCCTCAGTGCAATCATAAAACGCCTCTCCGTGTTTGTGACTTTGAGTAAAAGCAGTTTACTGTGAATGTTTGCTAGGCAATTTCATCTACATTTTTCTTTTTGTTTTCCATTCTGCATTGTCCTTTGGAGCCTTAATGCGAAAACTACTTTAAACAAAAAATTGAGGACTCTTCAAATTTTCCTTATATCCAGATTGAACTGTGCGGGTTTTGCTACTTCCAGTCTGTTAAAGAGGCTTGTATATTCAAGAGTAGTAATTTACCCTGTGATGTTATTTGTCAGCATTGTTGTCATGCTACAAAGCTGAAGAAAGCTGCCCTGAATTGGCTTTTTTCCTGCTGTAACGTCTGCTGTGCAGAGTGCTCGCAAGCCAACATATAAAGCACAGCTATGCATCTCAGTCAGTGCTTAACATCCGGGGACAGTTTTAGCCTAATGGCTCTTAATGGTCTTACTGATACATAATTGTATTGCTTGTCTTTATTAAAGTGTAGAAGTGCAGTAAACATTTTTGGCGTCTTTTTGCAGATTAACACAAATGGGGCCGCGCTGAGAGACGGCAGGCTTAAGCCAGGCATGCGTATTGTTGAGGTAAGTGCAGGGGCCGTATTCCGAGTTTGTGTCATAATAAAAAGATTCATAATTTGCCGTAGCGGCCACACCTGATTGGTCGAAACACCGGAAGTGGATGTCTGTTCAGTTGCGACTGTGAGTGGCGGCTGGATATCACTGCGTTGCGGTTGCCTCAGCGAAACGGCCAGCGGTGCTATTGCTCTTTGCCAAGAAAAGGGACGCAACCAATGCGACAAAACATTCAGCCACAAGTATAGTTTCGCAACACATTCCACTGTAAAGGGGTAATATCAAAGCTACTTTATTTACCCAACAAACATAAACAATAGTTCAGACACTCTTTTCTGCACCGTAAAGGCCGGAGGTGTACTTAAAGAAGAAAATATTGTACGCAACTACGCATGGCTTTTCAATGACAGAAGGCGGCCCCTACAGCCGTCGATAGCCGATGGTAAATAAAAGGCAGTCTAGCTTGTCACACAACACGGCATTTTACATTTATCTTCAGGAAAAGGGAACGGAGAGGACAACTTGTAGCATGCACTCACTGCACAATGCGTGCTCCGTGCCGTGCTGAACCAAGATGCTGTGACGAAATTGCCGTCTGCAACATCGCTGAATGTAAATTGGTGCTGTGATTGAACGGTTGTGCAGACGGTAATTTACGGTTTTCATTCCTTTTATGCAGGCACTGCAAGAACCGCGAGATGCCGCTGTTAGGTTTTTAATTTTTCTGCAGCAAATAAATAAAAGGGATGAGCTAAAAAAATCTTCTTGCTGTGTTTCTTTTCATATTTGCGTTGGAAGACTTCACAGACGAAGTTTTCATGGGTTCGCCATGGTACGAAGTGCGCGCATGCCCACTGACGCCTGAAAACTAACATGCAAGCTAACTCGCAAGCTTAGTGCAGAGCCACACCAATGCGGTTATCGAAAGCCGTAAGAAACGCCGAAAAACGACCTCTGGCATGTCAAACACGGCGGTGTAGCAGCGTGTCGCTGGTGAGCCACGCCGCCAAGGGTTTACACACAGCCATGATGCAGGACGCATCAACACCTAATAGAGAGTCCTAGAATAGGAAATAAATGTCTGCATGCAGTAAACGCAAACATTTTGCGGGACATTATGGTTTACGTTACATCATTCAACATATGCACAGGAGATAACTCTGGTGACAGTAGCACCATCCAGTTTGAATGAAGAGAACAAAATCTGCAACAAACCGGTGCTCGTTAGGCCTAGGAGCTACCGAATCGTCCAACGAAATAAAAATGAGGCCAAATTCATCATCCATTCAATTTGTTATAGGCAAGGCAAGACGAAGCAAAAGCCCCGTACCCAGTTTATAGCCAGTTCACGTGCCGAAAAACGCAGTAACCTCGACGAGTTCACTTCGAAGCGAGAGGCTCCACTTCAGAGTGCGCCGCCATATTGGCTGTTGAGCATCTGCTGCATACGTTATGTGTTTGACGTCACCGTCCGGTTTCTTCGCCCCTTTTCGCTGCATCCGAACCACCGTATCTGCTTCTGGCGTTTCGACCAATCAGGTGCAGCCACTGCGGCAGACTATGATGCTGTTAATTATGACACAAACTCGTAATATGGACCAAGGAAGAAGCAGTCTTCTGAAATTTTGCAAAGATACTGTATAAACATGTGTAAGCTACACCTGTGTAAAGGCCGCACCCTGTTTTCCCAAAGAAAGTATTATAAAAGACCCTTGTAAGTGCCGCACCCAACCTTTCCACCTACCAGGGAATGTTCTACTTTTTTTCCTCTCCCGCAAACTCCCGCTATCTATATCAGCATGATCAGTATAACCAGCTCCAGCTTTTTAATGCGAAAGCATTATGTGGCTTATCGGCAGTGAAACTCGGCGTCGCCGTTGACCATCAGCAGTGGTCCCTAAAATCCCAGATGACATCACTAAGGTATCAGGGAAAAATAAAATTTCTTCCGAAGGTGTGAGGTATTGAACCCAAGACGTTAAGATTGCGAGGAGAGCATGCAGCCCATAGGAGGCAAAGCCACGTTGCTTCTTGGCAAACAAAGGTGGACCCAGTATATACATTGTCTTACGACTGCAGGCCGATGAAAAGGCACATGCATCATTAGAAAAGAGAAAAAAAAATTTAATAAATAAAAATTAAAAAAAACTATGCTCTAGCATTCAAAGCACTTACCTAAGTAGTTATGACATAAGTGCTCTCCTTTATTTTTGTGACTGCCAACTGCACATGCGTTATAGTGGTCATGTGCTGTTTGCTTTTTTTTTTCTTTCATGAACTGCCGCTGAGCATTGGAATTTTAGCACGATAGGCAGGTACCATAATAGCTACGCAGCTGACTTTAAATTGAAAGTCGTAGAGTTTGCTCTTCAACACAGCAAGCGCGTGGCAGGCAGGAAATTCAAAGTGGACAAGAAGTGCCCAGAACTAGCTCAGAGCCAGAATACTTGGCGAATGACGATGATTGAGCATATAATAAATGCCACTCATTTTCTGGCTGGTGTGTTGTCTTTACTTGAAGCAAAAAAAAAAAAAACCTTTTTCCCACATGGGCCACACCCTGAAAACTGGCCCTGGAATCGGAAAACAAAGTGCAGCCCTTACACACCTTTATGGGATAGTCTGCATTTAATTGCAATGGGGTGCACCCTGTTTGTTCTGGTCTGTATAGCATTTCTGGAGGTTAAAACTTGTTTTGCCATTGGTGCCTAGTAGCTGGTCACGTGACTTTTAACGCATGCCAATCCAGGTCAAGCAGTGCAGCGTGCCAAATTTCTGTTTCTACGTCCTGTTCTTGCTGTGCAGAGTTAGAGCCAATATACAAACAAAATACCTTTTTAAGATTTGTTTCATCTGCACGAGCACATCTGGCCCCAGCTCAGCATGGTAATGACATGCACCAATGTTAACAGACAATATTTTCAATATTGCTTTGCCCTGTGAGTAAATTTAAAATTGTCTATTATCATAACACATGAACAAATAACCATTGCAAAAATCCTCCAATTTAGTTTTGCAATCATTCTTGCACGCATGCAGATTCGTTCCTCAAAGCATATCCTTAGCTGCTGCAGTGGCTCAGTGGTAATGGCGCTCGGTTGCTGACCCGAAAGACGTGGGTTCGATCCCATCCGCGGCGGTCAAATTTTGTTGGAGGCGAAATTCTAGAGGCCCGTGTACAGTATGATGTCAGTGCACGCTAAAGAACCCAGGTGGTCGAAATTCCTTCACTACAGCATCCCTCATAGCCTGCGCCACTTTGGGATGTTAAACCCCCTTAACCAAATCAATCCAAACCAAAGCATGCCTGCGAAGCCATTTATCCACTCAACAGGAAATAGGAGCAGGGCTTTGAAATGTTAGTCTGAAAGGACTATAGACACTAAATTTTATTACATGTTTTCGTCTTTAAAATAATGCATTAGACATTCAAATACATGAATCACCACGTGGTATTCGCCTGCAACCTGTAAATATTTTGTAATTGAATTCCTTCTGTCATGCTGTTCTGGTCTCAGTTTCATCAACCGAACAATGGCTGTGGCATGCAGATGAACTTAGGTCACGTGGGGCACAAAAAGCCAATATAAACGGTGATACATAGTTTTAACTCATTACAATACCTAAGCCAGCCTGCTTCAAGAGCTAGACTTGCAAGAAACGACGTATCAGCAGCTATATTACCGTTTTTTTGTGCCTCACATGACCTAAAGTTCAACTACACGTCATAGTCATCGTTCGTTTGATGAAGCCAAAACCGGAACAGCGTCAAGAAGAAATTTTGTTGTAAATTATTTAGCAGTCGTACCACAGAGCGGTATACCACGGTGTGTTCCATGTGTACCAATGTCCAATGCATCGTTTGAAAAAGGAAAACACAAAAGCAAAAATTTGGTGTCTATAATCCTTTAAGGGGGGGAAGCTGGTCTTAGAAAAAAAAATTTGTTAATGAAGTCACAGCAGTGAAATATTCTAGAAACGTGTATTTTTGCGTCCTGATTCCCAATATGTAACTTTATTTTATTTACAACAAGTCCTTGTGCACTTATGCAATATGTTGTGTAACTTTTTGCCAAGAGTTTGAAATTCTGGTGTAGGAAACTAGTTATATTGCATGCAGTTGGTTTCTCTTGGCTTCAAGCTATGTAATAAGGGCAAAATTATTATCCTATCACAGAAGTTTAGTTACAGGGTTTTGAATTTGCCACTTCACAAACTTGAAGAAAAATTTGTATTTGATGATTTCAAAATACTATAACTCACCTTTTATAACTGGCAGGATGATAATTTTATCCTTATTACATAGTTTGATGTCAAGAGATACCAGTGGCATGCAATCTAACAAGTTCCCTGCAACCGAATTTCTTTCAAACTCTCGGCAGAAAGTTACACAACAGTTGCATAAGGGCACTAGGACTTGTACATAAAATTGAATTATATATTCGGAATCTGCACACAAACATACATGCTTCCTGAAGATTTCATAATTGTGACTTTTTCAATAAGGAATTATTTCTAAGACCCTCTTTCCCCTTAGACATGGGTCTATAAATGACAATTTTTGTTACTAAAGATAGCGTGATGAAATTGGGTGCACATGTGTGTTTCTTCTTCCCGTTTTAAAAAATATAATTAGTTTCAGTATATCTCAGTTAATTCCCATAATGTACGAAAATAACTGAAGCCTATATAGATAAATTCTTATGGGTCATTAAGACACTTTCAA
The DNA here is from genome assembly GCF_052857255.1 of Amblyomma americanum. Taxonomy (NCBI): domain Eukaryota; kingdom Metazoa; phylum Arthropoda; class Arachnida; order Ixodida; family Ixodidae; genus Amblyomma; species Amblyomma americanum. Next base: position 219,123,540 of record NC_135500.1, read on the forward strand.
TATGTTTTTTGTTTTGATTGTAATGGAGCCATAGCCAAAGACCTGCAATGTGGAGCTGTGCATATTATGCTGTTTTTGAGGCACATCATCATATAAAAACATGGAATTATGTCCAAGCACCATAATTATGAAATATAGTTAGGTGACATTATGGTTAAAAAAAATTGGAATCTTTCACTCAGCCAAAAAAATAGCATAGCTCCACAGTTTAGTTCTTTCTGAATTCAACGGTGTAAGATTAATTGAAATTGCACTTAAAAACGAATAAAAGCTTCCATAATGCTAGTCACATTGGCAAAAAACATGAAGCTGGGAAAATTGCATTTGAAATGAGCACGCCAGCCATTCGGAAATTGTTGTAGAGGCCTGAAAAACAGTGGAATACGACCGTTTCAAAAATATTTCATGGCACTGAGTACTAATACAGGATGTGGGGGAAGGGCCCCAGTTTTTAAATAAAACGACAACGGCCATCGGGACACGCAGTCGTGGGAAGCGACAGGCGCAAAGTTCTGCCGCATTTCACCCCGAAATCGCCGTTTCCGCACTTCGTAGGTGTGAATTGTAAAATTCTTTAGTAATTAGAGGTCGAATTAGGCTTTGCAACTTTTTAGGCAGGTATTTTAGAGTGTATAAATCCCGAATGTGGTATTTTGGCAGAACCGAAATTTTCGCGTTTTTCTGATCATTTATTAAAGACCCGTGTCTCCCCTTAAGGCTTATGCAATGATTAGCACTTACGTGCAGTACATTAGAATGTGCTAGTTATTGTAGGCGTAATTTATGTGGTGTCTCAAGCTCTAATTTTCTGCAATGCTGTGCTAAAATTGGAAAAATACTTTTTCCACTGCTGGCCAGCTGCATCCAGTCCAGTGGAAATGTATGTCTAAATATGCATTGGCATTCAGATCTGTAAAAAGTTTTTCGGTTGTGGTTGAAGTAGATACTAGGTCAGACTGGTCCACTTTACATGTATGGACTGGCTTGTAGACAGGCCCACACCTAAACAGGCCTACAACTAACAACTACAATGGAAATAGGAACGATTTGCCTCCTTCTAATTGCTGGTTAAATGGAAAATTGCTGCTTAAAAAGGTAATACGCCTTGTTCACATGGTCACTCTGCGCATGCTCACCTCTCCTCCTCTGCCCTCTCCCGAGCTCCACTGGCTAAAACTAGTGCCAGGTTCTAGTGCACCTGCACAGTTCATGCCGGTGACAAGGGTTATTGGACATGGCAGTACCCTTCTAGTACACACCTGCCACACCGCGTACGCAATTGGTGCCTTGCGGAAGAGGATCACGCATGGGACGCCCATGTGCGCTTGTTTTCAACAAGTTCTTTTGCTACCAGAAGAATTTTCACGTGCTCTCTAGAGTGTGCCAGACCTTGTGAAAAAGTCAAATTTCATTTTAAATCTTCACAGAAAATTGTGCAACGCTTCAAAAAGCAAGGCTCTGCTGATGAGGAACGTGATTGAGTTTTAGCACCACGTAATCAAACACTGTCACAATTTTTTTTTTTTTTTTCAGATGCTTAGCACTTTTTATCAGGGACTATATTTCTGTCATCTTTTCAGTTTTCACCCTCTGTTCAGTGGTTTTTCTGGTTCAATAGAAAGGTTACGTTAAGTTTGGCACTGTTTCTTTTGACAAGTAAAATACCGTATAAACGTGTGTAAGGGCCGCACTTTTTTTTCCAGATTTGAGGGCCAATTTTCGGGGTGCGGTCCATACACGCGATTTGCGAAAAAAACCTTTTTTTAAAGTGATAATACATCAATCAGGGAATGAGGCATTTATTCTACGTTCTACGACACTCGCAATGTATTCAGACTCTGAGCTGGTGCTGTGCTCTGGTGCACACTCATCCCACAACAAGTCGTGCAGCACGTCCGCTGTCAATGCGTAGCCCTTGTTCCGCATTTCCATCACATAGCAGAGCAGCTCTTCTTCCAGTTTGGGCAACTGCCACGGCTTGCGTTTAGAAAGTGCGTTTTTTGCAGCTTGTGTTCCTCAATGCGTCCTTTTGGCTGCGCCATCGCCGAATGACTTCTTGGCCATGTCAAATTTCCTGCCCGCCGCACGTAAAAAGCTTGCCGTTTTCGGCAACAAACTCCCGTTCATGTAGCTACTAAGGTGCTTGCCCATTGGGCTAAAACTGCAATGCTCGGCGGCAGCACGCGAAAGCCACAACTACGGTGAAACAACACACTACAACTCCCGTGCCTTTGACAGCTGGAGCTGGTGATACTGATGTCGATAGCGAGAGCTCGCGGTCGAGGAAAAAGTTGACGACGACGAGCTGCGTTATGGGGCGCCATCTGTGGGTGTCACCTGGAAGCTCCTGTGCATGTGCGTGGCCTCTGCGATGAAGAGCGCAGTTGCTCACAGCCGGAGCGAATTGCGGAGACCACGGTGCATGCATTTCGCATGGGTCATGGAAAGTTTGGGTGCGGCCCTTACAGGGATATTATTTTTGGCAATATTTCCTTCTGGCAAACGAGGCGCGGCCCATACGCCGGACCAGCCCTTACATGCATTTATAGGGTAGCAGAACAGTGCTAGCCCTCATTACAATACGATAAGTTCAAGTATCTAAGATTTTTATCTGTAAGGATGTTGCATTGCATAAAATAGCACAGCAGCACATTGCATGATAAGGGTATTCATCAAGACATTAATCACATTGTTTAGCAAAAAGACCAATTTCTAGCAACTGAGGCCACACTTTTGTTTGGCATTTTTCATATTTGCCTCATGTCGCAACTTTTGCCTTTGAATATTGTTATTTACATGACTACATATGACCAAGTATGTCTAGAGATCAAAGAATTTTGGTAAGTGATTTTGTCTTACGCTTTTGGGTGCATCCAGTGCACAATTGATGGAAAGCCTCCCACTCCGCTAGAAACAACACTTTTTTTTTTTTCAAGCACTGCCCTTCTCAAGTTCCGTCCTCAAGGGGGCGCTGTACTATCAGCAACAAATGAAACATGAACAGGATGCTTCTAGAGCGAATACAAGAATACAAAAATGTTAGCTACCTGGGAGGAAATACAGGCACGGTGCATTAACACTTCCATGATGCGATCCTCGTGCCATTGAAGTGAAAATTTAATGGTCTAGTATTATTCCGTCTCCTTCATCGAAATTCTCGTTTTGCTGTCTCCGTTTCAGTTCTCTTGTTCGCATTTCATTTTTTGCTGATAGTACATTGTGGACATTCCTGGCAAGCATCATTCCCAACACAGCAGTGCTACTAGAGGTGCATAAGAATGGGATAGTGAATGCAGCTGCCAACTGTCCAGGTGAACGGCCTGTCTCTGCTGGGAGCCACCCACCAGGAAGCCGTTAACATTCTGAGGACAGCGGGCGACACTATTCGGCTCGTGGTTTGTGATGGCTACAATGCAGCTGCGGCAATGGGTGAGGGGGAGTCTCCGCAGGAGAGCTCACTGAAGACGGCTGCATCTGTGTCCTCCATTGACCATGAGGATGAAGTAACTGTTGCACTGAGGGAGGTGAGCACTGTGGGACCAGGGAGCTTTTCTTGACTCTCTTAGGAGTGAGAAATTGACTAATGCTTTTGTTGGAAGGCCATAATGCTGGAAGAGGCCAGTCATAGCTGCAGATAATGCATGTAAACATGTTTTCTAACCCTACTTTGGTTGTCGGGTGGCATGGAATGATTTTTTTTATAATGCTGGCATCATTTTGGAGGATCATTGCTGTATTATTTACTCGGCTTGTCTGACATTTAGGTGTTGTTTTTTTTTTAGTCTTTTGGACTTCATATAGTCCTTCTTTAAGTGCTGATGTGCAGTTGCAATACTAGGACTGTTCACTTACTCATTTTGGAGTGCAGCAACTTAGCGAAGGTTTTTTTTTTTTTCTTAAACCTGAGTTTTGAAAGTTCAAATTGTTAACAGCTCCGTTGATAGCCTGAACAATGCAGCCCTGCTAAGATGAAACTATTGGTCTTCAGCAAGCACTTGATGACATGCCCTCCTACTTTTGAAGCGGTCGCGCTGGTAGCCCAGCCAAAATGATTAGCTTAGCCATAATGCAGCAGGAAAGGTAGTAAATACTGTCCAGAAATATGAACATTGCATGAAGCAGTGTGTTAAATGAAAACCTAACCTGCTTGGTTGAATTGCCACTCATGCAGTGTAGTAAATCAGCAAGCTCCTCTGCGAGAAGCTTGCAGCTCATAGTTGCAGTGCTGTCTTTTTTTCTTTTTTTTTGCTTAGCTTGTATTGTTGCCTGAGGCAAATGATTGGGCATGTGTGTCTCTTTTCCTTTTTTTTTTTTTGCAGAGTGCGCTAGTCTGCAGCATGCTTTTTGTTCTTTTTTTTTTCTTCTTTGTCATGAGGTTCAGTGCTACTGGTGAAGGCAGCTGTGTAGTTGCACAGAGCTGTGCACCCCACCTTAGCTCCATATCTGTAACACGGGCTCTCTTGGTTTTTGCCTCCTTTTGTTGCTGCTTCATAACTGCTACCAGGAGCAGAGTGCACTCAGAGAGACAGCCCAGTGGGAAAAAGAGGACCGCGATATCATAGTGAGTTTAGCATGCACACCTGCATATTTTTTTTCCTTTTTCTCTCTCATTTCATGGCATGCTTCTGGAATCGGACAAGTGTGAATCACCTTTCATATTGAAATCGAGTTGTTAGTAGTCCTGTTTATAATTTTGTCTTGAAAGATTAATTTCTTCTTTAGGAACTCCTTGGCTTCATTTTTTTTACTTTTGCATCGCTTTTATTGATTCGTATAAGTGCATTGCTTAGCTAAACCAACAGGATCATATTTGACACACAGGTGGTGATTGATGATCAGTCTAATATATCATATGGTTGTAGTATTTACCTCCTCAAAAAATCAACTAGAAGATGTTGCAATCTGTAGTGATGCCTAGGCAGAAGGGAACATATTGCCAACTCAGCAGTGTCACCATTGTTGCCATTGTCCTTGTTCCCTTGTTCCAGCAGTCATTTTGACACTTTAGCAGTAGAGGGGGCACATATGAGTTGTATTAGAATTGAGTGGTATTGGTTTGATGCTTCAGGTAGTGTAGTCAAATACATTAAGCAAAACTGACCATCTTACCCCTCTGTGTCAAATTTAACATCTGTGTGGGTACTGTCTAAGTTTGAAGAAGCATTTGTAAGTGGTCTCTGAAAGTGATGCTGCAATTGGTGTCTAAGAGCACTTCTAGGCATTTGTTCATTCACTTGCTTAAAGGTGTGCTACATGTTGGCCATTTTACCTTCGAAGAATAAGGTTAATGCATGCAATCTTAACATTTTACTGGCAGCTGGCTTAGGGTGCATGCGCATTTAAATATTGTTAATCTGCTAGCAACTCGCATCTAAAAAAAAAATTCTTCGCATTGTTGTATTCTATAAATGCATAGACGTGGAGTGGATCAACCTTGCCATTTATAGATAGGTTGTTACCTATCTAACCTCCTCTTATTCTGTCTGCATGCACTCTTATTTGCAAGCTTATTTGTAGCATAATGTTGAGTTGCTCAAGTGCTAGTCTGCAGCATGCTTTTTGTTCTTTTTTCTTCTTTGTCATTCATTGATGTGTTTGAAAATGCAGAGTAACTTTTCATTTCTTATTGGACTGTCGATCTATTTTTTATGTGTCGTCAGTGGGTCACTGCCACAAACCCCTTGAACAGGGGTTCTCAAACTGGGGTTCCACGGGCTGCTTTTGTGGGTTCCGCGAACACCCACACTGTCCGGTTCCTCCTTTCTGATACACTTCTTGCAGGCACATGCAGACCGGGCACACCTGGTTTGTTAAGATTCATTTTGGAACGTTAGCTCTTCTTGACCCATCCCTCAGTTTCGTGCTGTCGGTGTCATCTGTAGCACAGACAGACTTTACCAGTGCACCAAGATGCTGTTTATGCTTTGACGGGAGTGCCAGTGGCAGCGGCTCACGCAGCAAACTTAACAGCGTGCCAAAACTTGCTGCATGCCAGCGGGATTGTGTCTAGGGACATGGTGCTTAGGGGGTGTGAGGGTCATAATTCTTTTTATATTTGTTTACATATCTAGCTGAAACTTAGCATGCAGGTATATTATCGGATGCTAGCTTTGAATATGCATTAAGATCTCAAATATCTCACCTGGTAGGAAATATATGGCAAATTAACATATCCTAATTAGGCCATTTCTTACGGGTCTTTATTGTAATTTATAACTTAAAGAAAGCATTTTTTAAGAATAAGCAGACATTTGCAGAGGCCCACAGCACATCGGAAAGTTAATAAAGTGTCTCTAAAGTCACTTTGCTCATCATAAATAATTAAGATGGAAAGAAAAAACAATGAAAAACAAGCAATTAGCCCACACTTGGCCTAATTGCTAATCTATCATGTTTAAAGGAAAAGGGAAAGCTTTAGGATGTGCGGTGGACCATTGGAAATGTCTGAATATTCTTAAAAAAGATTTAACTGAGAAATTATCATAAAAGCCCGTAAGAAATGACCTAATTGGGATGTTATTTTGCTGTAAATTTCTTTCCAGGTGAGATATTTGAAATCTAAATGTATATTTTAAATCAGCATTGTTACATCTGTGTGCCAGGTTCAAACAGGTTATGTTGACAAATAAAAACGTTTTTAAGACCCTCATCCCCCCTTAAGGCGGCGTGTTTAAATGTGTGCTTTTAAGCATCACACACTGCAGCTAATGCTCAAATATTCAAGTTAAACACTTGTAACCATACCGTTATTTACTATTCCTCGACTTTAAAACACTAAAAACACGTGAGCAGAGTAGGGCGAAGTATCAGCAGCCGGGTCATTGCACCTGACTTTGTTTGCAGTCAAGCTCACTCTCATCAATATAAGCCTGCATTTGAACTTCTGTTCCTTTTCAACACTGACAAAGCATCGGCAGTGACTGAAGGTGTGGGCCGCACCGTCAGATTAGCCCCGCCAAGCCAAACAAAAAAGAATAAAGCATGCGTGTGTCCGCCGGAGCTCGCATGGGGCGTTTCTCTGGGAATTCAATGACGTCGGCGGTGTCGGGACGAAGTTTTTCTGCTGGCAAGCCCATAAAAAAGCTTACGAAAGTGGATGATGCTTTAAATATCAATAAGGGTCCATTCGCAGCAACGGTGGTCGATTGTGACGCTTTGCTTGTGCGAGCACCGACACGAATCGTTAAGTGGGGAGTTTCCTTGGCACATATTAAAGGCTGTTGGGGTTCCTTGGGGCAGAAAAGTTTGAGAACCCCTGCCTTAGAAATACATGAAATTCTGTGAACTCATTCAGTTGTGATCCTTGTGCTGGTAGGTTTATGTAACGAGTTTACCAGAGCTGCTGTTATTATTTTCACATGTTTCCATTGCCTTCAATAATTTCATCTGCTTTACTTTGTTGGGCAGCCTGAGCTTGCAGTTATATGCTGGAGAGCTGGTGTACATATCCATCACTGCTTGTGCACCTCTTTTTATTTGTGTGTTTTTGTGTGCATGATCTTAATTAAATCTTGAGCAGCTGCTTAAAGGGACTCTAAAGTGAATAAATTAAACTCCATGAGCCACTATCGGACCTTTAACTTGAGCCTTTATTTACATAGCTGGCCCAAACCAGGCATTGTTTGGACTATAGCGTGGCAGTTTGGGCATGTTGGTATTGCATGACAGGACTGAACAGCGCACACAAGACAAGGACACAAGGAGAGAAGCGACGAGACACAAGCGCCCACTTTGTCTCATTCTTTCTCCCCTTGTGTCGTCGTCCTGTGTGTGCTGTTCAATCCTGCCTTAGACTACAGCCATGAGATCTGATACTATCTCACATGACCTTGTTCGACACTGAGAAACTTGTTGCACTTAGCATCAATGTGGCTGTTTTTCAGATTTTTTTTTTTTGTATCAGCATGCTATTTTTATGCATTCTTCCCTCCAGGGAGTTCTTTTGTTATAAAAAAATGAGTCACCTTAGTACAGCACCTTTGGTTTTATATCTCGTTGTGAAGTGCCAAATCTAAGAGTGCAGGAAATGCAAACTGTTTGCGTGAAAATACTTTTCCAGAGCAAAAAATTGCATCAAAACTTGTGCAAAAGGCACTGGAAATGGCCCAGAGATACTTGAATTCAAATATTCTAAGGAAATTCTCAGTGCTTAAAATGATCTTTAGTGTCCCTTCAAGTCAATTTCACACTTTGTAGTGTTAACCAGCTAGCAACAACCTCCCACAGACAATGGTGATCATTGAGCTTGAACACCTTATTGCTGCAGCAGTGTTGATTACGGCCCACTTTGAACTACTAACTAGGCTGAATTTGATAGGTGTCTCATTCTGGCCACTTTTCGTCGCTAGAACAGTTGAAACATCACTGCTGCTCTCTGGGTGTTCACACCAAAACTGATCACCACTGTGCTGGTACAGTAGTGCATCCACACCAGCCTAGTGTTGTGGCTACTTTCTTTGCACAGAAGTGCACACTTAGCATGTGTAAGCTTGGCACAGGTGTGCTGCTCGTGGTGGTCTCTCGAACTGTGCACACTCACTCCACGCCCTCACCTTCCCTGCAAAATCTAGGAGAAGATGAAGAAGGAGAGAGACGCTGACTCGCACAGCTTGCATAGCTTCACCTCTGTCTCCTCACAGCACTCGGGCAAAGCACTGGCCACCCTGCCCGCCGACGTAGGTACCCGCTTATCATCACACACAATGATACTTGAGAGGAGCAGTATTGCGCTTCATGACATGCGCAGTAACAGACAGACAGATAGGGATACTTTGAAAAACCTGTATGTGCTCCCTTTCAGGTGACTTCTGTCATGAGCTCAACAAGTCTGCGGCGTTTTAGTTTTCAATTACTGATGTAAAAAAAAGAAAAGAAAGCTGGTTAAACAAGTTTCTAGCATTAACTTTTGCAATGGCGAATCTACTAGTATTCCAAATTGCAGTAGAAGCTCATTAATTCAGACTTCTAGAAACAGGAAAAAAAGTCTGAATTATCTAGATCCTTAATCGATTTGCCAAAAACCATTCGTATCAAATAAAATTTATTTGATGGAAACCTGGGCCATGGTCGTCTGCTTCCGAGGTGGAAACTGAGTAGCGACAGTGAATTTAGTTGCATCAAATGTGTTACTACGTGCAGCCTGCGGGGATGTCGTAAGCATAATTGCTCTACAGTGGTAAAGGCCTCGTGGCTTCCTTAACGGTGTGATACAGTAGCAGTGGAGCCACCTCGCAAGCAGCGTCAATGCATATGAGGCTCCACCACACTAACTGCTAGTAGTGTGTGACTAATGCACAGTTTGGGTGCAGTTGAAGGAAAACTGTGCAGACGGGAGCGAGGTAAGCTCATTTGTTCTGGAAAGACAAGGTACCATCTAAAGTGATAAAAGAAGTGGCGTGCTAGTCAGCCTCCGAAACGGCACGGCTGTGCTCGGTTGGCTGGCTGATGTGTGGCCAATAGCCGCCGTCGCCGCCGGCTGGCAGAAATCTCGGAAAAGAAAAACGGAAACGATGTGGCTGAACTTTTTTTTTTTTTTTTTCCGCAGTGGGGCACTTCAGCTGCCGTTGCGTGAACACGAGAGGTATACGAACACTGAACCATCCAATTCAGGCTTGAGGAGGGCTATTTGGATGATCACTTGCTTTGCCGGTTGATTGAATCATCTGGCTTGAGTTGAACCACGTCCAAATTAATGAGCCTTCAATGCTCTAAACAGGTATGAGGGTAGGCCAGAACCATGCTGACTGCTCAAATCATTCGGATTTCCAAATTAATGGCGTTGAATTTCTGAGGTTTTCCTGCATCAAGCTTCTGGCTGAGTTGTTTCACTTGCTTGCGTTATAAATAAGACAGTGCTATACAAACAGCAACAGCAGTACAGAAAGCTCGAAGCGTAGCTTAGTGGGCTTCTGCATTCAACTTATCTTCCTTTATACCCAACAAGAAAAGCAGTGACGAATTGTCTTTTCCTTCACGTTCTGCACATTCTACTTTCTTTTCACTGTAAAAGCTTTTAGAAGCATTGGGTTATGAGCAACCATCAGCAAAAATTAGGCATACTTCTCTTGCATGATAAAGCAGCAGGGATCACAAGAAGTTTAAAATGCACAACTGATTGACCGATCGCATGTGCCTTATTAATCTTCAAGAAATGTATATATATTTTTTCCATGATACCTAATAAATGTATCCATGCAAAGTCCTTGTTTATGCTGGTTTCAGTCCTTGGTTACTAATAGCACCTGTGTGGTCTTGCAAAACTGGGTGTGTTGAGCGCTCCTGTTCAGCGGAACTTGTGAAGAGCTAATCATATTCATGAGGCAGTGTCCAGCTCATCTTTAAGGGAGTCTGCTGTGTAGTGGGAGAATTGGTCAGTGGAAAAAAAATGGCAAGCACATGGGTAGGCTTGTCACATGGTAGGCACATGGGTAGGCCGATGCCACCAGCATGCAAGTTAAAATAAAAAGGTTAAATATCTTTTGTTCACAGGTGCAGCTCACATTTTGTTCCGACGTAACTGTACATTGGCCATCTGCTTTTATGAAGCAGGAAAGTTCGAATCTGTAGCATACTTTACCTGGACCTCTAGCATTTCGCCTCGATCAAAATGTGGCGGTCGCATTTCGATGGAGGCGAAATGCTAGAGGCCCGTGTACTGTGCGATGTCAGTGCATGATAAAATTATCCAGAGCCCTCCACTGCGACGCCCCTCTTAGCCTGAGTCGCTTTGGGATGTTAAACCCCATAAACCAAACCAGTAAGGTGAAAGTCAATTGAATTGCCTTCATTTCCAAGATTTGAGAGTATTTACTTGATCCTTCATCCAATATTTCATACTGTGGTTACTTGGCTGCTCCCAGCATGCTTAGCACAAGCAAGGTTGGACCACGGAGAAGGAATACACAGGTGTGAAGGTTTCTTTTGTGCAAGTGTGAGCAAATGGGCAGGTCACATCATATGGACGGTGGTAGTGAAGACACACTCAGTGATGATACACAAGCTTCTCGCTCTGTGCATTGCTAAGGAAATGATAGTAGAAAGACCTTATGGGGCATATTTTGGGGTGCATTCATGCACTCAAAAACATAAGTTAAAAATCTCATGGTAAAAATTTGCATGATTAAGAAAGGTGCGAAAAATTCCAAGGAATAGTTGCCGTGCCAGAAATAGTTTTTCTTTGTTGTTCTGGGACTGGATCTTTCCATGCTGATCGCAGTGAAGTAATGCACAGACTAAATGAGCAGAGAAGGGGAATTTAGTGGGACAGGCAGTTGTTTTGTAACATTACTTGGCATCAGATATGTCGAGGCACAAATGCTAGTGCTCTTCCTGTCACACCAGTTATGAATCAGGCATTGGCCTTGCCTCATTTAGAATGCTTTCTTTTTCTAGCTCTTGGTGGAATACTGAAACCGCAGCATCATCTGCATAGGAAAGGTTCCCCCATGTCTGTCTGCTTGTTGATCTGAACACCTCAGAGAGATGAAGCCAAATCTTACAATCGCTTTGGGGCATTTTGGGTGGCAGGGAAAGGCAGTTGCAGTGCCTGCGGACAGCAAATCTGTGGAGCAGCGTGTCATGGAAGTGGTTCGGGCTGCTGAGCAGCTTGTGAGTCCTGCCTTGGCTGCAGCTGCAACATCAGTAGCTCCTCCAACCGCCGTGCCTGTCGGTGAGCAGAAGACTACAACTGTCATCATGACCAAGAAGTCAGTCAGCCACCCTCCAGCTTCAGCGGCAGCCACGGTAAGATCCTAAGAGAGGAGGCCACTTTAATTTTGCACGCTTTGTAGTGCGCGCTTCTGACTTCGAAGAAAGCAAGGGTGTTGAACTCCAGTTAGCAAGACGGCTGGCTTCTGCGGTGGCATCTTGGTGAAGGAACAGTGTGCAAGATGGAATGCAAAGAAAGGGACAAGCAGTATCCCAACTAGTAACCACAGTTCTATTGCAACTTCTGTACGATGTAGTATAGGGAGCATAGTTGCGCGACAACAGCACTTTCCTCCCTTAGCAGCGGAATTCTGTGACGTTGATTGGGCACAGTGGCAGTGCGGCACTTTGACTGACCATATTCATGTGCCCTTTTGCTTTCTCTGTTCACGGGCTGCTAGCACCCATTGTGCCCTTTACAGGCTGCAGCATACTCCGATAATCTTTATTGGTGGGCAGTTTGACTGAAGTGGCACTGCAGCTGCCTGAAGGTGGGGAAGTGTGTTGCTTGTGTCATGGGCTTCCCACACATGGTGCGTTCGCTTACATGTGTGTTGTCAATAGAAATTTTATGCAGGTAGCAGGAATGTGTAATGGAGGTGAAATATCGGTGCAGTAACACAGGGCACTACAATAGCAGTTAGAAAACAGTAGGAATGATCGATCACCCACAGCGACAGGAGAGAGTGCGCTGGCAGGCCCTCTAATATATGTGCGCTTACTCAGCTGGCAGTGTGTACATAGGCAGCACGTACAACGATGAAGGTGAAGGTGGCAGTGGCCTTGTGTTGTACATGCGTGGTGGCATTGAGGCTCTGCAGGCAGTACTCATCTGAAGCGCAGCAAGGCTGTGCTGCAGTAGTGGTCTGTCCCAAAGCTGCACATAGAGTCATGTTGGAGGACTCCGGATTAAGAGATTTTTTTAGAACACATCATGCCATGAATATGTTAACTGTGGTAGCTATACGACGACACGGCAGTAGCGGCTAGGCAAGCACGGCTTCTTTAGAAACGGCAATGCTTGTTACCATACTTGCCATACTAGCCGTTCAGTCATGCTAACACACACTAATTTCAACTCCATGGGACTCATCGACGCGCAGCGACATCACGAAATGCGTATTCAAATTTCGCCCGAATCGAAATTCAGCGAGGTTCAGTACCGCAGCCTTGAAGTCAGCAGCTTTGCATGAAAGCCACTTAAACACCACAGAAAGGGAAAATAAAAATAACAGAAAGGTGCAACAAGCACACAGGGTGAAAGCCAGCAGAGCGAGCCGAGCAGGTTCTCCCCACATCCAGGCACTGTTCAATAGTGCACTGCCCACCATAGGCATTGTCCCCGATCAGAGTAGAAAGGAAGGTTAAACACACATTACAGCAATCCTGGAATTCATTTAGTTATGAACATGCACACTCCCGACTTCAGTTATACAGTGAGACCTTGTTTTAGGGAACAGGTAAAAAATCATAAAATAGTTCAATATAGCCAAAATTCCTCTGCAAAGGTGTTGTCCCCAATAAGAGCATAAAGGAAAGTTAAGCATATATGCACATTCCAGCAATCCTGGAATGCATTTATTTGTCAATATCGGCACTGCCACATCGGTTATACGGTCAGACCTCATTGTAGCGAACAGACAAAAAATAATAAAGTAGTCCGATATAGCTGAAATTCACGGTATGAAACTTTGCCAAAAACTCGTGCAGGAGGAGCACAATTTAGTCAGCGAAGGGACGGCAACTGGAACAGACCTTTTCGAAAAGTTTCAAAGCTGCTCACAACGATTGTGCAAGCCGCAAAAAACCCCGAGCGCCAAATGCCTGTAGGGTTGGCTTTCCTGCACAGCACCGACAGCATGGGGCGGCAACAAGTCAAACTCTAGCTAGGATGGTTTCCCCGCATTACAGCGCTATTGTGTGAAAAATGTGACTTCAGAACGAAAGTTATCGCAGTTTTTACCACCTCCGTGACAGTTGACATGAGCCTGGGATACCACTGGTTCTGGTGCACTTTCGATGAGTGCTAGAAGCACAGGTAGGTGCCAAATGCTTTTAATATCAGCTATTCACACCGCTATATCTTCCGTGATGCTGTCGACAAATGCGAGGTAAAGCATAAACCGTGGCACAGATATTTACCACATCACCACTAGTCACTCATGTAGCGAGGCAAAGCCTACCTCCTTCCATCCAAGCAGGCATAGCTTGGCTCTCGGCAGTTCGATATATCCGTTTTATGGAAAACCGCATTCTATATGTGAAGTAAGAATTGCATGTGTTTGATAGAAATATCTAGGAACAGTTCGATATAGCCATTAATTCGTAATATTCATGTTCCTTATGTCGAGGTTTGTCTAGGGGTTGGACTTTAGTCTTAACCAAGAAAATAAATTGATAAGAGTACACCAGAATCAATTTTCGAAATTTGGTTTTAATAAAAAATGCCTAGTATCCTTGACATGCAGGCTATAGCTGGCTGGTTGTTGAGTAGGAGTTGCACCCAGTCAAAGTAGAAAATTAACAAAGTACGGAATACAGGGCCGTGTTAAGATGTTGGTATACTGTTGTATTAACGAAGTTTTGCGTTTTGAGGCATTGCTTATCTACCTTACAAGTTTCTACAGACTGGGGCGCTCCACGTCCTTGCTGTCTGCTAGCAAAGCGCTGTTCGTTAGCTGATATCACCAACTTAGGGCAGTCACTTAACTGCATAGGTTTTTCTACTGCACGTAAGGGCACCGGCGTGATAGCTCGCACAAGCATCATGAAAAGATGTCATTTTCTGGTAGTGCAATGGTTTAGCGGCAGTTTGATCATTGGTAGTAGCGCATAGACTATGTGATGCCCCGCCTTCCCTCTCAACCCAGGGCAACATCTTAACGCTAGCATGAAATTCGTAGTTGCATTTTTATTTAACTGCTCTTTATTTTACCTCCATTACTTTTTTATTGACAATAGCACTTTCTTCTACAAGCGCAGTTCTAAGTATGATAATTGGTGAGGTAATCACTGATGAATCATACTGACAAAGAGGTCCGGATAAAGTCTAAGAACATTTAATTGCTGAGGAATACCACGCCATATAATAAAAAAAAATGGTAATTCACCCGTAGAAAATAATATAAAAAATGAAAACTGCATTCTAAAATAGACCAAAAAAGAAGTCTCGATTTTAAAAAAAACGAAAACTTCAACTCCTAGTTATAGTATAAAAAAGTACAATTAGTACCGGTGGGTTTTCTAAAGTGCGCACACTTTTTATGTTACTTTTTCTTGGGAGGCAGCATGCGGGAGCCTCATGCAAAATAATACAGTCAGCATTGGTAGGGACCGTGTTCGTCTTCCTTGTCTGCATCCCATTTCGTGCATGTTTCTACACCCAGATGTTATCTAAAACTTGCTTACAAAGCAGAAAATGCATACTGGAATGGTTTAGCCAAGATGAAATGTTAAACTAAATTCGGCAAACAAAAATTTTGACATCATTTGTGTCCTACTGAGTGCTGCGATTTAATATACGGAGGTTTGTTGGTTTGTTTATTTTTCGTTTTCTTACTTTTTATTGGCATTGGCCTCTGTAGCTAAGTTGATGCCTAACAGCAAAGCCATCAGCACCGCACTGACAAGAAATATTCATGTTTCATAAAAAGATCTGCTTGTACCAGCTTCATCAGAGAAGTGTTCAATGTCTGGGCTTTGATGCGTCGTAGAGCTGTTGACCGTTTGGCTAGGTGGTGCTTTGTTTTAAACCCTGCCACACTTTTTTATAACAGGGAGTTTGTGTTGAGCCTTTCAAAGAGAAAAAAGTTTTTTTTGCTGGCCATATTGCTTTAAAAAACTGATCTCATTTTCAAGTGACCTTCACAACTATTGTTTTGAAGGTCAGCAATATGTATTATGCTCTATATTTCATTTAATGTCTAGATGGTTATGAAAAGTAAGCTTGTGTGATGATGTGCCATAAAGCTCAATAATTTTTTTAGTTGACCAAAATGCACATGGACTAAATGTGCAGATAATCCAGAGAGGGCTGTCATTAGTCAGTTTAGCGTACATTGCGCATTGTAAGTCAGGGCGCTGATATTTTCATATGACCTGCTAAGAGTAAATCACAGGACACCTGCACAGTGTGTCAGACAGAGCCATTGTTGGGGCTTTGATGAATTGTAGTGTTCAGCTATCAGTTTTGAGGTTTTCTCAGGGTCACTTCCTGTGGGTTCATTCTGTTCTAATTACAGCGTTTGCTTTTTGATTTTACAAAGGAAGTTATTCTCATTGCTTAGTTAGCAAGTTGTATGACACAGTTGTGTACCACCTTCAACATGTTGTCAGGTATCAGTAAGTAGAAAGAGCTCTTGTGTACATGCTTCTATGCAGTAATTTTATTTAATATATTTGTAGACTGCAAGAGTAGTTATGGTCACTTTACTTTCATGCAAAGGAAGTAGTTCTGATGCCTTGAGCATGTGAGCAGTGCCAACTAATATTGGCTCATTTGCATGTCAGCATATGATTAGCGGCCGTTTTTCGTGCATTTTTCTAGGCTTAGTCACATGTTGGGCTTTCCTTGTTTTGAGCTTCGCCTGCATGAGCTTATTAAAGGCAAGACTAGTTGCATGGTGCTCAGCTGTAAGTTGCAACTGCAAATTTTTTATATATATTTTCTACTCCAAACTGCCTCTTCACACAGATTTATTTTTTTGTCACTGTATCATTATTATATACATTGCTGTAGGAATCATAGTTAGTGATGCCCACAAGCATTTCTAGTTCTGAGTAATAAAAAATGTCTTGTTACCCAGAATTCTTTATGTGGATATCTTTTTGTATCAAATCTTCTTGATATCCTGTGTTCTACAATTTCATAGACAATGACTGGATTGATGGTTGTTAGCCGTGCAATAGTATGAGATTTAGTATCGCTTAATATTCTTTTATTCAATGTGCATCCTTTCTTTATGTTCTCAAATAGTGCAGGACATGGCAAACCATGTAGCACTAATGTACGTTTTCTCTAAAGCACGTGACAGCACATTTATTCACATGGTACCATGCAGTGTATACATCTACAGCAGCTGAATCGGATTCTTGCACTGGGCGCCACCTGTGTGCAGAAGAAGTTGTTTTTAGCATTGCTTTTCGCAGTTCTCATAAAAGTTATGGTTGTGCACTATGCCATTGTCAGTGCTATATTAATAATTGTTTCCAGGCTAATTATAGCATCAGCCATGGCAAAGGATATTTGAAGGGGCCCTGAAATGCTGCTGTGTTGATTATGTGAAACATCTTGAAATAGGTTGGCGGCTTTTTAGTGATGTTGCGCCAAGCAAATTTTTCCTGAACAATAAACAGAACAGAGAATTTAAGTGTGTAATATTCAGCTTTTGCACAGAAGTGATCCCTCGGTGGCGTTATAACGTGCATAGAAACGTCATTGTTAGAAATAAGGAGAGCTAACTTTGCGCTCTGTTTGTGAGCACTGCATGCCACATAGACCATGTAACTTTGCCCAGACGATCACGGTGAGATGCTCCGCGTGCCAGATGTGTTTACCTACCATGCTCGAGACGTGGCTCAGGGCCTCTCTGCTGTCTTGACCTGGTTTAGCTTGTTTTTGTTTTTGGCTGTGTGATAAGGTGTTTAGTTATGCTAAGTATTGTTTTGTCATTACATTGCACTGCTTGTTTGTTTTTTTCTGTCAGAACTTCAGCTATGGCTGTATGCAAAGGTGCAGAGTTACGCAGAATTTTGCTTTGTTCATTGTGTTGCTCCACTTTTTCCTCTCAACTCTTTAACATGAAAGCTATTAGACATAACTGAACCTATGATTGTTAACTGTTTTTGTAAGATTCAGATACAGTAAAACCTTGATAATTCAAACTCGGTTAATTCGAAATCCCAGAATCATGGAAGAATTTATATGGTTCCATAACTTCTAATGTAAATTGGACTGCATAATTCGAAGCGGCGGCGTGCACTAGCCCGGTTAATTCTAAGATCTTGGGTGCTATGCGAAAATGTCAGATCCCGATTTCACTACAAACCGGTAAAGCGGTAATGCCCCCCCCCCCCCCCCCCCCCCCCCCCACCATGGAGCCGCAAGGCGGTACTGCAGAGCAATGCCACTGTTTGATATGCGAAGTGCCCCAGCCCCAGTACTCCCAGTACAAAAGCCTATCTGGTGCGGCTTGCAGACCGCTTAAGCACGTGCCTGCAGAGGCGAAGACGTGCTTCACTCAGCACTTCGTAACAGGCTTCCAGCGCATCGTCAAGGCACGGCCGGATTGGAGCCGCTAGCATCAAAGCATCTCCCACCCCTAATAGCGTCACTGCAACGCAACCATTCTTGCTATGTGCTCGCGATGGGTTTACTGCACGCAATGCGGCGTTCTTTTGAGTGGTGTGCCACGGTTAGAGCCAAAAACACCATCCTAAAATTGGGGGCCGACCTGTACACGGAGCCTACCTATTTGCAGGGTCTATGGCAGTTCTAAACAAGCGCCAGGTAGAGCGCACCCCAGGTGCCCGTTTCCTCCAGGATGCATAGGGCTCCATGCATAAAAAAAAGCTTAATTTGTATACAAATCAATCCTGGCAAAGGAAATTCAAATTGCGCGCCTTTTACCTGGCTTGTTTGCGCTGGCGGTTGCTTCCTCGGAACAAGCGGTAAGTAGAGAAGGGCAGACTTCTGGTTCCAACTTTCTCCAGCGCGCTGTGCCCATCATGCCTGAATCAGAAACTACAGGACCGTTTGCAGTTTGGTGGTGCAGGTTGTCACTAGTTAGTCGCGCCTTATGTGAGTGTGGAGGCTGAGTGGAACGCCGCTTTTTCGCTTTGATTTCCATTGGCTACGAACTGGTTGGTCGACCTTTTCACGGCGTGCAGCAATATACAATAATCTCAAAAGTTTGCCAAACAAAGGTAGCCCATTGCCACAGCGAAATTTTTTGCTTGGGGTCTCTTTTTTTTTTTTTTTTGCTGTGGTCGGTTAATACGAATGTTTTCCGCAGTCCGTATGACTTCGAATTAACAAGGTTTTACTGTTTTTCATGTTTTTTGTTGTCTCAAGGCCATGGAAGGCTGCCAGGCTGGATATTTAGTTGAACAGAAAGAAAATGCGAGGGTTCCAGCTTGGATGACAAACTAGACCTGAAACGTGTGGAGGAATCTAGGCTGAAAATTAAACTGTTTCATTAGAACCTAGTCCCACAAAAGTTTGTGATGTCAGTGATGAATGCAAGAACACAAACATCACATGTCCCAGACAGCCATGAGGAGTGTTTTTTTTTTTTTTACCAAAATGGCAATTCACCAGGTTTTGCAGTGTTTGAACACAGTGTGTATTGCTTTTCACATGACTAGAAAACTGAGGGCCTTTATCTTAGTCACCTTCTTTTAGATAAAATGTTGAAAACATATACGCTGCTAGTTCATGGGGTGCAGTGCATTACAACCTACTTTATCTTTTTTGGTCTGAGAACACAGCATTGAGCAAACCTCTCTTGTCTGTCTGGTCCTTATTCTACCCTTTCCTTCCCAAAACCATTATCACCCACACTTTCTGCTTCTGTCCTTTGGTTTTAATTTTTGTTTTGTACAGTGATTGCACTGTTTGGTTGCTTTGCTGCCACTCTGGAGTGCTCGTTTTTCTCTCGTGTGCTGTATCTTCTACCTGTGCTGTGCCCATAACACTGAATTCTTAGCCAATCAATGGCTGTGATGAGAGACGAACATAATGCACACTTAGGCTGCGCATAAGCTTGCTGGGCATCCATTTCCTTCTTTTTCTCCTCCGTGTGTCAGGAAAGAAGGCTCGTATGTTGTGTGCGTGCGTGTGTCTACTTGTGTGTACGTAGTGTGCGTGGTTCTTCATCATCTGTGTCCAACTCTGCTGCATCTGGTGCCACAGCAACCTCAGTGCCTTTATGCGAAGTGGAGACTTCATGAAATGAGGGTGTAGCTACTTAGAAATACGGTTGTAAAATATCACTTATCTCTCTTTCTCTCTCAGTTCTGTCAGTTCTGTCTGTTCTCTGATTGTCCTTAATGCGTGTTCATTCCTTTGGTTGTTAGTCCGAGCTGGAAGGGCACTTGATAATATGCAATGGCAGTCCTTGTACCAGTACTGAGGGCAGCTTTTTCTTGTAGCCTGTGAGGTGAAAACAGCAACGAAAAAGTTAAGTTAAGCAGTACCGTTGCATATTAACAGAGGTGTATATTTGAAACAAAAATCCAAGGAGGTCTGTCCAGCGGTGATAATGAGCGCAGTATTCTTTTGCTGACTGCAATACTTATTTCTTAGTGTTTCTAGACTGTAAATGGCACACTAGCTTGTTGGCTTACTCTATGTGTATGTTACTGAATTCCTGAACCTGGAAGTGTTCTCTGCATAGGGTTATTGAAGTTACATTTTAAATGGTGTACCTGAATGATAGCGCCACTTTCACAGAAAAACTGCCCGATTACTGAAATGATTTGAAGGTTTTCTGGAGGGACGTTTAAATTGCTGATTCTGGACCATCTTGTTTCACTATGTGTCCCTGCAGCTGCCGCCACTTCCTTTTTTTCATCTCCGCTGGTGGTTGTGCTCCACACAGGATCGTATCCGTGATTTCTTTTTCACTTTTGTTTGCCTAGAGAGAATACATATGGCACAATTTATGGGTAAAGAGGGTTCGTTCTTAGTCCTCACTCTCAAAGCACAAAAGCAAGCACAAGGCTCGTGTTCGCGCTTTGTGGTGTGCTTCTCGCAGCCTCGTCCCTCCAGTGTGGTGTCTTAACATTATTTGTCTTTTTTTTCTTGCATCTGCCATTGTTGCGGTGCTGTTTTTCTCCTCCTATCTTCGTGCCTGTCTATTCATTGTTCATGTTGTACTGTGTGAGAGTTCTGCATTGTGCCTAACTCCTTCCAAGAACTCTCAGCAAGGAATTATTGCATGTCCATCCATTTTTGTGAGGTAGTGTGGTAGTGTTGTTGAATTTGTGATGTTGTGAACAGGCAGTTAATTGTGTAGTTTGTTGTGTTCCATTCTTAAATGGATATTCTACAATTAAAACCATTTCAGTTGTCTGAATGGACTGCTCGTTTCTTGGGAAGTGCAGTGGCTGAAATTTTAGGGCTTTAGGACTGAAGCTGATTTTTCATAGCTGGTGGCCACTTTTCTCTTAAGTGCCGTTCTTAAACTTTCGTATTCTCATATTTCTTATCCTCATTTAGTGTAGCCTAGCTGTGTGAGTGAGAGCTTCATTTCTAGCAGGCAAGATAGATAGACTATCCTTTAAGAGAGGTAATGTCACTTGAAGCTCTGGTATTATGTAATGAACCCTTTTCAGAATGGGTACTTTGATTCAGATTGCAAAAGCACATGTGAAAGCTGCTGAAATTATTACAAATTAAAAAAAACATTTTGGTTGGCACATCTTGTATAATGTTATCACAAGTTATGAATAATATCCTTCGTAGTATGGGAACCTTTACATTAGTAAACAGGCATTTTATGTTTTTCTGTGTGTGAACCTACTAGTTGAGCATCATAATGAAATTATTTTAATGTTAATTATTTTTTTATTAATTTGTGCATACTGTAATGCAAAATAGTAAGTGTCTCGGTACACAGCTCTGCACATAGTGAAGGCAGCAAGGGCACTGGAGAGAAAACTGCCATGTTCTAAGGCAGTGTGCTAGTGGGAGTACAGAAACACAAATGTGGTGATTCAGAAATGCTTTGCACATTGCAACTAATGCCCTCATGCATTGTTTGCATTTGGACGCATGCTGTTGGCTATGGTGCTCTTTCAGATTGCAATGCATCTCCTCTTATCTGCATGTGCATTACGTCTCCTTCACCCCGAATTAACTACTTGGCTTGTTTGCTTTCTTTTTTTTTTTAAATGGTGGTTGTTTAGTTCTCACCATTTTTCCTTTCTTGCTTGCACTGTCACAATGTTTTTCTGTTTTGGGGGTACCCTGTAAGTAACAGACTGCACACGAAAAGCATCTTTTTCATTTTTGTTCTTTCCCACTCCGGTTTTGCCCCGTCACCCTCTCTCTCTCTTTTTTTCTTTTTTCTTTCTTTTTTTGCTTCCTGACCCATCCCTCCTATGGCGGTGATTGCAAGGGCAGCTCGTCAGGGGTGACCGGCCAACGGTGTCACCACCTCCTCCTCCCCTGTCCGCCACTTCCTCCGCACCCTCGACCCTCCAACACCAAAGCCACTCACCTCCCAAGTCGCCTCAGTCTGGCGACGATGTCTTCCTTCCCCCTCCTCCCTCTCACCCCCCTCGAGACAATCGCATTGGTGGTGGAGGCAGCCTCGTGGAGAATGGGACACTCTCTTCGCACTCCTCTTCTCTCCCGCCGGGGCCCAGCAAACCTTCCAAACTTAGCCTGGGTCCTAAGCCTGTTCCCCCTCCCAAGCCCAGAAAGGTAGGCGGCCCCTCTTCTCTCGTGGCCTGCGGGCTCCTCTTCCACTGCCTTTTTATTAAATGTGACTAGCATTTATAGGGCACGCCAGTGTGGTCAGTCTTATTGGCCCCAGAAATCACCCGATCAATGGTGTGTCTTGGCCGAGTAGATTGTCCATAGACCGTATGGTTGCACACAAGCATGCATTTTTGTTCTTGCTTGGCCAGTCATGTCAGAATCACTCCGTAATAAATGCTATTCATATTTATAACATGGATGCATGTAAAAAAAAACAATATCCTGTTGGTTTCCTTTTTTTCTTTTTCTTAATTTTTTCTCTCCTTGTGTTAGTACATCCTGATGACTACTTGTGTATTGAAAGAACCCAAAAATTTCTCTTTCTCTTCTGAATAATCTGGCTGCACGGTCACATTTAATTACAAGGTTTTGCCTGTAATCTGTAGTGTTAAGGGTGGTGCTACTGCTTTGTAAGGTGAGTTACAGTTGAACCCCGCTATAGTAAACTCGCATATAATAAAAGCCTGGGTATACTAAACTGAAACTGCAGTCCTATTTCGCCTTACGTAGACGAATGTACTTTTTTTTTTCATTGATAATAAAGACACCCTTGATAAAAATCTGCTCTGTGCTGTTGAGAACATCTCAGAACTATGGACACGTAATGGCATGATTGCAAAGAGAACAGTCGGAGGCAGATAAATTAAAAAGAGGATAAAACAATGCCTTTTGGAATGGCTTAGCCACCAGTCTCATGAACTGTGCAGAAAAGCAAACTTTCGGGAGGCCTTGGAACCATGATGCAAAGCACACGGCATGCTCTGAAAAAGAAAAAGAAAGAAAGTCTGTGTGTGAACATGGAAAGAAGGTGGCGCGGGCTGCTAAGAATGGGAAGGCGGTAAGAAGCAGAGGCGTGGCGGCACTACGTAGGAAGGTTTCGCCTCCCTTGATTGTGTCACATGCATTTCTTAATTAATAAATAACGCTGAGACCGCGGAAGACAACGCCATGTTCATGCAAAGCTTTCGTTTTCATAATGTCTAAAACTGCCCCCTCACATTATGTTCGTGAGCTTGGCGCATGGTAGCCTTAGATGCGCCACTAAACCCAACACAACGCTTTATGTTCGTAGCCATGTTATATTTATGCAAATAAACTACTTACACAAGACTACGAAATATAAAACATGATAACATAAAATGTTGTAGCTGAAAAGAATTCATTAGCATATATTGGGATAATTAGAGCAGGTTGAAAGGTATTTGTAAACACTAAGTGTTTAGTGAGTAAGTAGCCAAATTATCAGACAGCATCCTCAGAGCCATGCCATCACCGACAACTGAAATAGTAAAGACACTGATATAGTAATGATTTTTGCCGGTCCAGACAACTTTACTATAGAGGGGTTCTACAGTTTGGAAGTGCAAAGCAATGTCCTTTTCACAGTGTGTTTTTTTTTTTTTTTTGCTCTGCAATATGTCTTCAATGACAACAGCAACATTTGAAATTTCTGAAATCTGGGATTTATGCCATGCTGAGCATTCATTTTGCCAGTACATGCAGTACATTTTTGCCAGCACATGTCCTTGGTTTCCTTTCATTGCAGTTTTTATTACCAGAAATCTAATGAGTGTGTTGTTTTCTTCTACTGGATATTCTTCCTTTTGTTTCATCATAAATCCGATCGCTGTTGTTTGCCTTAGTTTTCCTTTTTGACGAGAAATGTCTTTCTTGAGGTGATCTCAGCCTTAGTTTTGTTCATCACCACCCTCGGCAAACTTGATTGAGGTGCTCAGTTAACCTAAGGCTGTTTCATATGGGGTAATTTTCAGCTGCAGTCTTCATATATGCAAAGAACACACTTTAAAAGAATAAGCAACCTGCTTGGGGAGAAATTAGTTGATCTCCAGGAAATAAACCATACAAAGTAGTTCCAGTGTAACTGAAAACAAGAAAACAAAATAGCTTCATGGCGATCATTTGTTTTTGTGTTGTGCTATGTGTCATGCATTAGTGGTAATGCATTAGTAGCATTATGTTATAATAATAATGAATGCATTATCTCTGCAAAGGACAGTTAGCCGATGTGGCACTGGTACATGGAATGCGGCACTGGCCAGTGATATAAATATTTGCTGCACATGAAAAATCAAGGCTATCATGTTGTTTGCTGGAGGAAGTGTTCAACCAAAGGGTTGGTTATCACTTGCTCTGAGTAGCTTTGGTGTTGGGCACTACAGCCGATTTTGAAGAGATACTCGGCTACTTGCAAGACATAACTGTTACTCTTTAGGCAGATAAGAGAGTTGTGGCATTCGGCCATGTCATATCTACAAGCAACCAAGGCATTGTGGCGTTTGGTTCCTCTTATGTTTGTTAGTAAGCAAATTAGGTGAGGTGTGTTAACTGAACTTTATATTTTAACCCCCAAGATAGCGGTGTGTTCATTGTGCAAGTGCGCCAGTTGTGAGTAAACACAGCAGTATTATGCTAGGTATGTGTACATGTCGCCTTGTTATGAGGCTGTTGGGGACAGCTTGTTTGTGACTGCTGCACTTTCTCTCTATGTTTGGTCCTTGGACGCAGCTGCAGGGCTTTGTGGCTGAGCCGGAGTCCCTGACCTTCATTGAGAAGAAACACCACTTTGAGAGCATGCAGCAGCAGCACCAGCAGGCCCCAGAGGCGAAGCGCTTTAGCTTCCTCTCTGAAAGCGAGCTGCAGAAGATGCGAGAGGAACAGGAGAGTAAGTGCTGACTATCTTGCGTTTCCTTGTCCCTTTTCCTCTTATTATTACTAGGAGTGTGCAAATATTGAAATTTTCAAATATCTTTTCAGTACAAAAAAAAAATTCAGAAAATGATAAGCAAGCAAATGTTGCCCCCCCCCCCCCCCTTTTTTTTTTTTTGCAAAGTAGCCTATGGTCTTTGCAACTGAAATAAACAAAACTAGACTGCCTCATCACCATATAAAACAAATGGATTTGCACAGAAATGTGTACTGCTTGATTAGACAGCATATCCGTATCGAACACACAATATACACACTAAGTAAACAAGGGAGGGGAAAGCCTCAGGGTGCTTGCCAACGTTTCGGCAAGAGGACTTGTCTTCGTCTGTGCAAAGCGTTCATTTTGTGGCGGGGTCTAAACAGGGCCTTCACTCAGAGGAGAGAGGGAGGAGGGTGTTAGGATGGGGAACACGAATCTTGTCCAGGCATGATGGCTGCTCAAGAGGATTAATCGGCTGACCTGTAAAACTGTGAACAGAAATGGGCCATCTCAGCAAAAAGAAATTCAATGGTGTGGAGCGTGGAGAGATAGCGAACTTGAACTTGAAGCAAGGCTGTGTGTCCAGCTGCGACGACTGGCTGCGTTGGCCTGAAAAACTAGTATAAAGGAATTAAGCAGTATGGCAGAAAGTAATACCCTAGAGCAAAAAAAAACCTAAAGGAAAAGAGAAAATGGGGTGGGGTCAGAGAAAGCCTGCATAAGGAAGGAGGGGGAAGACAAAGAGGTGCAGGGCAAAAGGTAAAGGTAAAACTATAAATTAATTGGGAAAATGGGGCTTGCGGGGAGGGGGATAGGACAGGTCTGGGCAAAGGGCAGGGTGAAACGAATGATGAAGCGACCATGTGAAGTACTGGGAGAATGGAGGTAAATTTCTTTTTTTTCCTTCTGACCATATGCAAGACCTTTTTTAAAGAATTGCACCAGTCCTGGAATGTACCTGAGAGGTTCTAAGTTTCCTCTGGATATGTTTATCCCTGCTGGTATTAAGGTTTTAAATTTGTGGATTAAGAATGCCTCTCTTTGTGTTCTGTCCCTTGCAGATGTGAAGCCTGATGGAAGAATGAATAGTTTAAGTTCACTGAAGTTGCGATCATGTTGATTAAAATGTTCCGACACTGCCTTCTGTAGTTTCTTTGCCCTGTCAGCTCGATGCCCATTTAGTCTGGCAGTCAGTGAGTGCCAGACTATGAACCGAATATATCA
Organism: Amblyomma americanum; assembly: GCF_052857255.1. NCBI lineage: Eukaryota > Metazoa > Arthropoda > Arachnida > Ixodida > Ixodidae > Amblyomma > Amblyomma americanum. The sequence continues at coordinate 219,149,663 of NC_135500.1, forward strand.
AACATATTTTATTCATATTTGAAGTTTCTAATATTCCCACACCCCTAATTATTACTGTGGGCCTGTGTACATGAACTTGCTGATCTGGGCTACCAGCTTGGGAAAACTCCTTCACTTGGCCGCCTAGCCCTCTTGCACCTAAATCTTGTACACTCGCTGTGGGGTTCGAAGGAGTGAGTGCATTGTGTGCCATGCTAAACCAGCGTACCTTTCGCAGAAAGAGGCTTCAGTGCAGTTCCCAGAACGCTTCAGCTGTCCTGTGCACAGAGCAGGGATGTTATTTGAGGGGTGATGCTTGCTAGTTGCTGAGAGTGTGATCAGATGTCAAGGTGCTGGGTAAAAAAAAAGGGGTGGGGACACTCACTAAAGTGGCATGAAATGCATACAAGCTTCCTGCGCTATGTTTTGCTCAGAGAAGCATAGTAAGATCAGACCAGTAGGCACCCTTTAATGCCTTTGCACATGCTTTAATGCACTTATTGCCCCAAAGTGAAAAACTAGGGCACAGTGATCTTTGTGGCCCCCAGATGGCACCAGCATGTTAGTAGCTGCAAGCCAATTGTGGGCATGTATGGCCTTCTTGTGCTTTGTTAGTAGCAGAGTTCACCTGTGACTTTGCATATGGTGAGGAAGGTATATGTTTATGTTTCACTTAGTAGTCCAACTTATCCACCTGTGCATGACCGTGCAGGCAAGCGTGATGGACGGTGGTTGCACCAGGATGACAGTGGCGAGGAGGAAGAGGATGATGAGAAGACGGAAGGCGATGAAGATCTTGAGATGCCTCCTTCTGTTGCTCACCATGCAGCCGAGACGTGAGACAACTTGGAGCAGTAACTGGGAGCAATAGACACTTTATGCGTGTCCTATTTGACCAACAGCATAGAAACCCTTTCTTTGGTTCTTTTCCTTCAATGCACTGGCCATCTTGGAGCGCAATTGTTTTGCCTGGCTGGGCTTTGAAGGAAAACACCATCTCATGAGCATTAATCACTTGTAGTATGCGACTGTGCAAACACATCAGCAGATTCATAGTCAGCTAGGTGCCTAGAAATTCTGTTGAATTTCTCCCAGCCATACATGTTACCATAGTGCAGTGCCTTTCTCCCCCGCACATTTTGAAAAATTGGTGTATACCTCTCTTTAAAATGGGTGAAATGGCCTTCTAATGCACTGCAAGGTGCAGTGTTCATATCTCTGCTGAATATTTTCCACTTTCCTGCAAATAAGCGGGGGCCGCTTTAAAAAAGTTCAGCGATTGCATATCTGCAATCCATCGCAACAGCACCTCCTCCAGTTTTGGTCATGCTACTGTCCTCAGCCTTTTTCTTTTTCCTCTTAACATCCTGCCAAATTCCTTGAAAAGTTTTAATTTTTCTTGTGGTTGCATAGCATGCTCTTCTAAATACGATACTTTTTTGCCAGGGAATCCCTCTCTTCGGTATGTTTAGTACGTTGATCTTCATTGCCAGATAATTTGCTTGGTGCTTTGGTCATTTCTTCGGATTCAGGTCACCATCGTAGCAGGCTACAAGAGTGCACTTAGGCCTAGTGGAAGATGGAAAAATGGAATGAACAAAAATAGCAGCTGCTAGAGGTCTATGCGGTCAGGTAATGACATGGCACAAACAACACATGACCCATCTGGTTTTCCTTTCCCAGCTGATGCCCATGATGACACAAGCCTTGCCTTTTCATTCCATTTGCATACTAGCACTGTTACTGGCACTCACTGATTCACTATCATCATGACATTTCCTGTGCTCTCTGCACAAGCCTCCACAACATTCAGTCAGCTGTTGTGACCATTGCTGGTAGCAGATTGCTGCATTTTTGAGATCAGGGCCAGGATTTTGCGGTAAGCTTTTTAGGGATTGTTTGAAATAACTAGTTTGTGGATAAATGCCTCTCGTTTAACGAGCCCTTCATGGCATTGAATAAGGCGCACATTTGCCAGGACCGTGCATCAAAGTAAAACTACCTAAGAATTACCTGGATTTTGCTGTACAATATGCAAGGAACTGACTAGACTGTGCCACCATTGTCCTGTAAACTTCTCTCTTTTTGCTTGCATCATCTTTTGCTTCTGGTAATTTTTGTAGCTTCTATAGCTACGCAGGCTTTCCTTTGAAATTAAGTTGTAAGTTAACACTGACTGTTGTCAGACTGACCCCTTCTACTGCACGGTCTTTCTGCCCTGCAGTGAGGTGGACAGTCCCCTGTCGATGGAGACGGGGCCCATGCGTCAGGTTCCCCCTGTTCCTGCAGTGCGTACTCTGAAGGCAGAGCGGCGCTTGCAAGAACGTCAGCAGCAGCTTGACGAAGAGCAGAAGGCACACCCTGGCAGCATCACAGATGCCGAGCAGAGGGCGCTGGAGGCCGAAAAGAGATCAGCGTGGCGACAGGCCAGGTCTGGTGAAACATTTTCTGCAGGCATATAGAGCAAGACTGCATTTGTGTAGCTGACCACTTTTTCAGAACTTTTGGGTACCAGGAAATGATTTCAGGATTAAAACAATCCAAAAAATCTTTATTGCCACTGAGAATGTACTTAATTGCATCTTGTGCAGTTGTCCTGTCCCAGTTTGTGTTTATTTAGGCCCCAGGCACCTGTCTGTTTTCCGAAGGACATGATTACTTTTCAGGTTCTCCATGCCTACTTGAGAAAACAGTGGGTGGGTTGAAAGCAATTCACTTGCAGTGTCTGTTGTTCAATGCGTTGGTGCATCCCGCACTGCTGGATAATGCCAGTGCACACACCTTTTTTAGCGCTTTATATGATATTTTCTGCTCATCCACCCCATGCATACACCGGTAGGAAGCTATGTGGAGATAGCTTGCCGAAATTGGCTTCTAGTAGGTAAACCCACGTTAGGACTTGTCTGAACAATTTCAAATGTTTGCTATACGTTCGGATGCTTCCTGGCCTGTACTCTTTCTCCACTTACATCCTCTCTCTCCCCCATAAATAAACAAGCATCTTTTGTCAGCTTTCTTCAGCTTTTTTCAACAATTTCTTTTCTCAACTCCTATTTTTAGTTCAGAAAAAGCATCCCTTGAGTACTTGTGCTCGGGGCCGGAAATAGAATTGGTACAGAGGGCCCCGCACTACTCAAATAAATTGGAAGTCAGTGGTTTAACGGTAACTTTTCCTGCTTCTCTTGAATAAAGGTGTCTTGTACGGTGTCTTATGCTCATCCAGGATGAAGTCCCTGGAAGAAGATGTGGTGCAAGCCCAGGCCATGCTGGCTCACATGACGGAGGGTGTAGAAGCCAGGCCTGTGTCACCCATTTTCAAAGCTGTCAACATCAACATTGATGAAGTAACGGAACAGCAGGTGTCGAGGGAACAGAGGAGGGACGATGATGGTGAGAAGGACTTTGTCATCAAAGTCTGTTGTAGTCCCACCATCAATTCTCATAGGCTTCCTTAGAGATATGGAGGAAGAAGAAGAGGTTAAAGCGGCCATGACACTCAGTTTTTGATTGTGGGCTGTTTGCCACATCTAATATTTTGCCTTTGTGTCTTGTTTGGGAAATGTGGATTTAAAATATTAAATGTTAGCCATATTTTAGCCAGTTATAGTGCTGTCATTTCCTTATGTCGGCTGCTACTAGTCTTGTCTTGAAGTTGGAATAACCTACTGTTGAATAATCAAGTTGGGGTGAATAGATTAACAGTGGTGTGTAGTCAGCAGCATTAACGATTTTGACAATGACAGTGCCCTTAAGGACATTAAGCTGTCAAAAATTGTGCTAGGAATGCTAATGTTCCACGACAGAAAAACTGACTGCAGGCATGTCTTCAGCAGAGTGAACAAGGCCCATGCTCAGTTGTGTACCCCATTGCTGGAGGTCACTGTCAGGTGGCTACTATTTGTGAAGCGCAGCCAGTCTGGGAAGTGCCAAGAGGACTCTTTCGGTTAGGGATCCTCAGAAAGGCAAAAGCATCTTTATCAGTGGCTTGACCTTCTGTATCAAGATTGTTTGTTCACAGGTTCTGTGATGAGTCCAGGTAGTTCTGAATAAATAAAAAAAACTCCTTGAAGCAATTTTCGATTCTAATAAAAGTTCACTAATACGTCAAAAAGACTGAAGGATGTGTAGCACATAGGAGGCCTTTTAATGAAGTCGTTATAACTGTGCATTCCTTTTTTTCTAGGGTTGTGCAAATATTCAAACATTTCGAATATGGAAGTAAATAATGCAGTTGTATTCAATTTGGGCTTCGAAGCGAATATCAGCATTTGGAAACCTCTATTATTTTCGAAGTTTGAGAATTCAGAAAAAGAAGCTGCTGGAAGAAGCGCTCGGTGGTCTTATGTGTGCTCTGACACTTCGGCGCAATCGCACCGCTCTGGACGTTGGCATGTGACGTGCCTATGACTCAGCAGCCACATCCCCAAACTTGGCCTTTGATAGCTGCAAGGTTCAGCATGCCGCCAAGAGTAGCGAAAGAGATGGAGCAAAGCCCAGATGCAAAAGTGAACACTACGCGGCAGGAACTGCGCTGTGCCCACTGCACGGAGGGCCCGAAAGACGAAAATGATGAAAAAGATAATGCAGAACTACCAACATGACCGAGCCAAGTGCTCGGTCAGCGTTGGCTTTTGTAATTGCGGTGCTGCTGGACACCAACTTCGAAGCTGGCGATACCCTATTGATTACATCTTTTGATGGTTGAAATTAGGTTAGAGGCAAAACGGCAGTCATTTTAGGTACCGCACTGAGAAAGCCAACACCGCGAAGCGTTTTCAGTGGCACATGTGCACGGGGACGAGGGCATCTTCCCGCATCTTGTGCTGGCGCATGCTGACATTGCTTCTTCGTTCGGAGCACCGCAGTGTGCAATGTTGGTCTATACCCGCCCCAGAAATCCTGGGTACTGCGTCCTCTGAATGGTACACGACGACGTGCCGCATTCCAGTTCCGGCACTTGCGTGGTGCCTTCGCTGACAACTTTCGATTTTCACGCAACGGATGACTCAGGCCATAGCTTCTTCTGGCAGTGGTACAAATTCGCTATCACGCATGCGTAGTGCGCAGTGCGGTCATGTGATCGTGTGCAGCAAAATGAGGTAGGAGAAATTGCGGCATCAGATGTGAGGCGTCCGAAATTTCAGGCAAGGTTGTACACTGAACTCGGAGGGATGTATGACTCGGTGCCACGCAAGTCAGGAGTATGAATCGTGACTGAAATTTCAGCATCTGAAAAATTTGTCAGTAACTTTTGCGTTTAAGATCAGTAACGTGTACCAAATCACAATGGTAAGTGCTTGAAGCTATGCTGCTTAATGAACTTTGGCCTGCTGCTTATTAAACATTGCCTAATGCAAGTTTGACAACATTTTTTTGTTTTATATTTATTTCAGTTGCCTTAGTAAATTGTGGAGACCCCATCTTTAGGCGTATGCTGTTTAGCTGTAATGAATTGCCTCTTTCTTTTCTTTTTCTTTTTACTGCTACATTTCCAGTTGCAAACTGTTCGCTTCGGATCGAAAATATTCGCTTCGCTTCAAAGCTATTCGAGCAATATAACTAGTCTGCTTCGTACTCGCTTCCAACTGAAAACTCACTATTTGCACATGCCTACATTTTTCTACAAAACGAGCGGTCCAAATACCTTGAAAGTCAGGTCATTCAATTCCTGGGGTCATTCTTATTGCGGTTTTACCATTTGTATGCACATAAGACACAGCTTGTCTTATAAAGGGTTAAGGGTGTGTGATGCCACTTGTTAGGGCACTGTTCAGTCTTCTCTGAATGGATTTAAATCTGGCGCATTCCCCTGTGCATTTGCAGAGAACAGCAACAACTTGGAGCATCCAGAACTGTACTCTGACAGGGAGCAGAGCTTGGGGCACAAGGTGAGCTTGAGGGTACAATTTTTCGTGTTAAAATAAAGGTAAAAGCAGAAACAATATAGATTGCATGATTTTTTCTTGTTGCACACTTGTGTTAGTACCTGGTTCTCAATGCCCCCCCCTTCACAAACACAAGTTTGGTATTGAGCCATCTGCTGAAAATTTGTCCACCATTTTCAAAGCCGAATTAAAATGACTACTATAATTACTCTCGTAATTTTCACACTTTGTCCTAAAATTAAGTCTTCAAAAAGGGGGGTGTGGAAATTGCACGAAGATTTCGCGAACACGTCCTGCAAGACTCTACAGAGGTCATAACGCAAGTGCATACAGTATACAGTAGAATCTTGGTGATATGAACCTCACAGCGTCGCAATTAAATTCGTATCATCCGAAATTTTTTAGCATCCAAACGAACAATATTCACATGCAGAAGCATAAAAAATGCATGCATGCAGATCTGCTTTCGACTGACGGGATTTTTTCGTGGCCGTGCGGCCACACTACTCACAATGCGTATCGCTCGGTTAGTGATCGCGATTTCGGCGATGTAAGGGCCGCTCACTGCTCGTGGTGTGTACCGCGCGATTGGCGATCGCGATATCTACGATGTGAGGGCCACGTATCGCTGCTTGCGATGCGGACCGCGTGGTCAGTGATCGCGATTTTCGGCAATGTGAGGGCCGCTCACTGCTCGCGGTGCGTACCGCGCGATTAGCGATCGCGATTTTGGTGATGTGAGGGCTGCGTACGATGCAATCAGCAGTCAAGATTTTGTCGATGTGAAGAGCATGCATCGCCGCTCAGTGCTCGCGGTGTGTACAGCGCGATTAGTGATCGCAATTTCGGGAATGTAGGAGCCGCGCGCTGCTCGCGATGCGTACCGCGCGATTAGCGATCGCGATTTCGGCGATGTGAGGGCAGCACACCACCATTCACTACTTACGGTGCAAATCGCACGATTGATGAGGAGGCAGCGCTTATTGCTCTAGGGTGTGATCGCAGCTTCCGTGTTCATATCATACAATGTGGTGCGGGAGAGAGTTCAGAACATCCAGAATTCCACACATTGTGCACAATGCCCTCTGGCCAGGGAATTTTACGAATTCGTATGATCACGAAATTCAGATTAACCGTATTCGTATCACTGAGATTCTACTGTATTGCCACGTGTAAGTCGACCTTGCAACTAGCACCCCTCGCTGGCCAAAAAGTTGACTCCAAGTATAAGTCGATATATACCCCCACCCATTTTTTTTTCCTAAAATTAAGGCTTCAAGAAGGGCGTGTGCAAATTGAACTGAGATTTCTGGAGCAATGTATATTGCAGCGAATATTTGCAATGTTTGTTCATTCTTCAAATCTGCTGCCACACCACTTTATCGCTTTGTTGACGACGCAAGACACGACTAGAATTATCTCGATTGATCGCAGCCAGGCAGAGCTGATTCTATGTTGTTCCAGAATGTCCTAGTAACTTTGCACGCTTTATCTCGAAAGTTCGCTATCAGCTTTAAATTGAGCACGGTTAACAGCGGCGGGCATTCTGCTCGACGACCGCCAAGCACGCTTGTCGCTTCGCCGCCGCCGTGTGATTCAGTCCATTGTGGGCGCAAGTCAGCCCAATAAACAGTTTTCTTTTAGAAGACCTTTTGTCCGTCTTCATCACTCCTTCGACTGCCGTCACCACTACATGACAATATGGTATATTGCCTGCCACATATAAGCCAACCCCACAACTCACGTCTCTCGCTGGCCAAAAAAAAGTTGACTCCAAATATAAGTTGACACATACTCCCACCTCTCCTCGCCCACCCCCACCCCAGCCCCACGTTATGTAGTTCCCTAAGTGACGGCATGACGGCGTGTGGTGCAGCTCTAAGCTATAAACGCCTAATGGTACAATTGCAAAGCCAACAGTCAGAGGTAAATGAAGATACAAGGCGATAAAACGGCATTCTCTCATGCGGCCCGGCTGAGTAGTGGCAAATAGAATAGCTAGAGGTTCGGTAGTTTTGGATTCTGGAGTGATGCATGCTCTGGAGGTTACCGGAAATTTACTGCCATAGCCGTTAGTACGGGAAAGCTACCACTGGCAGTAGCGAGCTGGTAAACTGCACGCAGTTTACTTTTTCTTACCAAAATTGATGAACAAACAAATTACTGACTTTTTTTGCGACACCGCTCGCTTACCTTTCGCACCCACACACGGCCATGCCAATCTTCCCAAGCCTGTCCTGTACGCACCCGCGTTCATGCTGGTGTTGTTGCTCAACAGGGAGTGCAAAATATGCGAACAAAAGCTTTTTTTTTTTTTTTCAAAAATTCAAATAAAAATTGTGGGGTGCGCAAGTTGTCTGCGTGCTCAAATTGCACGAGTAAATATGGTACTTAAAGGTAGTAGAAAATAATTGTGTTGGTGGATAAGACATCAGGCACACCTAGGCTCTAGAGTGCAGTTGTTATGCAAGGGCTGAGTTATTAGATGCAGTAGAAGGATGGCAAGTTGGGCTAGTTCGGTGATGTTCATTTTGAAGAAAAAACAGTACAAACAGGGACGAAGGACAAAAAAATGAAAAGTACATTAGAAGCACCCTAAAGCTTGATATGCAATAGATACAAGGGGCCATAATGTGGAATGTTTCTTGTTGCCGATGTAATAATGCAGCACCTGTCAGATTTCCGCAGATACTGCCAGCATCAAATCAAATGCAAGACAAATGAAGCAAAAACAGCCAAAAGAAAGGATTTCGTTTGAAGAAGGCTGAATATTAGTGCATTTTATTTTCACTTGAGTGTCCCGAAACAGCTAACAGTTTTGAGTGTATGTTTCCGCATGACTGCTGTGCTGTTCACATTTCATTTGACACTGTGGCTGAGTGGTTATGGCGCTCGGCTGCCGGCCCGAAAGACGCGGGTTCGATCCCAGCCGCGGCGGTCGAATTTCGATGGAGGCGGAATTCTAGAGGCCCGTGTGCTGTGTGATGTCAGTGCACGTGAAAGAACCCCAGGTGGTCGAAATTTCCGGAGTCCTTCACTACGGCGTCCCTCATAGCCTGCGTCGCTTTGGGACGTTAAACCCCTATAAACCAACCATAAACCATTTCATTTGACACTGATAGTACACAACTTACCGAGGCCATTTGACACATGAAAAAGTGCCTACCATAAGCTGGCCGTCCTGGTTAGCTCAGTTGGTAAAGTGACTGCTCTGGTGAAGCGGTGGTCCCAGCTTCGAACCCCGGACCAGGACGAATTTTTCTTTAACTACGAAGTTTCTGGGAAAGCTGTAGAGCTTTCCTTTGTAGCCGTATGGCTGCACTTGGGTGGATGCCAATGAGTAATTGCCCCCTTATTACAGGATGGAAATCTTTAAATGTTTGTTTTCTAAACCGATGCCATATTTTTACTAAATAGTCAAATTGCCAGAGAGCTTCCTCAGAGCCATGCCATCGCTAACAACCATATAATGGAGGTTTTTGCTGGTCCTTGCATCTTTAGGCGGATTCTACTATACCACCCTAGCTTAGTTGCAAAATTGTGCTGTAAGAACAGTTCATGGCCTGTACTACTCATAGAAAGTTGTGTGAATTCATTCGATTACTACATTTTATCTGGACTCCTGTCATTTGTGTGTTTTTACCTTGTGTCTGCTGCCTTGACCAGTGTGCTGTGTTATGTCCTGATATTTTGCATACAGCAGTCTGTGTTTGCCATTGCATGTTTCCTGCCTTTCCATGTGGTTTGTGTTTTCATGTCGCTTGTATCGCTTGTGTTAAGTGTGCATAAAAACCTCTGGTAAATGGGCTGTGTAATATTTCCTGCGGTCTTCCTAAATTCTTTACCAAGACAAAAGTAACCCCCTTGTGTGCTTCTTGTGTGCTAAATATGGTGAATGATGAGAGGCTGCGTATACTGCATTGTGCCTTCAGCTTGCCTTTTTTTGTGGAGGAGGATCTCATGAAAAGAGTAGGGTGTCTCATCTATATTTAGCAAAGGTTTAAAAAATACTGGTGCACTACAGGAGTTCGCTTTCAAGTTTTGAACTTAATGTAAAACTTTATTTAGAATGTCATTGAGCATCCTATACTATACAGTAAAACCTCGTTAATTCAGACTTCAAGAAATAGTGTCCGAATTATTTGAAGGTCAGATTGTAAAATGACGTCCAAAACCTCTTAAAAACAGTTCTCATCTTATTAAATTTATTTGTGAAAAAGCAGGCAAATGAATGTCTCCTTCTTCAATGATAACTGAAGGGCTACAGAAGTTTTTCACAGTTCTGTCAAATGCTTCACCCTATGCACACTATGAGGAAGGGCAGAGAAGTACAGCTCCATACAAGTAAGGGCTTTCGCAGCCCCCATCACAGTGCGACATGGTAGCGTTGTTGCCTCCTCGTGTGTCTCGGCATTGTGTGTGATGATCACACAGTGTTGGCACACCGGAAAAACGATGCGGACAGAAGCGAGAGAGATGAGCATTGATGCCCGGATAGCAAGATGCGCCGATCTGCATCCGAAATGGCGCACAACTGTGCACAACCAGCATGGCTGGCTGGCCGGTGCGTAACTGATAGCCAACGCTACTGCGGGTTGGGTACATAGCTCAGAAAACAAAACTATACAGCCATGCTACTTGGCCTACGTTGAGGCCTTACAATCGTCTTCATGACAAATGTTGAGCGTGCACGTCAGAAGGTGTGCAGGCAGAAGTGCACCATGCATTTCAGGCTTGAAGAGAAATATTTGTACAGTTGCTTGCTGTGCTGGTCATGCCTCAACAGTGTCCTCCTTCTTGAGCCTATCCGAATTACCTGGTGTAAGCCCAGCTGCATCTGAGCATCCGACACCATAGAGATACATGGACATTTAAGGGGACTGCGCTGGCAGTACCAATTATCCAGATTTCTGAATTAATGGGGGTCGAATTAATGAGGTCTTACTGTAATCCATCTGATTAAACAGACTATTTCTGATTCAACAGTTACGTTACTGTATATTGAACTAGAGTTATGTGCAGTGAAAAGAAAACCTATAAATATGAACAAAAACCATGTGCTCATGAACTCATATATTGCAATATTGGTACCTTCAGACGAGTAGCTCAAGACTGAATTCCTTTCTTAGCCTGGATCACTGTCGCTAAAGAACTGGTAGAATGGCAAAATGTGCATGCATGGAAAATTTAATATAAGCTGAAAATTCTGCTGCTGCCACAACTTTTGGTAATTTCGTCCTGCTTGCCAATATCACAAAGACTGAAATGCATGGTGGCTAACAGATTTTATCACCAGCAAATACATCACATCCCTGTCACTTCTTAGCAGTGGACAGAAGAGGAATTGCTTCATGAGTTATTTTAGAGTTTTATGATCTGAACTTGATATGATATTTCCAGTCTGAGGCCATTTATCATTTCCTGGCATATTTACATCTGTAGCTACCATTCATATTATCATCGCTGCTTTTGTTACCATTGTTGCCGAAGCACAAGAAAGATTGTCGTGTGTCAGCCATGTGTGGAAGTAAAAGGGATAAGCTTTCAGATGTTGAAAAATTAGTTATACTTCGTAAACCTAGGGAGCTTGTGCCTCGTAGTAACATTCCCGTCCAGGGTCAAAGCGGCCAGCGGTTCGGTTGGACAGGTCGGGGGGGTTTGTCTGAGCGTGACTTGCCCTGCTGCAAAGGCGCTGCTCGGCGACGAAGAGCTGCCTCGGCTGGTGCTGACACTGCGTGACGGGCAGACATGCACGGTGGAGCGGGAGCACGTCGTGGACGAGACGGTGTCCCGCCGCATTGAGCGAGTCATCGACCCCCAGACGGGGGAGGCCCGCCTGCGCACGCTCGAGTTTGTTGAGAAAGTGGTCGAGAAAGAGGTAACCTTGCTTCAGGGAGGAGGAGCAGGATAGGGGTTCCTCGGACTTTGCCGCTGTGCTCTTCTTCCATGCCCGCACACACTGTTGCCTTCGAAGTCTGTGCATCCCACAGTGTAGTGGCACTTAGCAGCTTTGTTGTTCACAGCCTCTGGTTGTTGGTGGCACATAGTCGCTGTAGTGGTGGGAGCAAGGGAATGCCGGCGTTCTCACGTGCAATTCTCGCAAAACTTGGCTCTTTTGCAGACTTTCCTTTTCTTTTTTTACCGCTTCTTCCTCGCTGCACGTGCCAGGTTTTGGGGCAGGCTTGATTTGCAGCTCTCACTTATTGGCGCCGTTCTTAGTGTGGAGAGAGCATTGTCTTCTTTTTTTTTTCTTTGGCTGCAGTGCTGCACTGCGAAATGGAAGGAGTATTGCCTGCTCACATTTTCATATTGCTGAACTGTGTCTGGAATGATGTAGGTGGGATAGTGTCCAGACCATTTCTTGAATTTGAAAGCACATTAGACACATAGGGAAGCACACATTCATATAGTGGGCTTGCATGTGCGTGCGCAAAAGGAGCATGGACATTGCTGGCATTTGGAACACTGTTCAACAGTTTTCTCTGAGAGTTTTCTTCCTCTTTCAGTCCTTTTGTCTTTTGTGCGCATCTTGATTTTGTTGATGTACGGCACTCGTGGCTGAAAGCAAATGTGTTTTCTCGTCCTCTGCATCTGTGATGTGCATCCATACAGTCGATAATTGCACCAAAGCCTAGGTTAGGCCTTCACTTGAAGGTTGTTTCAATGATAGCATGCTCATAGTCATAATAGCACAACTAGGTGACAATGTTGTTTCTATTTCACCAGCGCTGTTGCGTGTCTAATTGCCCCTTGAAAAGGAAGCAGTAATGACAGCTTCGTTTCTGTCAATGCACTAAAACACCAGGCGCTTCAGGCATTGCCTGCCATGTGTGTCAAGAACACTTTGTCTCTTAGTTAAAAGCATAACATCCCTAACTTCAGTGTTCTCTTCTCTAAACTCTAACTTGTTATTAACACGTGTTATCTGACATCCTAAAATCTCCATGCTTCTGCTGGAACATGTGCCTTCCTTCAACTAATCTCTTTGTATGCATTGTCGATTAAAAATTTCACAGTGTGTGTTATTGTTACTTGCTTTGACAGATGTACCAAGTTTCCTCTTAGCTCTGTGTAATTCTCATTTTTGCTCTTCACTAGCAGTAATTGCTGTTGTGTTGTCCTAGGCATGTAGCAGTAGATTTCCACACATTTCTTGATCAAGTCTTGTGCATTTTCAGATTGAGACAACAACTGAGAAGATCCTTTCTCTGGAACTACACGGAAGGCATGAAGATGGCACCAACGACAATGGTGAGTGCCTTTCAGTAGGAGCAATTTAGTAGTCATGGCACGCCTTTTATGACTTTAGTTGCCTCGCCTTTTTGTTTTTTGTTACTTCAGTTGGTGTGCATGCTGTTTATGCTGCTGCAAAGCCCTTCCTGCACATCGCATGCTGCTGATTTCTCTCATTTATAGCACACAAAAAGAACAGCACTGTAACATACATAATGAAACTGCTGAGAATCCATCCTGTGCACATTCCTTGGCTTGCGTTGGACAATGAAACTGCTGAGAATCCATCCTGTGCACATTCCTTGACTTGCGTTGGACAGATCAACTCCTTTCTGCAGCAGAAAATTTTAAATTCTGCAAATTGAAAACAAATAGTCCATGAAATTTCGTGGGAGATATAAAATAATGCTTCAGTATACACTCACACTACTATATTCGGAATCAAGTTATGAGGATATAATGTGAATTCGTTTTTCCTGAGCTTTTCAAGATAGCTAAAGTGACCTTCTCCACTATGCTTGAGAGGTGGCTATGGGTGCAGAAAGTTGGCGGTACTGATCGTTGAGAAAGAGAAGGCACTGAAAGAGTTGAGCGAAGTAGGCAAAGCGAAGAAGGGCAAAATGTTGCTTGACTGGGCAGCTCAAAACACCAAGTAGCAGTGGCACGGCAGTGCCGCCATTTCTGTTGGGGCTGTGTGCATTGAAGTATCAAAGGCTTGGCTTTGCTCAATAGTGGCGCTTGGTTCTGAAGCGTTGCCTCCTGAATAGCATCCAACTTATCTGATGCTTTCATATTTTAGCATGCAGCCTATGTTTTTTGGAGGGAGGGGCCCTCAACTACGTTTGACCTGAAATTTTGTAATTGCATTACAGTTAAACCTGTCTATAACGAACCTCCATACAACGAATTTTTCGATTCTAAGAAGTTTTTCTATTCCCCGATGCCAGACCCATAGAAACCCGTGTATTTCTGACCTCAAAGTAACAAAGTGGCCAGGGGAGAGAACCTCGAAATAACGAATTTGCCCCGTCGACCGCCTTGTCTTTTTTCCCCATATTTTAAGAACATAGAGCTAAATTGTGCCAAATTTCTTCATTAGTTAATGATCAAGAACGATGAACGTCTAAAAAAAACATTTTCAGCGGCGGCGCACGAGCAGCATCACCCGGCCTCTCTGTGGTGATGATGATAATGCACAGGCGCCGCTTGTTTTCGCGCCGGCAGCGCCACTCTTTGGCTGCTGGAGAAGTCACTTCACTTTGTATGCGTGACACTAGATGGCATTACACGTGCTTCTCGAACTTTCTATGTTTGAAAAGCTGGCGCTTTCCGAATCTGTTTCTTTGTTCCCTTCGCCGTGCCGGCGTGTGCACTTTATTCTTGACTCCGTATATCTGTGTGCCGGGTCGTGTTGGTGCTTTGACACATCGAGAATGAATGCGTCTACGAAAAAACTGAAAATATTGTCTCTTGAGGACAAAACTGCTATTCTGGACGCCGTTGCTGCAGGCGAAAAAAAGAAGGATGTAGCTGCCAGAGTTGAAATCCCAGCCAGCTCTCTCTCTACGATACTCAAGGCGAAAGATGCGATTCGCAGTGCAGTGGAGTCCGGTACTACATGTAGCAAAAAGAAGAAGCTAAAGCCATCAACACACACTGACGCGGACAAGGCAGTGTTCACGTGGTTCATGGACATGAGGGATAGAAACCTTCCGATCAGCGGCGCTCTCTTGCAGCAAAAGCCACGGGATTACGCCTGTATCTTGGGATTTCATGACCTAAAAGCGAGCAGCAGATGGCTTCAAGGCTTCAAAAACAGGTATGGCATCGCTGGAAAGATAAGAAGGGGCGAGTCCTCTTCTGCGGACAGCGACGCTGCCAATTCTTGGGTTGAAGAGAAGCTGCCAGCAATTTTGGAGCGCTACGACGCGTCCGAAGTCTACAACTGTGACGAGACCGCTCTTTTTTATCAGTTGCTTCCGAACCGCACCCTTAGCCTGAAAGGCGACGCATGCCACGGAGGCAAGCATACTAAACTTCGTGTAACTGCTTTGCTGTGTGTTAACTCGGACGGGACTGACGAGCGCGTCCCACTGGTTATCGGTAAGAGTGGCCGCCCAGGTGCTTCAAAGGAACATACCGGATGCCCGTGAAGTACATAGCTAAGACGAAAGTGTGGATGACGCGGGCCATATTTGGTGACTGGTTTAGAGCGTTTCATGAAGATGTCAAGAAGCAAGGCCGCAGAATTTGCTTATTCTTAGATAACTGTGCTGCGCACCATGTTGAAGGCCTTGACCTTACAAATATCGAAATGCAGTATTTGCCCACGAACTGCACTTCACTAATACAGCCCCTCGACAAAGGAATTATCAACAGCAAGAAGTGCAACTACCGGCGTAGACTGATCCAAAAGCTGCTTCTGAACATTCGTCTTCATTATGATCCATAGCGCAGCAACAAAACAAAACAGGGGACAAATACAAGCGCTTGTGTTTGTCCCCTGTTTTGTTGCTGCGCTATGGATCATAACGCATACCCACTAGCCCGAACTATCACCTTGTTAAGTTATATTCGTCTTCAACGGGAAATGAAAGTGGATATTTTCCAAGCAGTTCAGATGCTTGAAGCATCGTGGCGAGAAACAAGTGCGGACATTATCGCCAATTGTTTCAGAAAAGCCCGCATAACGAATGAAGTTCAGGCTGCGCAAACTGACGAAGAGGAGCACTTAGGAGTGGAGCCTTCAGGGCCGCCCGATCTCGTCGAAGCTTGGGGTTTGCTGTACGCGTATGGAGCAGCCCCGGATGACGCGCAGCTCTGTGACTTTCTGTATGCGAACGACTGTGCCGTAACTACAGAAAAGATGTCTGATGAGGCGCTGATTGAAAGTGTCCGATGTCAGACCGACGATGATGGATCTCCAGAGGTCGAGTCACCATGTGATATGCCTTCAACAAATGAAGTGTTAAATGCCATCGACGTTTTGCGGCGCGTCGCGGGCTCGCTGGACGATGGTGGTACAGCATTAAGTGCCTTGATGTGCTACGAACGATCAGTGGTGCCGACCCTCATCAACAAACAGCAGAGCAAAATCACTCGTTTCTTTTCAGTGCAATAGATGCATTCTGGGCCAGTTCAGTGGCCTTGATTTGCACCTTGGTTTCGTTTCTGTATTTATTTTTCGAACTTTCTCGCGGAAACTGCATACAGCGAAAACCTCCCTATAACGAATATTTTTCGGCCTTTTTCAATTTCATTATATCCAGGTCTAACTGTAGTATATAATCATAATAATCTTTTAAAATTCTCCTCAGTTCTCCCTGCTTGCGTTGTATTCATGCCAATAAGGTAAAATACCGTATAAACACGTGTAAGGGCCGCACTTTTTTTTCCAGATTTGAGGGCCATTTTTCGGGCCCATACACACAGTGTGCGAAAAAAAACAACTTTAAAGTAAAAACACATCAATCAGGGAATGAGCGGCATTTATTCTACGTTCAGTCTTCACTCGCAGCCTTTCCGACTCCAAGCTGGTGCTGTGCTCTTGTGCATGCTCATCCCACAAGAAGTCGCGTAGCATGTCCATTGTCAACGCGTAGCCATTGCTCTGCACTTCCATAACATAGCAGAGCAGCTCTTCTTCTAGTTCGGGAAACTTGCCTGGCTTGCCTCAGAAAGCGCGCTTTTTGCCTGGTGTTCCTCGATGCATCCTTTTATTTGGACCATCGTCGGACGCACTTCTCGGCCGCCTCAAATTTCCTGCCCGCCGCACGCTTTCCATGTTTGAGAGCAAACTCCGAGCCCTATAGCTATTAAGGTGCTTGCCCATCATGCTAAAATTGAAAAGCTCGGTGGCAGCACACGAAAGGCACAACTATGATGAACAACACACTACCACAACTCCTGTGTCATCATCTCCTGTTGCTCCTGTTGCTCATCATCTTAACAAAAGTTTGACCAGCTCGTGCTGTCATTCCCGGGTACTTGCTGTGGTTGGAAATTGAGATTGGCAGCTGTAGTCACAGTTGCCTGTAAGATAGATCTGCCGATATATATCTAAGACAGGTAACCACATGCACTGCTGCATAATTGAAAGCAACAGCAGCATTTTGTAGTGTGCCAAATCACCTGAGAGCGTAAGGCACTCCCACATTTTCTTGGTTTTGTAGCTGTAATGATGATGGATTTTTATGGTGCCAGGGCATCTGTGGCCAAACAGCATTATGGCACAAGGTTTTTTTCTTCTACTCAAGGTGGGGTCAAAGACCCATTTCCCAAGCCTTTCACCCTAATTAAACCGAGCACCAGACCAGGGGAAAGCTTGTACCCACTGTATCACCGGTGGGTACCCGGCGGCACTGGGGATCAAACCCGCACCTCCCTCGTGCGAGGCGGATGCTCGATTTTGTAGCTGTGTAGCGAGAACTAAAGCAGTTTTAACAAGTATTTCATGAAATACAGCAGTTAGATGCATGTGTAAGAAGCCTGAAAAGTGTTCTATGATGAAGAGCATGGTAGCATTTCTGGCATGAGCAGAGATTTACCCATGAGCGGTTGTGGCCTGTCTTGTGGAGTTCTGCCACAGCTTGTTAGATTGCTGCCAGATTTGCTTCTCTCCAATTTTGTTACTTGACAGCAATGCAGCTATGCTCTTCGTCACATATGTACTACTGTTTTTTGTGGCACTACAACCAATTTGCACTTGTTTTAATTTAGCCACTTGTAGGTTGACTGAAACTGGTGAGACTGAATTGAGCTTAACAAAATCCAAAATATACCGTGTATACTCGCGCAATGAACCCACTTTTTTTCCAGGAAAGTTTACATCAATTTGGGGGGAGGGTTCATTACACACGAAAGAAGTTGCAACATATTTTTTTTCGAAGAGTCGAAATTTCATTATGTGTCCGCCCGCCCATACGTCCATCCATCCGTCTATCTACCATCAATAAAAGCACGCGGTCAGGCACGTTCGTGTGGGTGGTGTTTTGCATCGCTAACTTTGAATTCGTTTGCTGTACCACGGCGCAATTCAACGATTTTGTGATAGCCGGTAGCACCGGCTAATCATGGCGAAATGAAGTGAACATGCGTAACACCTGCTCTCAAGGTCAGGTGCGCGTTGTTTACGTGAAGTTGAAAAAAACATGCAAGATGGTGATGGGTTAGATTTTCGCTCCCGATCTCGAGCTCACCAAATTGATTGGGGGTCTGAAGATCCTGCTTCCTACATAGCATTTCAGGTAGAGGATGTTTTATAGGGTTTTGGTTTAAACTGCTGCGTTCCTCTTTGGTTCCTCTTTGATGCTTGAGCGCTCGCCCAGCAAGCCCCCAGTGCTTCCGTCAAGAGAGCACAATGTCTTGGCTCTCAGCCAAGTTGCCCCCCACCACCCCCTTGCTTTTAAACACGCTGTGATGTTATTGGCGCTCAGCATCTTGGTGCGCTGCCAAGGTCTGCATTGCGGACTGCACAAAAACTGAGGAACACGGTACCAAAAGCTAAGTTTTAAAAAAAAGTAAATTTTCAGGGACAAAAGTGGGGGGTGAGTTCATTACGCGAGTATATGCGGTACATGTTTTATTAGTACAAGCAAAGTGAAAAACTTGTCACATTTGGTGGTCGAGCCACAGAGCACCATATTTGCAGGAACTCCAATAGGAGTTTGTTGAAGACAGATGTGACATGGCTAAATTTACTCGCAGATTACCGAATTGCAAGGGACTACTCATTGCAAGCACTTTAATGGTTTGAACTTATATTTTCTAGCGCTTAGTGAACACAAGGGACAAGAACACAAATACACAGGACGTACGCTAGTCTTCAGAACACAAATACACAGGACGTAGTTGAAGACTAGCGTACGTCCTGTGTATTTGTGTTCATGTCCCTTGTGTTCACTAAGCGCTAGAAAATATGAGTTCAAACAATATCCAACTAGCCCAAGTTTCTGCCTTAGTTTAATGGTTGCTCTTCCTGTTGACAGCCAAATGCAGTTGGCTGCTTACTTTTTTTGAGAAACCAAGGGATATCACCATGAGATGTTCACCGGAGCATTCTTGTGTAGGGAATGTGCAAGAGTGCAAGATTGTCATTGAATGGCATGCCACTAGTTGGGAATCGCTTTGTCATTAACTTGCCTGGCTGCATGCCGCCTGTTTCCTTGCTCTCAACTTGGATTGGGACTTCTTTGCTATTGGTGGTGGGGTTTTGACTCTGTCCAGCACGGTGGCCGACTAGCACCCAGGGTGTCCGGAGCATCTCTGACACACACCCTTACTGCTGACAAGGTGAGTTCGCGAGGCTGTGGCTGTTTCAAGTAGATCATTGGCATTTTTGCTGCAACTTGGCTAAGGGATTTTTAGTAAAGTGTGCTGCATCTTTTGTGAAACAGAGTACACTGGAGAAATAATCTTTTCGATGCCTTGTCATGACACCCGACATTTACCATCAATTTTCATTTCTGCATTGGCCAAACTGATGAAGCGAGGAAGGAAGGCGTGCACTTCTATGTTCAGTTGCACTTCTTACTATTGTATGTCTGGACTCGTGGCGTCATATGAGCTTTGAGTGTAAACTGAAATTAAATGCAGTGCAGTCTGCATTTTACCTCAGATTTTTTAGGTGTCCTGATTTGCATGTAAATTCTTTCCTTGTTAATATGCATGACTTGTGTTATGAGCAATTTTTCTGTCTACCAAACTTTTTTTAATGTATTTATGCCTCATTAATATGGGAATTCGCTGGCCGGACAGGGGAAAATGCAGAGTCCATTGGGACCCATGCATTTTTGATTCGTTAATATGGATGGTGATTGGAACAAAACATCGAGCGCCCCAAGCTGATGTGTAATTTTTGGAATTTTGAGCACAGTACACCAAAGCAACGCAATGGAAAAGTGTAAATGTCCAACTGATGGCTCTTTCCGTTTCTGGTTTTATGCTGTAAAGTGAAAGATTTCCAAGTCGATGCCCCTGGGGTCCTGAGATGCGAACAATCATAGTAGGAGCTTGTTCATCTGGCCCTGAAAAGCCATCAAGCATATGATACATAGATAACAAGGCGCATAAAGCTGCACATCATTTCAAGCATAGTGGCGACCAAGGTAATATGCTTGTAGCTCCAAAAACTGTCTAATTTCAGCTTCACTGAAGACCACGATGCATAGAAATAGACTTTATTCATAGCTCGTTTTCTTTCTCAGAACATTTTTTTCTTTTTTCTCAGAATATTTGTTCTTTGCAATTCATTATTATTGGATGACTTGCTTTATGGATAGTTTTTCTCGGGAACCAAAGTGTCCATATTAATGAGGCACAACTGTAGTTCATATTTCTCATTCGATGAATCTGTTGGTGCCACTCAGCTGGTAGCTTCTTGTGCATACCAATATCATTATCTTTGACATAGGTCAGCAGTGGACCTTGCACGAGGCATAATCTTCAGTGTAACTAAGGTAGCTAGCTTCAATCACTGGATATGCTATTGTGTAGGTCAGCTTCAGTTTTATTGCAAGGAATTTAATTTGAATTGACTCTGATGAGCCCCAGCTTGCCAACTAGGGGAAGCTAGGTAGCTTCAGTGTGCAGTAAGACATCTTTGTCTATTTTTGTGAGAAAATATGACTAATTTGTACCAGTGTTTACAAGCACATAATGATTTATGTTTTGGCTTCACTCGATTTTTTTTTTTGTCACATTGAAAGCACTTCATTTACACCTTAAACTGGTGAGTAGTACACAAGGTGCTGAAACAATTGCTAAGGTGGCATGTCTTAAAGGGACGCTGAGGACAAATCAAAGTTCTTCCTTATTGATAGATCACCACGTTATGTCAAACATGCTACACTCACTGGAAACGGAGCTTTTACAAGGTAAAAAAGGTTGGTCGAAAGATGAAATACAGGTGTCGTACCCACTGGCCATTGACATCATGGGTTTAAATCAAGTGGCAGGAAAATTTTTAAACCCAGTTTTCTCCACAAAAAAATTCGCCTCTTGCTGCTGGACAAACATAACTTGACCGGAAAGAGGCATAGAATCGATTTTTTACTCGGAAGAATAATTTGATGGAGTTGTCCGCAATGTTCTTTAATCGCACAGCCATCTTAATCTCTGGCATGCTAATCATGCATGAATTCAGCTTCTGCGCATGCGCCACCTGTGGTGCTTGTAAACAGCCTTAACGGCACTCGTCATTGTTTTCTCATTCACTGCTCTTGTAATGCTCTAAAAATTTTATTGTGGGCATCAAGGCTTCCCATTTCACATAAGCTAGCTTTCGGGAGTTTTGGCAGTGCAAGCTTCCTAGCTGTGAAAATCTTGGATCCTTGCCATGTTTGTGTCACAAGTGACTGCATTATTAGCTGGCTGTCTTTTTGGCCACTGGTTGACGTCCATATGTGATTCACAGGGAACTGTGAGGAGGAGGCCGGAGGCGATGAAGGAGACCTTCCTTCACCTACCTCTGACCAAGGGTCGGGCCCAGCACTAGCCAAGAAAAAGAAGCGGAGGCGGTCTAAGCGTAGATGAAACTGCCAGTGCACCAAAAAGGCATCTGCTGTTGCTACTGCTGCCAGTCAGAGAAGGAATGTTGCATCACCACACCCAAGACTGCTTACCTTCCCCCTTCACCCATCCAAACCCCATCTCTCATCTTTCCCACCACTGAAACAAGACATGTTTGCATCAGTTCCGTCCTCACACACTTCTTTTCTGCGCTGTGACAATTTCGTTGAGCACACAAGTGATGCGCATTATTGTGACGAGACAGCCCTGCCCAAGGCTGTCTCATTTATGTGCACATGTATTGCGATAGACCTGAGACATGTAGGCCATGCTCATGAACCTGACTCAGCCCTTTACTGACTTTATGTACCGCTGCTTCATTGTGGTAAGTTTTTTTCCCCTTGATCATTTTTTGCTTCGGAGAACCTGTCAGCTTTATTCAGCTGTTATCACTTTTTGCTGAGATGATCGAAGTGGTGCCCCACTGTTCATTATTTGCAGTGCTTTTCATATACCTATAGATATTCACTATGTAATAAATGTTGCTGATTATTTGCACCCTGTCATGTGTTAACAAGCTGGGATTTGTTGCTCTTTAGATTTGGAAAGCTGCACCAAACTTCGCACAGCAGTCATTTCTCACGATTGGGGCAGGTGTAACTTACTATGAAATATTATAGAACAGTAAATTAGGGTTACTTTGGCAGCAGAAGTTGAGCCATCTCATTTTGTATTTGACGGTTGTGTTGAAATTTGTACTGTGGGTTTTATAACGCGCAGCTTTTACTAATATGTACCTGTTATGGAAAAATGTGGTAACTCGATGCATCCCTCTTTGCCTTCGTTTTTTTTTTTTTTTCAATCTTCACTGCATTTTCGCAAAAATTTTGTGTCTCTTTTTGTTTGTCATTTATTTTTATTTTCTCTGCTTGTTAGCAGTGCGTCGTGCTCTCCCCGTAGCGCCGCACTGTGGCGTTGTAGACGGGAGCTACCCTTCAGAACGAACCTGTCCTGTCCTACACTTTGCAGAGGTCTGAGGCAAAGTGTTGTTGGCAGACAGAGGAGAGAGTAAAGACATTCACCTCGGGATGGGGGCACACTGCAAATATGCTCTGTATCAAAATGGATGGCTCAAGACGATTGCCTGTGGTACCCCATCCAGTATTTTGCCGATTTCATAGATTGTTTCCTACGGCGGTTTTAATTTTTTTGGTTCACATGCCACTCCTCTCAAACCTTGTGAACTGCTATTTTGAGAACTGGCACTCTTTTTACAATGGCATTAAATGTCTTGGTCAGCATAGGTTTAGCTGGCATTACTGATCACCACAATTCTCAAATCTGTTATCATTTTTGCTCTTTCAAAGATGACTTCTAGGATAGTACTAACAGAATTTGGAACTGCAGTGCTGGGAAGGCAAGCCTCATCCAACTTGTGGCACTATCAGCAGGGGCAGGCACCAGTTCTGAAATATCATACCACTTCTAAGGTTCCTTGTATTGGCAACAAGAGGTTGTGCCTTTTTGTTAAAATCGCATGTTGTATTAGCTTCATTTGATTCCCACGTGGTTCATGGCTGTGGTGCTAAAATTCCAGGTTGTGCTGGTGCGGCTCAAACATGACAGTGTAGCACGTGCACTGTTAATTCGAACCCTGATGTACAGACCATCTGCCAAAGCAAAGCTCATTGGGGGTGGCATTGTCTTTGAAGCAGGCCAAGTTTTAAATCTCATTTTTTTCCCATTTTGTAGAAGAGTTTCTTAAACAGCTGAACATGTGCCAGTGTGCAGTTGTTGGCTCTTATTACAGCAGGCGAATTCAACACACTAGTCGTGTGTACTGACTAGCTGAATTTGAAAACATAGAAATGCATTGGCCATTTATTTGAATTTAGAAGGTTATCCTGTTTGTTTCTGTAGACAACATGGGTTAGGACTTTTCTAAGAAAATTTTGCTAAAAGCAGCTCCTTCTGTTGAGAACCTTGACTTTATTGAGCAACATCTTCAAGGCACCACATCTGTGCCCACAGCTGCACCACTTCATGAGGTGGTGCCGCTGGGCTGAGGCTGTGGAAGCTCTGCAGTGTGGCAGCACCAGTTAGTCCTTGGCATTTTTTGCAGTCAGCAAGAACTGTGGGGTGTTCCACCAGAAGAATTGAGGACTGCACTGTAGCACACTATGAGCCAATGCAGGAGGTGCAGTGAATCACATGCGAACCAAATAAGCATTTTGTTGTGCAGACAGGGGCAAGCAGTTATGTTGTTCTGGCTGTATTTTAACAGTTGTTGCTGCGATGTTTGTGTGTTGTGCAGTAATGCCACTGTGTTGTTGTTGCTGGCTTTCAATGAAATATCAGTGTTGGGCAACAATTTCTTTTCGCACATTGGTTGAGCTGACCGAAAGCTTTGCAACTGTTGCACACAAAAATGCAGTTATGCTTTCTTTCATGGGCCGTTGTTGTGCGAGCTGTGCCCAGACATTGGCTTGTCTGCACCAGCTTATGCTGCACTTATTGCTCTATGTTCACTCAGCTTAAAAACAACTGTTGTTTCCTTCACTTTGCCAAGGGCTTGCAGTTACAAAGTGCCTAACATTTTTATTTTAATCTTCACAGTGTGACTATTTATTCATCATTGAATTCTCTGTGGTCATGACTTGCTTTTCTCAGCCTCTTCTAATTTATCTGCTGAGCTGTAGCATAGGCTTTCTTGGCACCTGCAAGCAGAAAGAGTGCCTCAGATAAGATTTGTATGCCAAGCATAGATTTTTTTGTTATTATTGATGATCACGTATGCTTTGTACTTCTCATTGTGTGCAGTTTTATTCCAAGATGCAATGTTTTATTCCATGTCTTCATTTTAAGTAGCTGGGCACCACAACACTCTTTTTTTCTCTCCATCTCTCATTCCTCCCACAAGGCTTGAGATAATGAGCATGGATAGATGCTCAAGGAGCAGAAGGAGGTGTTTTTTCTTACTTGTTATGTAATTGGAGGATAACCACGTGCTGGACATCACGTGACTTTGTACTACTACACTGCAGGCAGTGAAAAACAGCAGCCCCTTGTCTCTAACAGACCTTGCCAATGGCATACGTGTTTCCTGTTGTGATTGGTGGCCTCCTAGAAGTTCTAGAAGTCATCATGTTTGGGGCTGTCAAAATATTCTTACTGTCAACTCTTTTTTATTTTTGTGCTGTTTTTGATTGAGCATCTGTGTTGTTGAACATGGACAGATGCATTTTTTAACAACTTCAGCACACTTTTGTTTGGTGTTGAACATGTCTGGGCACTACATTAATTCAGAAAGTGCTCTTGATACATTCCTTTCAAAAGCCACTTCACTCCTGAAGAGGGAAAAAATGTGTTGGCACCTAATTTCAGTTTAATCTGTTGCCAGACTTCAGGCCCTGATTTAAGGCAATTTGTCTGCTGCTCCTGCTTTAGCTTTCATGTTGGCAGACATTTTGTGCTTGTGAAACCACAGTGATGCTGCTCTCCCTTACCCATGTACCAGTTGTCCCTGTTTTTCCCAACTGCCACCACATGACCCTATCTTTGGTGCTTGTTGTAGACTACATTTTATTGTTAGCCTGTTTTTGAATGGTGTGGGCAGCACAAAAAAAAAGTCTTCCTGGCGAGGTTTGGTCATGGTCCTGCTTGAAGAGGTGTGTTTTGCTCGGGGTGGTATCTCTGGCAGATGTAAGCACTTTTGGAAACTTGTTTCTGCACTGAGATTTCTGGATGATGTCTTCTGTTATGTGCCAATACAAACACCAAACTGCAGTATTCACATTTGGCAAAAAACCCACATGGTGTTTTGGCTTTGTCATGCATCATGTGGTGGTGGTCGTGGAAACTGAGAAAGACTGGCTTTGTGTGCCTCGAAGACAACACTGTGCATCAAGTAATACGGTGGTAGTGGTGCAGGAACCTGGCACTCTTTGTATCAGCCAACCGGATTTCATTCTTAGGCTGTCTAACACTTCATATGAAAGTATGTTTTTTTTTTATTCTGTGTACATAAAAGAGGGTATAGAGATAAAGGTAGCTGTACTGTATCATACCAGTTTTATTAAAGGCATTGTACAAAAGAACCTTGCATGTTTGTCATTCATGTCTACTCTTTCTTAGCACCAAGAATTCCAGGAGTTGTGCTTGTGTAGCAAGTTTCCGTGTCAAGACTTGCTAGATCAAGTTGCTAAAACATACTGTTTTGTGTGCTATCATCATTGCTAGTAGCAGTTTATTAGACGATAATAATTAATACAGTAGGTGATTCATTCTACGTAGCGAACTGAATCCAAGATTAAAGCAATGTTATATTTGCCTACAGCTTTTCCATGGCATGGAACGTTGGCAAAACTCCACTTTGTGCTCTTTCCAACACTGCAAAGGTACTGCTTGATGGTTTCAAATAAAACAAATGTGATGATGGTACTGGGTATGCAATGTATTGGCTTTGTTTCACACATATTTCACTGCTAATAGTGTGCTCACTGCAAAGACGCTGGACTATCCTTGTGAAAGATTGCCTGGTCGGCAAAACCTTAGTTCATAATAAAGTATTTTGCTTCTGGTATCAGCATGTAGAAGCCTGCATTGTAAATTTTAAATGTCCTTATTGAACTTCATTTCTTTCTTTTTACATGTCTAAATTGCCTCTAAACCACCCCAGGTGAAGCCTTCTTTTTTCAGTGGAGGGGGTGCAGCTTTGCATGTTACCGCTGTATGCACTGAAATATGTGCAGTGCAGTCATTTAACACCAAGAATTCGGTGCACGCAATGCACTTAACATTTGGCTAGTCATGCCTTTTCATGCCACACCTTTTTTTTTTTTTTTTCAGTGCACACATTACCACATAACCGATTTCAGGTACACAGAAAAACCAGCCAGTGACACCATATTGCTTCTGTGGTGCTACAAAGAGCAAATAGCATGAAGGATGGTGAGGATTAATTTAAGCGCATGAGGGTGGACAAAAGGTTGAGAAGCCCCCACCCCCCATTTATCACCACCACACCGAGAAAAAACTACCTTAACTATGACCACGGTGGCTGCGACGAAACAGATGGACAGGCTGCGCCGGTTATAGCTTGCAGAAATTGTCCACCCCACCAAGATGAAAAAGGCCACATTGCTGTTGTCAGTATACTTAAGAAGACATTTATTTAAACTTTGAGAGAAAAAGTTTAGGTTGAAACACATAAGAATAAGAGGGAAACAAGTGATAGTGTGTGTTGTATGTACAGTATTTCTTGCACATAAACATAGATTCAATGACATGCAGAGAGTATGACACACAGTGCACATACAGATATTCGAAGGGGCATCTTAGTACTAGACCAGGTATTGCAGCTACACAAGCACTGTCTTGGTATAGCATGAGACAAAGCAAGCAGGCTAAGTTTAACCAGCGGCTGAAGTGCACAGTGACAACGCATTTATAAACTCGGACTTGTAGGTGGGGCGGGTCATCAAGGTGGCACACAGAAAGAACACAAACATGGGTGTTGCATCAGAGCTGTCCAATCTATTCATTGAGCTCAGGCTCCTATCTTACGCAACAACACTTGACCAGTTTTGTGGCCAAGTACAAGCCAAGGGAATTCCTCACACCTTTCCTTTTTCTTCAATGCCGGGTTGCTTAAGGTGGATTCACACAATGGATGAAATCGTAGATCTTGATGATGAACTGCACATCAGGTACATG
This sequence comes from Amblyomma americanum, assembly GCF_052857255.1. Taxonomy (NCBI): domain Eukaryota; kingdom Metazoa; phylum Arthropoda; class Arachnida; order Ixodida; family Ixodidae; genus Amblyomma; species Amblyomma americanum. Next base: position 219,176,983 of record NC_135500.1, read on the forward strand.
ACATGATGTCACGGATTCAGGTCAACCAACTTGTGTCTGCGGACAGCGCGGACATTAAAAGGAGGGCACTTTTTTCGCTTTGGGATCTGCCATTTCATCCGTCATGTGAATGCTTTCCAGCAGGGGGCACTCCCCTGGCTTGACGAGACCGCATTCGTCATGTGAATCCACCTTTATGGCAGCTATAACCAGCCCTAACTGCTCTAATATACTTCCTGCCTGCACTGATATTCCTTCAGAGCTGACACTGCAATAGCATGCATCTTGCTGATAATCTCCAGGTTTACCTTACTTTCTTTTGTGTACGTGTATGCATGTTCATGCAAAGCTTCCTACTTCATTGTTGTACGAATCAAAAAGGAACAAAGCAGAAATTGCATGCAACCTCCTGTTACCATTGAACAATTTATTATGTGTCATGTGAATTCGATACTAATCTTGTAGCTAGTTTAGAGCACCTAGGCATGTACTGGGTACTAGCCATGATACAGGCTGTATTCTATGGTAGTTATCTTAACACACGGCAAATCTGTGGTGCCTTCCTTTTCTTTATATGCCATTTCTTCAAAGTGCTAGATGATAAATTCTGCACCCACACATGAAGGATTCATATGGGATCGTGAACCTTTTTTCACCAGGATGGTAGCTTTTTCTCCTGATGCTTTTGTTCACTTGTAAAGGTCAGCACAAGAATGGTGTGCTTTAGCAGTGAGGACTGGGGAGAACCAAGACACAAGCTCCCATATGACTTTGAAGCATTACCATGCACCTTATTTTCTTGCTTTTGCTCTGTCGGATTTTCAGTTGTCTATGCCAGAACACGGCCTAAAGGAAAACATTTTCCTAGCGATCCTGTCAGCTAGCGTGGATGTGAGCAGTGTGACAATGAAATTTGCTTTTTATATATAGAAAAGGCTTCAGCAGACAAGAGGGAAGTGCTTTAAAGTTGCAAGTGAAATTGCAAAATATCCATGAAGTTTCACCTTTTATGAAAAACTGCATCACTACTTGGTGTAAGACTTCCCATCCAGGCGCTGTAATTGCAAACCCATCGAATTATGTGACAACTACAAAAGTTATTGATGCCTGCTTGCTGCACAGCCTGAAAAGTGCTGGGTGTGGCCACCAGATTGTTAAATGTTAACAGATAGCAAGAATCTGGTTGTTCTCTGGTGCAAATTGTGGTTTGGATGTGGATGTGGCGTCACCAGCTGGCTGTGCCGAGAACAAGATGCTGACGCTTTCTATTGTGACTGCAAAGCAGCACAGCCAAATTTGATTGTACTTTAGATTACTTGGTAGGCAAATGGCAACATGAATGCTGCAAATATTACTGGCAAGCACATACGTGCTGACTGCTTGCATGCTCTACGTTATTGCAGTGTCATCTCAAGAAGGAATGCGGACGTTAGGCACAAATAAAAAGTGACTGGGAGTCCAGGGAACTTATAATTGCTACCCGGCAAGCGTACCCATCACTTTGAGCACTCAAAACTCTGAGAAAATTGCATATGTGGCATGCATCGGTACAGTAGGCTTGACTCCAGGAGATCTGAATTGCTGTGCCAACCAAATTCCTCTATGCATATATATTCTCTGAAAGTATATGTACAAGGCAGGACATTGGCTTGAGTACACATAGTATGTACACTTTATAAGTACATAATTCTCTGACTGGATTTTACTCAAAGTACCACTGGGTTCTCCTGTACTTTTGGTTGGGTTCCATTTTGACCATTAATAATTTATCTTTTGATCCTTTTTACATAATTTACAAGCAAACTTTTTTTTTTTTTCACAGTCGTGTGAACACTACACAGAACAGTGCTATGTACATTATGAACATTCCTTTGTATATAGATATATCTTATGCAGAGATACAAAAAGATGCTTTTTTTTCATTTTGCTTTTTGGACATCCAGCAAACATATATTGTATATATAAAAGAAAACATCTGTACTGCCAGCTGTTAAGACAAAAACATTTATGTATACACTTTGTCATAAAATATGCACCTCAACAACATCAATATTGCAGCTATGTACACAAGTGTAACGCAGTGCCATTTCCTTAACAAATCTTTTTTCATCTTTAACCTTTTCAAGGCACCATGTCTTTTGCTCCTCTGAGTGTTGAAGCCACTTATGACTTGTTTAGCGCTCTTATCATGGCAATCAACATAATTCACATCTGCTGTCATGCAACGTTTGTCTGACACACCACGGCTGGCTGTCTGAACAGACCACACTAACAGTTACCTGTAAAGTGCCAAGACTAACAAGAACAATTTCCTACGCAACGCAACGTGTCATTGGAACCAAGAACCAAGTAAGCTGGATTCACGACTTACAAGTCCACTTTAACAAAAAAACTAAAAACCTCTTTGCAATTTCCAACCATTTAACATGACAGAGGCCACGATATATTGCAAAGACATTGTATTGCATGCATCTAACGGTTAAGCTGTGCGCAGCTCTTTGGAGCAAGTCTCTGTGACTTGACTCATGGTAATCACTGACCGAAAAGCTACCAGCCACCATGGGGGATCAGGGCTTCACACAGATTTCTCACGCACTTGATGCAATGATGCATATGATTGAGAGCTTCAAGATGCTCGGAGGACACACCACTGTATTGCTGATGTGGCTTGCTGTTTAGAGTAAATTTTTCATGTGGTACTCGTAAGTTTCGCCAAATGGAAAGAAATGTCAGAAGCAAATACCCAATTGTACGTACTATTACTTAATTTTCTGATTAGATTTTGCTGTGTCAATTTGACATGGCAAAACATGCATTGCCTGCACTTTACCATCTTTGCATAATAAATTGTGCAGCTAACATGAGTCAACAGTCCTACATTTGTTGCACCAGAGGTTGTTCAGAAAACACTGTGCATCCGTGGCTAACTGTCAGCCCTTCTAGTCTCGCGTGTGCGTCAGACACTGCTGCATGATTCTGCACCTATATACAACAAATGATTGATTGAATCCATTCGACTGCCCAGCTACTAGTGGACCAACCTGACTAATCTGGCACCGGTTAGTTTCATCCATTTCATTAGCTGTTCTTCCTTGTGTGTACACACTGAGGCACAGGACAGACACACACACACACAAGGACACCCTTCTGTGAGACCATTCGGCATGAGGTCATAGTGCACTGGAATGACACCTGCCATGTCAGGATGATGTCTGCGACATAGTTGCATTACATGCACTGATGGTCATGAAAGGTACATTCAAGAGGAGGAGAGAACTTTCTCACCAAAATTTCACTTCAGTGCATCAGATGCTGACAAGCTGATGGTCTTATAAACTTACTACTAGAATTAATAGGGAAAAAAAACATTTGGCTCTTGCCCATGCATGAAGTGTGCACCACCATACAGCACTAACTGGAAAGGTATATGATAAGCGCCAAACGCCCAAATGCGAGTCGCCATCACGTGCATTATCTCGCATCGACAGCCGAAGACGCCCACGCTTGCACGGTCATGTGTGCTGGCTCCACTTTGTGTCTACCTCATCCCCAATCCACGTCATCCTAGTGGGATATCGGGGACAGGCTAGGGACAGTCACGGAAGCTCTCTTCTCTGCACCACGGGGTTTGGTGCAAGATCGTTCTGTACTGTCCTCTGACTACGAATGCTACGACCACAGCTGTATTATTGACCGTAAACAATATGCCCCAAAGCCATTGCAAGATAGTGCTGCTGAAACAGTTGCTAGCCTAAGAAAATGAGTAACTCTTGCATACTGACTTCTGCCTTGCTGTGGTCTACGAACAGTAATCGCCACCAAAGAAGACGATGACCACACGCACTTAGCTGCGCCCTTCAAGTCATGATATCGGCTACTTTGACTGCATACTGTATTCACTCACATTATTATGAATGCACTCACTATTTTTGTTTGATTACTCCTCATGTAATGAATGCACCACTCAAATTTTCTGGGAAAAATTTATGCACAATGCATTCATAATGAGACTAAATATGGTATTGCAGTATGCATGCACGAACAATTATTACACCGGTTACAACCCTTTTTCTTTCCGAGGAAAGAGAGATATGCACATTTCATGAATATTTTTGATACAATGAGGCAACATGGCATGGCAGGTGTCACTCGAATGAACTATATGACGGGGCACTGTACACTCTGCTCTGCTGAGTGGAGTGGCATGCACCCGAGATTCCAAGTCAAGTGTCTTTTTTTTGTCAACCCACAGCGATTATTTCTGGGGTTACATTTTGCTGTTGGCTGTTTTGCATCCAGGCAAGGCACACTTCAGTCCCAGTGACCCTGCCATGTTGCTACAGCTCTACGGCACATGGCAGCACAGCAGCAGCTAGGGCTGGCCAGAACAGGGCTTGCAGTGAGAATGCACAATGCACTTCACAACCACATCTGTTTCGTTCGTTGCATATGTAAATTTTATTAGGGGACAGTGCTCATGGAACTTGCACAGGTGTGCCATGTACTCTCCCTAAAGGGCCTTGCAGATGCCACTGCTGCCGTTTAGTAAGGTCAAGCCGCATGAGCCCTGTTCGAGCCAGCCCATAGAGTCCTGCCAGCTCCTCAAGACAGCAAATTAGCTCAAGGCTTTCGCAGTACCTCCGATCAGACGCTATTGGCATGCTTGGTTGGTGCTGCCTCCTATTTGGGTTCACTGCATTTCACCTTAGATTTTTATTTGTGTCGTGAGGCAGCTGGCATGCTTTGTTTCAGACTGCTGCGTGATGAGGATTCTGAGTGGTATGAAAAATGAAAAACAGTAAAAAGTTGTTTCTTGTGGCACTAGATAATGTTGGTTAATTGCTACCGGGATGCCTCAGAGCACTCTCACTTGAGCGCATGCTTGGGTATAGCGCACGGGGCTCTTTCACACATCGCAAGCTAGCAAGAAATGCCAAAAAAGAAATTTCACAACTACATTTGCTACTAACTGGCTCGGGTAATAAACTCAGTGCACAATATGATTTTGAATCTGGTAACAAAACACTCTGGCTTCTCAGCTTAAACATCCAATAGCAGTATGCGAAGATAATGTAGAATCTTCTGCTGCAACTTTTTTCCACCCACATTGCTTCACAAGTGCCCGTGCTTTGCATACGCATACACTCCAGCTTGAGACCGCTTCATAATGCAAGGCACAGGTGAGACAAATTGCAAGCAAGAAAATGTGCATGAGCTCCAAGCTGCATTCCTGCCAACCCACATGCTTATGTACTTCCTCATCTTAACGAAAGCTGTCACCAGAGCAGTTCTTCCCCCATTCACTTTTACGCTGCCCGACACCTGGAAACAGGCATCATGAACTGTAGCATGCCTGTAGCTACAGGTGTACACTGCAGGGACAGGCTGCTTTTCTTCTCGCTTTACATCAGAGGGACATGCTCAATTCACCACTGACGCTGCATCTGAAGAGTAAAATGGGCAGCTTATCTTTAACTTTTGTTTTCAACGTGAAAGAACCAGTGGCAACATGGGATGAACTGTGGCCATCAACTGACACATTTCTGCCATCAAAATAACTGTCCTTGAAACTCTCTCTTACAGCGGGCTTTAGATGGCAGAAACTGTCCCTGAAACCCTTTTGTAGCAGGCTCTAGATGTTAGCTGCGAAGCGTTCACCCAGTGGCAATTTTTTTTTTTACATGATGAAATAGTGGGAGACAATAACAAACAGTAGTATGTGCACATGATCATGGCCACATAGTCAACAGGTCAAGAAGTAAAACGCTATTTACAGAAATGCAGGCTACGTACTCATTGCAAGTTCTCACAAGTCATAAGCCAATAGTAGCACTGCAAGGGTATCCAAACAGCAGCCATCTTTTTCATTAATACCGGGTTTTGCTCACTGAGCATAACTTGACAAGTTTCGCCCTTATGTCAAATCACTCAAGTGCAAGGTTTCCTTACAGTTATTAAGCTTGCTTCCACCAGATGGTAAGCAATCTCAGGCCCTTGAAAAGCAACAGAAACAGTGTTGTCTTTAAAAATAACACTACAGGCATAACAATTTCAAGGTCATGACAATTATAACTTAGCAATGTTTAGCAGATTTGCTTTTGCAACTTCCTTTTAAGCAAGTCTCTAGAATCTCAAAACAGCAGCCGTCTTCATTACACACTGCACTGCCCGAAAGCAACATGAGGCTTTGTCCTCTGGGCATTACTTTTACAGCAAAGCTTGTCAATAGGCAGCCTGCAATGTATCCACAAGGTGCGATGCAACACATAAACTGTATGAAATGAACTGAGTTGGATGCACCATGATTATGACAACAGTTACACACAATTTGTGAGTAGTGGTAGAAATAAAAGGAAAAGATAGGAGCAGTGAGAGCACTCAGTCAACGTAGCGGCTGCAGGCCTTTTTCCACTTGCACTGTGTACACCACATGTCCTTGTTCTCCATGCCATGGATCTTGCGACACTTGCGGCTCTCTGAGCGCACCCGCCGGTGCAATGGTGAGCTTTTTGGCGAAGCTGACAGGGTCTTGGGGCTCAGGCGCATGAACTTTTGTGGTGAGACCTGTGCAAGGTAAGAATGCATGCTCATGAGAACGGCCAGCAAGTAACCAGTGTAGTTAAGAAAATTTTCAAGCTATGGAGCTGTCTATGGTTGAAGGGTAACTCAAAATCTGCACTCAATTGATGACAGTAACACCTGGTAACACACATTGGAAAATACGCCATCTGTAGGTCCGTAAGTATGTAACAAATTGTCATCGGATACAACTCTAGAGCGAAGCAGCGAATGCCTCTAAAAGGAGGCCCTCCAGCCAATGGCGTCGACTGACTGTCATGATGTGATGTAGCAGGGGCTTTCAGATGCAAAGGGGTTAACCATGGTTTAAGTAGATTAACCATGACATCACATCAACTACTTGACACCACTGGCTAGAGGGCCTCCTTTGAGCAGTATTCTCCACTTAGTTCTAGACTTGCATCCGACTAAAATGATTTCTGTGAAGGGAAAAATTATACTGCTTTATTGTGGCATAGCCCAGCTCCTAGTGCACACTTGTCTCATGCATACACTAGTCATGCATATGCGGATGGCCGCTTTCTTTTTTATACTTTGTCTTTCTTTTTTTGCTTGCTTGGTTGAAATGCTACTATGTTGAGGTGGCCACTACATGATGAAATTACCAACTAAGAGCACACAGTTCTGCTGGCCCCAACAGGGGCTGCAAACAGGGAGATTTGACACAAATGAGTTTTGTGAATTGTCCTAAACAAACATTTTTCTCTTGTGTTAGTTGGGACTGGTTGGCAAGTCTTTCATTGCTTCACACGGCTAAATATGCCGAAAGCAACATTGAAGAGCTTCAATGAACATGGGTACCTCTCAACCCATTCTGCACCAATTTTACTCGATGAGGTTAACCAACAACATTGCTGGCTGCAAAACAGCTTTATAAAAAAAAAAAGAGAACAGCCATCAGACCCACCATGGCTGTCGGTGCACTGGCATGTGCCTGCCATGAATAAGACCGCTGCACTGTGGGAATGTTGATGGGGGATGCTGATGTCAGGCTGGGTGGTGATGCAGGAACAGCACTCTGAGAAGAAAACAGCATAAAGTTCTTTCTATACAATGGCAACATCTCAGCAACAAAATTTACTAATTTATTTGAAGCAATTTCTTTGTCCTTTTGCAGGTAAGCTGTTATCATGAAGGGTGAGCTTTTGCACTGTGACAGCCACTGTGGCTACCAATGCCACAGAAAAAACACCTTGTGCCTACTTAAAGTAATGATTAAAGGAACAAGCAGGGTGCCAGCCTCACAGACTTTCAGGTTTCTTCACAGATGACAAAAGACAAGCTGCAGAAATGGCTCAGGTTACAGCCAGGCATGTGTACATGTCTAAATAGAGTAACATAAACAGACTGAACATGCAGCTGCTCATTATCATTGTTCACGTCAGTAATTTGTTCTCAATCTTGCTTCTGCCACTGTTCACTTTTATAATATAAGCCAACGTGAACAGCATGTAGCATAGATGCAGCTAATCATTATTGAGCAAGAATAAGAATTGGACAAAGGAAAGAAGCTGAGAGAAGTGTTTGTCTACTGCAGATTGCAAAGAGTATGCATGCTTGCTGTGGAGCTGGCAGGAGCCAGGAGAGTATAAAGTATGCACATACCCGTGCAAGCATCTGGTACTGAGGGTCTTCATGTGGTGGCCTGGCCATGTCTAGGTGGCTGAGGGTTGGCGCGGATGAGGTGTAGATGCTGTGTGCACATTCACCGTGCTCTCCAAGAAGGGTACTCCCCGAGTCACTCTCCAGGTCACCTTCTTCCTCACTTTCCGTGTAGTAGAACTCTTCCTCGTGGTCACTTGATGCAGAGTCTTCACTCTCATCACCACGCCTATGAATAAGATGAATGATATAAGCAAGACCCAAAAAGGTCTCTAGCCACTCCTGGCAAAGAAATGTACACGATATGAAGGTTAATGTACTCTAACCAAAGACAAACCAGCAGCTTGACTTGCCATATTACACTCGCAATTGTTTATAACTAACATTTCGCATAAGTTATTTGCTTACTGGGTCCCATGCAAACAATATTTGCTTGAGATGTACTGCAAAACTGATTTCCATGCCAAAGCAGAAAACACTACATATTCATTGATCCTGGGCAATTAAGGTTGTGGTATCACTACATCTGTCTTTCTCTGATGCCTCCCGGTAAAGCTTCTAGCATCATGGAACAATTATGTGCATGCAACAACAATACATGTCTGTCAAACATTTGGTTACAATAAATGCAAAAAAATTTCATGAGGCTGTTGTGTATAGGCTCTTTTACTGTTCTGCAGAGGTTTTAAAGTCCATCAGAAAAAAACTCACCCAAGGTGTTTCACCCGGACGTGCCTTTCAACATCCTTGCAAGTGGAGAACCTTTCACCGCACTCTTTCCACATGCACTTGTAGAGCACCCGCTGGAGAAGAGAAACATAAATCTTGTCAGGGGGACATGCAGGGAGTGCCTTAATATTGGTGTATTTTTTTTTAACTTTGTTTCAATTTTCTAGCGCCTCTCAGGCAGTGGTGAGCTGGAGTGCATTTTATTAAATCGATTTGTGTGATATACATGTAATGAAAAGCTTTAGTCATAGCAAGCTAGTGCCAAGCATTTGTTATTTCCAGCTTTCTTAGCACACTTTTCATAGCAATAAAACCAGGCCAGAGGCGTGAAACGTGGAGAGCTTAACTGGCCTAGAATATGCATGTACCTCTACGTATACAACAAAATCTGAATTACAAAAATCATTCAACAAGGACAATGGAGTGATATAATTGATAACACAATGCTGCATTATTTTTCGACACACAAATTAGCAAAGTGAGGTTCAATCTCTATGAAAAACTATTAGTATCTTACCTGCTACAAAGACCTAAAACTGTAAAAAAGAGGGAGCACAGCACAACTGTCCAGTGCATGGTGCCAAATTAAAATGCGTATAAAAGCTGTGGTCGTATCTACACAACCTTTTATTTAGTTGACGTTGTTTGTCTTAATAAGCTCCAGATACACTAATGTTCTGAACATGCCGTTGCACTTAGAGAGGCACACAATTTTGGATGCCAACTTAAGCATATAGCTATGCATAGCTGCTCATGCTTGATCTGCTCTGAGCAGAATGCACATTACAAGCAAGCCAGCAGCCTTCCATTCATGTGTTTTTTTAAGAAAGACATGGATGTTACAACTACATTTTGATCGTGTCTTTGTTACAACCAAAGCAACCAGAGCTTTTTGATCTATTAGTTGTGAAACTTCGCTTCGAAATCCAGCTATTTCACGGAGTTTAGCAGTTTGTCTGAATGCCCAGTTACATGACATTCTGCTAACATTAAAATTGTGGCTCAATCAGAGTGCCAGATTCTGATACATCAGTTCTATAAATATAATTTATAATCAAAGGACTCTGCAGCTCATGGGCAGACTTATGGGTCACTTTTGGAGGGGGTGGTCCCATTGTAACCATGAGTTGCTTGGACTTTTTCGCTGAAGAAATGGGTTTCAGCATGGTTTTAATGTATAATTTTCACTTGGAGGGGGGAGGACACCCATCCATATAATTCCGCCCCTGCTGCTGCTGCTTTCAATAATGACAGTGCGTGCAATACGAACCTTTCTCTTGGGGCAACCGGGCTCGGCGGAGAAGCCGAGGCTCTCGGAGAAGTCAACGCCCTCGTCCTGAGTAGGCGACATGCGCCAGAAAGTCCGTGCATCCGCCGCGGCCAGACCTCCTGGTGGGGAGGGTGTCCCGGTCCGTGGAGGTGATCGGCCGCTGTCCCAGCTCGAAGCTCCCGAACTCGAGCTTGTCCATGATGGCGTCCCTGAGTACACAGAAAAACAGCGCGACGATGCCACTGTCAGCTACAGACTTTCCCAATGTGGAGCAGGCTAAAATATGTACAAAACATTTCCAGCAGCCTCTCCCCAAACCCCCAACGAAAACCGACCGCGCGAGCTGATACATCCCCACAGCACGGACATGTACTCCTCACAAATCCACAACTACTATCGGGGGCCCTTTGAGCGGTGTAGATGTTGACTCACGTTCATTGTAGGATATTTTCGAGCTTACTTTTGCTCTTTTGAAATGGCGTCGAAGTGGTTTGCCTGTTTCCAACTCTTACTAATATAGCTCGCCAGAGCTGCGTACATGTGTCGAGACGCTTGTGAAAGTATACAAGGGGCGTCTTACAACAGTAAAGATTGTAGGGATCGAGAAACAAAGGGAGAAAGGGAGATGAGAAAGGCAGCTCTTCTGTTTTTGTTGGCTAAACGGCTAGAAGCGGAGAGAAAAACTCCGATCAAAATTGCACATCTGGAGCCGCATCACATCGCATGACGTCACTGATGACGTCGGAATGAACTGACAACGCCGCATTGTATGAGTGAGTCTGAAGGCGACGTACCGTAATTTACGCATGAGACGTAACACCAAAGGGCCCGCTTAACGTGATCAGCCACAACCGGATCCGTACTCATTTTTGCCAATGAAGGCGTAAAACCACCACTGTCACTTCAGTCAGTGCTTCAATGACAGTACAGTTAAGGGCTCGCTGAGAGAACAGTATGTTGTTTCAACTTTCAAAGAAGCATCACGCCGCCAGGCACAGCATGGTACAATTTCTGCATATACTTGAACGTCACAGTTTCCTTTAAAGGTCATTCAATTATGCGACCTGCCTGTGGGACTACCAACCGAGGCTGTTACTTGGTGTTTTCAAACAACACTGTTTGAGTAGCCCACATGCTCTTCCTATGCTCCTTTTTGCCACTGTATCGATCATCAGGCCGCATGTACCCCTCATGTCACTGCCGTAAGAACAAAAGTTCAGTTTGAGCTTCACAACAGCTGCACGAGACTTCACATTCGCAACAGCCAGAAAATCTGCCTTGCAGAGAAGGTCGGGGAGGGGGGGGCATGGACACCGTTACAGGGGAGGCAAGGGGGTGGTTGCCCCCCCAGCATTTCTCCAAAAGGGCAGTGCCACCCCCCCCCCCCCCCCCCCCCAAGTCTCCAACTTGCAGTCAAATCAGATTCCTGACAAACGCTTTAATTTTAGGACGTTATTAACGTAAAGCACAGTGGGGCTGAGCTTGTTGGCTTCGTTAAAACGTTTAATTTCAGTAGCCTAAATCAATTACGTCCTAACAGAAGCATAATTGACTGAGCTTTGTTCATGAGCATAATTACTAGCATTGAAACAGCCTGAACAAACTTTTTTATTGCAGTCAATCACGATCCTCATGCGTACATCTTTATATATTAAAGATGCCCATTTCAATTTAAGTTTTATGGCCATTAGAAATACACTTTTGAACAGCAAAGTATGAAAATTTAAACAAGAAGTAAATAAAATTGAATAAACGTTTAAATAAAACCTCGAATAAATAAATAACTAAAAAACTCGAAGACCTGCCCTCCACTCGAAAAAAGTTCTGGAGCCCCTGCGTGGAGTTCCAAGAATCGCCAAAAAATTTATAAACTCCACCTTAATGATGTGATAGCGTAATGGGTTAATTCCCGCATACGCAGAAGGTCATTCTCTGCTTTACATTTATAGATAGATAGGAGTCCTCATAACCATCCTGGTGCAGTGGTGCAGCGGTTAAGCAATGCGCCACTGCCCCGCGTTGGCATCCAGCGGTGGGCATTGTGTGGACCACGTTGCTCTTCCCAAGCGACCAATTATGAATTTAACTGGCACCTGCCTCGGTGGGCAGTTTGTGATGATGCCGCAAGTACATCACATGGCCCACGTGACCCGCCTGCCTCATAGGTTGCTCTCTGCAGGGAACCACCTGCCAGAGCCATGCCCGTGGCTTTTCGCTCACAATGCCATCACCGGATTTTCTGGTGAACGAGGAGGGGGAGGCTTTAACGCTATCACATAGAGAGACGGGGATGACGAAAGCGCTACTGTAGTTTTAACCAGAAAAATATAACTGCCACGTATGCATATGATTACATGCTAGCTATCAAAAGTAGGGAGACAGGGGCATATTCAGCTGCTGTTTAACCACCCTTCCTCCTCGTATCATCGCTATGTCCCGGTTAGCACAGCCTCACTGGGGGACTCCAGAAAACGGGGACAGCGTAAGGGCGAGGGAGGGTAAGGGCGAGGGAGGCACGGTAACCTTTCCCTGAAGGCAGCAGAAGTGGTTGAAAATTGAAAATTGGTTTTTGGGAAAGGAAATGACACAGTATCTGTCTCACATCTTGGCCCCCAAACACAAAGGGATAAAGGAGGTACTGAAAGAAAGCAGGTGCCGTAGTGGAGGGCTCCGGAATAATTTCGACCACCTGGGGATCTTTAGCCTGCACCACACGGGTGCCTTTATGTTTCGCTTCAGCTTGTCTTTGCTCTCCGACCAGAGCACAGCTAGTTTGGCCCCCTTCCCCACCCGGGGGCACACTTCTGGAAATTTTTGCATTTTCTGAACGTTCTCGCAGAAAAAAGGGGGACTTTAGAGTGGGTTGGCAATACGGGTGGTTACCACGGGACAACAAAGGATGGAATGGCAACAACGGGAGCGCAGAAACCGCCAACGTGAGACAGGCCAGCGACGTCTAAAATTTTTGGACAAGCGCGCGTGACGTCAGAGCCAAGGAGGAAACAACTCTCGCCCGCCACCGCGTTCAGCAGCATGAAGAGCATTGTCGCTGCAGGCCCGCATACAATATCACACGCGTGTGCGCCGAACGGGGAGCCGATTGACGACGGGTCCAGACCGAGCATCGCCGGCACCTGAAGGTTGCACTGATCGCGAGCGGCGTAAGCGACAGCAAGATGAGGCGGCCTTGGCCGTACCGTGCCTTCGACGACCCACTTGGGCGCTCCCCTCCGTTCCTCCACCTTTTAAATTCCCGTTACTACCCCCACCCCATTGAAACAGACTTCCGGAGTCCCTCTCGTTTCTGTCCCAGGAGCTCAATTATCGTCTTCGCCGGCGTCAATGTGACCAGATTCGCGTTGCTATAAAACGTATGACAGGATGCAGTTATGCAACCGTCTCTGCCCGTATCCTCCGCCGCAAATGTGGGAAGTTGTGTTGCACGGAGCGGGAGAGGCAGATAGCGGGGATGAAGAGGAGGCCGAAGTGGCGGTCAGGGCAGGGCGGCCTCTTCTATTCGAGGGGGCAGCCGCAAGGTCGTTCGCTTTCTCGTTCTGGCCACGGAAGCGGCTGCCCAACAGCTGCGCGCCCCGGTCGATATACAGCGCCCCGGGCGCCGGACGCGCGTGCCACCACGACGCCGCGCGGCGCGAGGTGGTGCTCCCTGGGAAAAAACGCTGCCGCTGCGACAAACCACGCGTCGCGAACAGCAGCGGTGGCGCTCCTCGCGCGAGCGATAGCAGCGTCGGGAGAAGAAACCAGCGGCTCGTGGGGGTGGGGGTTCGATCTTGCGGCATATGGTTTCAAATAGTCACGACGTTGAAGGCCCGCGCAGTAGCGAGACAGGCTCTATTACCTCTCTTCAGGGACTCCGGAACAGGGAAACAAGGGGGTGATCATGTGCACCCCCCCCCCTCCCTAGCTCTCTTACTGTGTGCGCTCAGATATTTCTGAGAAACACTTCAGTTCTAGGACGTCAATAATGTAACGCACAGTGTGACTGAGTGAGCTGGCTTCATATAGTCAAGTTCTCGTTTGCGTAACCTAAGCCAATCATGTCCCAATAGAAATTGTTGATTGACTTACTCTTGCTCATGAGCATGATTAGCAGAAATGAAAGACTATTATGCGCAAACCTTTTTTAATCCTGTCGATCACTGCTCGTGCGTACATCTTTATAAACCTCCCATTTCAATGCAAGTTTTAAAAGCGTTAACCAAATACACGTCTTTAAACAGTACAAAATAAGAAATATTTAAAAATAAAAATGAAATATTTCACTGCAAAACACTGATTCAATACTTGAGTAAATAAAAAAAAACTCGAAATCCCTCCCCGCCCTTCCCACTAAAAGAGAAACGAACGTTCCGTTGTCACTGCCCCACGGCCCCTACGACCTGTCTTCGCAGCTTCAGGTTTCGATCATTTTCCACTACGGAAGAGGCCCCACAACAGCATCTGCAATCTGTAGGTTCTTAATTGATGCGTAGCGGCACCACACGCCCCAGCAGGTGTGGGTCGGTTCCATCCATGGTCGCACCCACGTCATAGATCCGTCATCATTATTATCATCATCAGCCTGACTACACCCAATGCAGGGCAAAGGCCTCTCCCATGTCTCTCCAATTAACCATATATACCACGCATATATGGTTAATTATATATATATATATATATATATATATATATATATATGGTTAACCTTCTGCCGCCCCCTGCTACGCTTGCCTTCTCTTGGAATCCACTCCGTTTTAAAGACCAGCGGTTATCTTGCCTTTGCATTACATGCCCTGCCCAAGCCCATTTAATTCTTCCTCGATTTCGACTAGGACGTCATTAACCCGCGTTTGTTCCCTCACCCACTCTGCCCGCTTCCGGTCTCTTAACGTTACACCTATCATTTTTATTTCCATGGCTCGCTGCGTTGTCCTTAAGCTGAAGCCTTTTCGTTAGCCTCCACGTTTCTGCCCCGTAGGCGAGTACGGGGTAAGATACAGCTGCTATAATACCTTCCTCTAGAGGAACATCGGTAAACTGCCATTCATGATCTCAGAGAACCTGCAATATGCGCTCTACCCCATTCTTATCCTTGTAGTACTATGTAGATCCAAGCGTGAATCGAAATGCTTGCTATCGTTTCTTTCCCCTTTGAACCCCTTCACCATGGCATATACATCTCCTCGCGTAGTACTGCCCGCCTGTCCACTGAGATAGTGCAGAGCCCTTACATTTATGAACATCCTGCGAATAAGTACAAAGAAATAGAATTCGTAATTTGTACGCACACATTTTTCTGGCGGAAATTGTCTTCTGAATCATGCTTCCGCGCGGCAGAGCTATGTGGAGAAGCCTACTTCGCATCATTCCGCATGCGCGAACTACTCGTGCCGTGGCTTTTCCTCGAGCTCCGTCCCTACATGCGCACCGAGAAGTTGACGCCTGGTTAATTTCTCGGAGTTCTCGATTCAGCCGCTGAAATATGCCGAAGCTGGAGCTAACCGGTGACACGGTTCTTGGACCGCTTGCGTACACGGAATACGCGGGCCCTTCGTTCCGGCCCTCGCCACATCTCGATCAGCGGTGGTCCGCGTTCGCGCTCCGCAGGTGTTGACTTCCACGACCGGTCGAGCATGCATGAAAGTCGATCTAGCGTGACGCGTTTCCGCTACACATCTGTGCTCAGTGCAGCAGCGCAGACAGGAGCGCCGCGGTGTCGTCGCCTGTCACGCGACACTGGCTGCGCGTCGCCTGCTCGGTGCCGAATCTTACGACGCAGGCTGAGCACGTGACCACAAACTATTCTGTATCGCTGCTTAATTGCTGCGGCGCGAAAGAGAGAAAAAGAAGACGGACCAAAGTCACAATGCACCGTTTAGGTTTAGTAGGCTAAGCGAGAATAGGGAAAAGGGCTGGCGAGCATGATCGATGGTGCTCCGGCATCCCAGACTGAAACAGGAGGGATACGGAGAGGCTCTGTTCGCGACCTTCGCGAACGCAAGCATACGCAGCGGGGGAATGCATTCGCCGGCCGGCCGGCGCATTGCCGGCTCGTCCGCACAGATGGCGTAAGAACGCCTCCTCCGAGAGAGAGTCGGCGGCGCTGTTGGTGTTTACGGCCGCCAAAGTTGGCGAAGAAGCCCATCGCGGACAGGGCAAGCTTCGCCGCCTTCGCCTACAGAGGACGCAGCCAGCAGTCGCCGGGCGAATGGGAGCAGCAGAGGCAGCTTCGTGGCCGCGCGTGGGCTGCGCCTGCCTATCTGCGTCTCTCCGCGTGTGCTTGTCTCTGCGGCGGTACGTACTGCAGGGAGCGACGAAGAAGCGCTCGAGCGCGCGTCGACCTTGGTCGACACCGACGCGCCCACACCACTGAGAGCGGAAGGGAGGGTCCGGGAAACAATGCCGGGTCAAGTGTGCCAGCGAGGAACAGAGGCGTGCCGCCCGCGGATGCGCCTGTGCGTGCGTGTGAGCAGAGGGATGCGAGAGATAGGCAGGAGAAAACGAATGAAGAAAAAAAAACAGACATGTTTAATGCGTTTCGGCGAGATTCCCCGAGTAGGCGTGTTTCGATATGGTTCATTCAACATCTCAAAAAAGTAAATATGAAGCGATGGTTAAAGATCCCCACATGGTCGAAATTATTCCGGAGCCCTCCGCTACGGCACCTCTTTCTTCTTTCACTCCCTCCTTTATCCCTTCATTTACGGCGCGGTTCAGGTGTCCGCCGATATGTGAGACAGATGCTGCGTCATTTCCTTTCCACAAAAACCAATTTTAATTTTCTACCGATGGTCTTCCGTTATTTCCTCCTATTTTCTTTCTTTTTTTCTGAACTGGGAACGATCGCAAGCGTGGGTGGAAATACGGTCTTTGTTTTCTTTTCGTGTCCCGTAAATTCATTACAGCGGGGCGCGGAATCCACGTGTCGCAGCACCCGCTGGCTGCAAGGCAAACTGTACAGCCTTTGTCAAAAGTAAGGAGCCCATGGGGAGCCGCGAGGTGGAGCTCCTGTAGCATCTGTGGAATGCTGGAGCGGTGCGAACATGACTTCCTCTCACCTTCAATCGATTTGAAACGGAGGCAATGCATAACGAGCTGCAGAGCGTGGCTAGATGCAAACTGCCTGGGCTCCAAACTTATGATAAAGGCCGTATATTAAAGGAAGATTGTGGACAAATTCAAGTTATTGGCCTGTGTCAATATTTCTTTGGTGTGAATAATGCGCTAAACACTAACAAAAACGACAACTAGAACGGGGGACACAGGGCAAGCGCGCACTAACAACTGAGATTTATTCTGGTAGGAGGGTACACAAATACATTTCATGCACATGCTGAAACAATCAATTCATTGCCAACGGCTGTGTCGCACGTTCCTTCGTTTCTTGATTAGATGTAACTCCTCACTTGATAGCAACACCGAGGGTGTGCTTACACACTCGTCTTCACCGGTCTGCCATATCTCAAAGGCTTCTTTTATTTCTCTTTCTTTCTTGTCCTTTGCCCGAGCAAAAATTGAAGTCCGTTCAAAGTACGGTGTACATTTGTGATTTGCGCAATGGGGGGCAAGGTTTCCAGGATCCCCCCCCCCCCCCCCCCCCCAGTGCACGTTAAAGAACCCCAGGTGGTCGAAATTTCCGGGACCCTTCACTACGGAGTCTCTCATAGCCTGAGTCGCTTTGGGACGTTAAACCCCCTAAAACCAAACCTAAAAATGAAACACAGACATCACCAGCCGACTATACATGTGTCGAAACAGTCTGTTTTTATTTTTTTTTCTAGATCCCTTGCAGATCTGGCTATAGGCGACACTGCCATTCACTTCAAAACGGTGATCACGAAGTGCTTTTGGGTGTGGCTGACACGAGTCTTATGATAGGAGTTGCAGGAAAGCTTTAAAAAATAAATGTTTATTTTGCTGCCGGAAAACATCCGCATACCCAGAAAAAAAAAAAAAAGAGCCATAGAATCGATTTTGCTAAGAACAATAATTGGACGGCGTTGTCCTTCGAGCAGGGGTTCCCCCAGACGGATGGGTTCCCGCAGATCACGTTCACTACAAGGCAGTGTTACCGGCCATGGTTTTGGCACCTCTGAGTTCTGCGCATCTTTTTCCATATTACGCTTCACGAAACAGCGCCAAGGCAGCTAGCTGCCTACCCCCCGCGAACTCCAGCAGGCAGACAGCGAGGATCGGCAAAGCCGGAAAATGAGCAACAGGGTAAAGAAAAGAACAAGAGGGAAAAAAAAAAAGGTCGCGGTGGGTTGTTTTTCTCGGGGTCCCGTTTCCTTCCGGTTGTGGGAAAAGCTGCTCGATGGCAGACGCAGAAGCCGTGCCTCCGCCGTGCCCGCTCCTTTCTGTTTTCTCCGTGTACGCCGTTTTTTTTTTTCCTCTTTTGTATAGCCTACCTATCTCCGCAGCGGCCGCCGTCTGCATGGACCGTTTAGCACGTACCACCACGTTCGTGGCACCGCACACTCGCTGTTCGCATAGAACGCGGCCAAAAATTATTCGAGCGCACTACGCAAGACTCGGACCTCCCCCCCCCCCCCCCCCCCCAAGTAGTTGCTGGCAGTGTGAGCAGCGATTAAAAGTTTGACTGAATTTATTATTATTATTATTATTATTATTATTATTATTATTATTATTATTATTATTATTATTATTTCAGGTTTTATGCCTAAAATAAAATATAGTCGGATACAACTCAAGAACGAAGCGGCATATTCCCCTCAAAGGAGCCCCTCCAGCCAATGGCGTCGATCGATTCACCCCCTTGACTGATCCCCCCTCACTGACAGATCCTCTTGCACCTGCTAGCATGAAATCGCAGGGGAGTGGCATATGAATGGAGAATCACCATGGCTTAATTGGATCAACCGCCGCGTCATGAAAATCGGTTGACGCTATTGGCTGGAAGGCCTTCTTTGAGGGGTACCTCCCGCTTCGTTCTTGAGTCGTACTCGACTATAGCCTGGTCCCTAAAAAGGCCTTCACGTCAGCCCTCTCTCGCGTCTCCTTTCATTCTTGCCCGTCGTTCGCGGCTTTTGCCGCATTCAGCTGGCATTTGTAGCATCACGAAACAAACCACTGCCACTGCACTGGATTTGCGCTGCCTCTCATTTAGCCGACACTGAAGAGCAACCCGCTTCGCCGGTGTCCGCAAATGAAGAGCCGAATCCTCAAAGCTACACTAAAAAAAATTGAAAAGATGTAAAAAGTGTATGACGACACGACTTACACCACATCGGACGAATAGACTAACAGCGCTGTTCCCACACCACGGTGGAAGAATAGTCTATTCTTCCACCGTGTCCCACACGAAAGGTTAAGCGTCGCACCGGAACCTGCCGGGCGAACCGTTGGGATGAGTTTACAGCGCGCTTGCAACTCCTGGTGGTAAGGAAAAGCTTCAGATTTGGAGGAAATCTCGGACGAAGTGGCGGTTCAGGAATCCATGTTTTTACAGTGACAGCTGTTAAGCGCCCGCTCCTGGGTTTCGCGTCCGTGCAGTAGTAAGTAGTAGTAGCCGGCGTGACCGGCGAGTGGTTACCGTGGAAGGAGGACGGTTTGGCGAGAGCGTAAACGAAGGAGCAACCGGAGGAAGGTTGCCACGGGAACCACCCACCCGGAGGGTGGTTACCCTGCAAAGAGAGGGGGCGGTTTTTACTGCGGAAGGAGCAGGGTATGATGGCAAGTGCGAGGAATGAGTAACCGCGAAGGGTGTCTGCCGAAGAGCGGTAATCGTGGGAGGAGAACGGGAGAGTTTGGCGAGAGCGAAAGAATGTAGCACGGTCCATCTGCGGCGGCTGCTGCGCAAGCGCAGCTCGAGCGCCCCTGGCGCCTAGAGCGGCGGACTGGAGAAGAGCGCTAGTCGGTGTACGGCTGGGCTCGAGTAGCGGCGGCGCTAAAGAGCGCGCGCTCCAAATATCGATACTTTAACAGCTGTCGCTGAATCTCGCGTTACACAGTACCGTTCAGTTTTGACCAGGGCACGAACTGTGCACCAGAATGCGGTGACGAATTTCGTACCGCATTTTCGGAGGAGGCGCTGCACACCATCACCTCAAGACACCTATCCCCCCTCCCACATTTGTATCTTGTTCCTTCAGCATTTCGAGTCCAAATCCGATGGCGGGCTTCATTAGCGTTTTGCCAGGTCGCCGCTCAACTGAAATTTCGTGAAATTCGCAAGCAAATGAAGAATACACTTTTGTTAGCTTCAAGACATTACAGACGCCAACCGAAGACATCTGACATGTTTCGCTTTCTCGGAGTACCTCCGTTCGCGAAAAAGGAAGTTTCTTCATCACCTTTCCCAAGTGAGGAAGGAGCGGAGGTGAAGGGGAGGGCCCTGAAGGCGCCGGCTGCTGACCTTTGTTATTTCACGCTTTCCTCATCTCAGATATCTAGCTGCCCATGTCGAGGAAAGAAATGAAATGAGATGCGGTAGTGAACAAAAGTTTACTGGAGCCTCCGTGATCGAGCTCCATGTCCTGGTGACAGGTCTGAATTACGATAGGTAATCGAGAACCGCACGAATGAACACTGGGATGGCTTCATCGTCCACTTTCTCTCTCCAATTTCGCCAGAAGGCGAAGAACCGTGTCACTGGTAACACTGCACGCCCACGGTGACAGCACGGTTCGTCTCTCAAGCGACTGCCATGCGTGCAGAGCAAAACGGTATTGCGCAATCTCAAAGCCGGACAGAGGCCGTCGCTACAAGGACAGCATCGCGTCACAGCAGGCGTGCACAATGCCTCGGCGCTGTTCACGCGTTCAAAAAGCCGGCGGCATGATTTCACTGCGGCGAAAAGGCCTCGCAGGCTCGCCGGCCAAGGACTTTTCCACCCGGCGTGCTTTACTGAGCGAAGGTGGCGGCAGCGGCCGTGGGCTGCGCGGCGATTGCGCCACGCGTCCGCGCCGACGATTTAACAACCGCACGCGGCAGCCTCGGCTGTTGTTGACGAGGCGGAGCCCCCCCCTCCAATCATCATCAGCGGCGTGCTGGCTGGCAGGCACGCGCTTTTTCGCCGGCCGGTCTCTCGTTCGGGATGCCGCTGCGCCATCATCTCGTTCTCTAACCCCCTTGCACGAAGTCTCTCCCCCTCGTGCCGGCGTTCGGGAACGCCGCCCGGTCTGGCAAGCGAAGGGTTGACGCTGGCGCCGATGGCCCCGACCTACATTCGGCCCGCTGGCAACGAGCCTGGCTCGCTCGCCGGCCGGCAACGCTTTCGCAGCCGGCGCCCGCCGAGCGTCGCTAGCGTCGCTTTTGCTGCTGCGTTTACTCCCGCTCTCATCTTGGCTTCCGCGGGCGGAAATGCGGGCGTCCCCATGGCCAACGACAACAGGGGGAGAGGATGCGAGTCGAAAGCATAAAACCTGCTGCATAAAACAGGGCTGCTGCACGGCAGAGCGGGAAGAAGAAAAGCCGCACGCAACGGTGTTGTTTGCGTATCGCGCAGCGCTCGCGACGTTCTACGTCGAGCGTGACAACGCCGCCTTGTTCGATGGAAGTGCGCGTTCTCTTCCTCAGACTCCCCCCTTTTTTTTCTTCCTTCCCGACACCTCGTTTCCCGTTGTGCGCTCGTTTCTTTCACGAAACATCGATGGCGTCTGGCAATCAGGCAACGCGGCTCCTTTTCTCTGAAAAGCACGCTCTTCTCGCGAGCGCGCACGCCGTAGCGCCAGTGTTTATTGTTTTCCTGTTCTAACTCCTTGCTCTGCGCATCACTTATTTCTTGTCGCACGGCCAAAAAAATGGATTCAGTTTCGCATACCGCAAGAGTACAGCTCAGAACACAATGCTTTGACATATTGCTTTGGAATAGTTCAGAGAAATAAATTAAACATGTCACTGTGTGTTTGTTTAGCTGGCCTCATTCTTCGAGCCAAAGTTCGCCTGGCTACAGTTCTGAGCCGCGTTTTCGCACCACGACAACGTCCTCGTTCAATGTAGGCAATCGGACTCGCGGAGTGTCCGACTTGCTTTCAGCGTCTTTGGGGCAACAAAACTTCGTCTTGGACTTGGCATTCTGCGCGCGAACTACACGCACGCAGACATACACACACGGTGTCCTTGTTCGCCTTTTACAAATCACGCCAGAGGAGGGAGGCGTGAGAGGGGGGGGGTGAGTAGCAAGTTTACTTTGCTGCGGTTGTTGTCCGCGGCGGTGTTCAGCCCTGACCGCGAGCCAAGTCGGGAGGCCTATCGGGGGGGAGCCACTCGCTGCTGGCCTCACGGCTTGCAGTGCGGCCGATACGGCAAGCGAGGCCATCGGATGATGGGGGGCTGCCTCTGCGTTGCGCAACCACACAGCGGCGGGCTGCTTGCCGCGCGGCGAGCTTCACTCACCCCCGCCCCACGCTTCCTGTTTTACCAGTCGCCGCTCCGACACGTTTCGCCCCCCCTCTTTTTTTTGCCCCTTCCCTCGGCTTCCTCCACATCTCTGTGTCCCTTTCC
The DNA here is from genome assembly GCF_052857255.1 of Amblyomma americanum. Lineage (NCBI taxonomy): Eukaryota > Metazoa > Arthropoda > Arachnida > Ixodida > Ixodidae > Amblyomma > Amblyomma americanum. The sequence continues at coordinate 219,199,604 of NC_135500.1, forward strand.
AAACAAAAGGAAACGCGTCGGTGCACGTGCAACGCAGCTTTCTACGGCCATGCGGTTTCGCAGAACCGGAGATCTCCAAGTGTCACATCACCGACTCGGTTTCAGGTCGGCAACGCTACGTGAAGCGACTCATTCACGGGCTCGTGGTTAGGGCCGAACATGCATTGCGGCATCCCGAGAGATCATCTGAGAAAGCCTTTCAGCCACGACTTCTTGTGTGTTAGAGAACTTCGGGAATGCGGCATATCTACTGTATTCCGCTGTGGCGCACGCAGGCACACAGCGACGCCGCAGCGTGAAAGTTCGGAGGGCAGAGCAGAAGCTGCTGTGCCAGTGTTTCGCGGTACGGCACGAGGCCAGGTGGCTTTCGTCTCGTCCCAGCCTCCCGGACGTGTCAATGCAGGGTGAGGGCTCAAGATAAGGCTCACGCGACTGCAGCTGCTGAATTTGAAACCGCCGCTTTCAGCCGCCAGCGCATAACGCGAGCTGAAGCTTTCGCGACCCGCCTTCGCAACAGAAACTGCTTCCCAGCCGCTCTAATATTCGCCTAATCAAGGGCTGCAAGATACTTGTCGGGCGAATGGGCTTTGAACGAGGAAGACGAAAGGTTGACAGCAGCGAAGAGAGCACACAAGACGCGCAAACGCTCGCACGCAGCTTTGCGTGGAGATAAGTGCCTTCCTTGGTCCCCTTGCGCAGTCAGCGTATCGGCGTGGCAACTAGTCAAAAAAAAATTGTACTGCCTTCAGATTCAACCTTTTTTTTTTTGTTCGGCTCAAGAGCAGGAACGGCAGTTCCCATTCACACGCGTATGACGCAAACATTGAGAAGCAGTGCCACCACAACAGACTGGACCCATTTCAAAATTCGTTAAGTGGGCTTTCCCACGTTGCTCTAATAACGGCGTCACTGGCCATCAGTAAAACGAGGACAGAGTGCTGAACTTTTATGTTACTGCTTCGAAGTGTCGCCACGATGGAAACAGCGTTGACATCCATCAATCCATCAGGCACGTATCCAAGCCCCTCTCCCCTCCCTGGGTATATGAGAAATTACCTTGAGCCCCTCCCGAACACAGATCCTGGCTACGTGCCTGGTTAATTGACATATTCTGCTTCGCAAAACGCGCAAACTGCAGCCATATACAGTCTGATTTAAAACATCTGCTCCGACAGCATTGAAGAGAAGCTGGCTTAACATTCATGAAAGCGGTCCACTGCAGCCCTGCACCGATGCTATCCATCGCATGAACGCAAAATGTTCACCGGGCCTATAGTGGGGCGAGCCCTATCAGGAGCCGTTGTCCACTTTCCGCACATAGTGCGAACGCACAGAACTTCTGTCCGGGAACCCACGTCGTCCCGATCTGGCACCTCGGGCCAACAGCCGTGATGCGGCGATTGATTGATTGATTGATTGATTGATTGATTGATTGATTGATTGATCAGTCAAGGATCGGGTGGAGGAGAATGAGGGGTGCCGGTCAACGTCCTGCAGCGCACGCGCTCGCACACTGGCGCAGCGCGTGTTCTCGACGAGAGAGGGCGCGCGGGGTGATTTATCGTAGCGGGTAGAAGTAACCAAGCGAAGGTTGTCTGATTGGTGGGTAAAATCAAGACAAGAGTAAAATTTCACAAGTCATGGCTTGAACCACCGCCCGGGTTCGGCCTTATGCATCCACCCATCGTATCGGCGCGAAACCAGAGTCGAGAAACGACGCCGCTGCACCGTCGACACCGCCCCCGCCGCGGTGTCCCGTCTCTCCTCCGACGCTAGCGCTGCAGCTGTCTCGCCTGTGTTCCTCCTCTACGGGGCCACCTGGACAAACACTATGTTAGGACCCCTCCCTTTTCTCCCCTCCAAAAATTAAGGAATAAAAATAGAATTCGAGACCCCATACACGACAATTCTGGACAAAGGCATTTTTGAACGTGACAGAGTCTATGAGCGCAATTTTTTCACATATTGTAAGATTTCACTATAACATTCAGTATATACGCAGATCTCGTGTCGGCATGCATGCTTGGATTTTTTTGCTAGTAACGTTTTTGCTACCGTCAAAAGTGTTCCCCATTGGTTTTCTATGGCAGTGTTAACTGCTCGACGCTGTAGTTAGTTTCCTCAGCTGAGCCAGGCAAGACTTCTGCTAAGCCCTCTGATTTAATGACGGAGGAAAATCCCGTCCGTGGACAGGTGACTTCGCTTCAAAGGGCGCTGAAAGGTGCAACAGACTTAACTCGTTCAATTTCACTCGCATTTTCGCCAGCCCTTTTTCTCGGCGTTAAGATCTTGATGCTGGTGACCTTATCTACAATCTGTTTGTAACTTGGCGTACGTCAGGGAGATAAAAACGGCAGGCTGGATCGCGAAGGCTCAAGCTGAGTGTATTCCGGTATAGGCTGTACAAGAATGGCTCCGAACGAAGCCAGCCTCAATGTGCCAGTGAACTTGGCCTCCTCCCCACATGGTCCGAGGAATCGCCCAGCACAAAGGAGTTCATCGCCGAAATCGGCCCAAGAGCAAATTTCTCTCCTCATAGTTGTCTGTACGCAACCACAAGCTAACCCAACTGAAACACGCATTAAATGTGCATGTTTCCAGGTGTTAGTCCGTAGCCCTCCGCTAAGGCGTCTAGCTCTCACAGCCAGTGTGCAGTCTTCGGGGCGTTAATCTTCGCACATCATGCCATACCATACCGTGTACTTGGGATCACTCATGACGCCTGCATTGCGTGTTCAATGAAGGTATACCTTCTTCGTCCACTCGCCTTTGTCCTCCTACTTATTGCGTAGAAACGAAACAATTTGCGGCACCAAGGTCATCCAAGTTCCCTGAACTCTTCTTCTTTGCCCGCTGACCCCGCGTGTGCCTCGCACTGCCAAGGTCCTCGCGCTGCCCAAATCGATCGCAGAACAGCTCGCTTGCACACCTGCCGCCGCGCGCTCTAAAACTGTGCACCGCTGTGGAGGCGGCGCAAAACCTCGAAATGGATTTAAATCTCATCACCATGTCGCGAGCGCCAAGAGACACCGTGTACGTTGCAAATGCATGCTTTCTGGAAGCGAAGAAACCGAAACTTAGACTCTTAATTCTTTTTCTCTCAATTTATTTACAGTGCAAGCATAGCCGTGTGAACGGCAGTTGTTACAACTCAAAAGCAACTGCGCGTCCAAATGGGCGCCCTAAACGCCCTTGCCCATTCCTGTTTAGGAAAATTTGCAACCGCCTTGAGCATCCGCCTCGTATGCGGGAGACGCGGGGTTCGACACCTGCAGGGCCGCCAGCTGCAGGTTTTCCAACGGCCTGGTGCTGGGCTTGATGTGTTTGAAAAAACCGGGGCATTGATCCCACACCGGGCAGATCTACAACTGTCACGGCGCTCTTTGGCCAGATTGCGCTGGAACTACTTCATCGACATCATCAAAATTTGCACCGCCTCTTCCTTCCAAGTTCTGCGCTTCTGCGTGGTTTGTCTCCGCGCTGCTCACGGGCAACAATTAATCTAAAATCACTGACTCATTCACTGATCAACTCACAGCTGCGCACAGTAATAACATTTCTGCCAAGTCCGGTATCTTGCGAAGTCTTCCACACGTGTCTGCATGGTTCGCACCGTCTTTACCAAAAGTGACCGTCGTTTGCCTCCCGCTCGTACAGTGCTGCAAGCGCTAAAGAGGTGAGGTCAAGGCTTTTCCCCTTACGCTATTGCAGGCATTTACGGCTTGGGGAGTGGCAACTGAGACGCAAACCGTTCTGCTGCTTTCGGCAAAGACATAGGCATCCCCGAATGCTGCACCGTTCCAGTCGTGGATCGCAGCTGCATGCGGCACTCCGGCCACGGCCCGGCCGCCCACTACGGTGCGCCGCGGGGTCGATTGCACATCTTGCTGCTGCAGCCGCGTGCGTGAGATGGTCGAATCGACTGCGCTATGGCCCCTCCTGGCTACACAATCTCCCATCCCACGAAGGTCATCGATGTGCCGCGAATTCGCTCGCGTGTCTCGCGCGCGATCGATCGAGACCGCGCGACGGTCGTCGGGGCTTATCGCCAATGTAGTACGCGCCTCGCGGTCGCGTCGACATCGCTGTCTCCGCGTGCGCGGGCGACGCGTTTCGTGCGTGGTCTTCTGCCGAGAACAAGAAGGGGCTTGCGTATATATCGACAGCGTGTGTGTAGTGAACGCATGGATGAGTGCTGCTCGATCGGGACAGGGCCACTTATTGCTCAGACGCTGCTTTCCGCAAGGCGTCGTGAATGCACACTATTTATTATACGCCCTTTTAATGGTGACAGCAATCAATTGGTTACCAAACAGCGCCGAGGCTATATATATATATAGTGCGATGGTGGTGACAATGAGTTTCGCCCTTCGACAGCCGAGCTCGCACTTGGGAGGCGGGTGGGCGGCAGGCAGCGCGACCGGCCGTGCAAAGAAAGACGACCTTGGCCGACGACGCCGATCGGAGGGCGCTGCTGCGCAGGAAGCACACATTTCGCCAGCGAGTTGCGCCGCTGCCATTTCCCTTTCTCTCCACGTTGCTGCAGTGCAGCACCCGACCCTTTGTGCGACGCGGGAGGAAAGAACGGGCCTTTCTTCTTTGTTTCGCCTCGTCCGCCACTCGCGACGAAATCTTTCCTTTCTCCCCGATGTCATCGATTCCCCGTTCGCTCATCCGTGCCGCGCCAAGCAGCGTCACGTTCGTCCACGAAGCACACTGCAGTTGATGCCTGGGGGGCATGCGTTATGCTCATGCGAGGCTTGCTTGGCCGGTCAATCTATTCCGCAAACTGCGGCTGGGGTCTTTCTTTGTTCGCGTAGCTGCTTTCTGCTACGCTTAGCTACCCTTCCGTTTAAGTTGGCTCTTCTACGTAATAATTGCACCAGTAAAAAAAAACGAGGATAATGTGCTAAAATTCGTACATCACTGCTTCGCAAGTGCACATAATGCAGTCGCATTCACATACTCAAAAAACTTTCTGCTCCGCTATTAGTATACGGCTCAATGCAAATATACGACATGCAGGCGTACCCGGCTTAACATTTATGAAAAGGGTACACAGAAGGCTTCGCTAACAAACAAGCCAGTACAGCGCACCGGCACAGAGCACAGCCGGTACACGGTACGTGTGGATCTAAGGTCCCGAAACTGCACATCTGAGCTACGAGGGGGCCGCAGTAGTTGTAACAGTCTCCCGTGGTAAACAATGAGTGCTGGGAAACATTCCAGGGCATTTCGGCGTCCCTTCCACGCTACCGACGTCACACGTGGCATTCGGTTTTTGTGGGCGTTATGAAAGACGCACAGCCACGGCAGCAGACACCAACCAATCGATGCGTATGAAGGTGATAGCCGACAACGCGTAAGCAGCTATATAGCTATCGGCGCCCGCCCTGAAGCCTTCAGCGGCTGCAGAGACGTTGCCACAGCCCGAAAGTGTTGTGCCACAACAGGCCCCGGGGGCGCTTAAACTACAGCCGCTGCGCTCACTCGCGCGCCGCCGGCGGAAGAGAGAGAAAAGCGACCGGCTGCTCGCTTTCCAAGCGCTAGAGCAGGTGCAGCAGCGGAGCGCGTTGTCGCAACAACTGCCGGCGCTGCGGAAAATATAACCGTGACGCGACGGTCGTGGCGGTGCGTTCGTTTCCTCCCGCAGCGCGCGCACAGACGCACACGTCTTGTGCACTACGCGTACATCGAACGCGTGGCCGTGTTGTTTGTCAGCGACTCCGCGTGGTCTTGCTTTCACGTTTTCCTCTGACCGCCCCCTCTCCCCGTGCTTATTCCAACCAACCACGCGGTCCTCTCCGCAGCATCACTTTCACTCGCGGAAGGCAGCGTCTGCCGGAAACACCACGCTGTTTATCGAGGGGGGAGGAAGCGCGGCTGACGGGCAAGCACGATTCGTCTGCTGATTGGAAGAGATGCCTTTGCGTGGCTGTCAGGTGCGCGTTACGACGTAGTGCGATTACAAGATTTTTTTCGCAAGGTCGCCGCGTTAATATGTCGCGAACGAGCTAAAAGCAGTTCCTGGAGATTTAGAGAACGGAGTAAATCGATAAGACGCGGGTATACTCGACGGCTGACTGCGATCGGCCCTCAGTCCTGACTGAACGTACAGCCAACCAGGGCCCCTCGGTTTGAGGCACGGTTGACAACACAGTCGTCGCCACCCTTTGGCGGTTGCTCTCGACAACGGCCCAGCCGCCGCCCACTACGAGCACAGCAGCGGCGCCCGTTAGGGCTGCACCGCACAGCAACGTGACACGCGAGGAAGCGAGCTTGCGCGTGCTCGAAAGCTGTGCGGGGAAGGAGGAGCAGTGCTGCAACCTGCACGGGCAAGGCTTGCGGTGACGTAACACAAGCTCGGTCTCCAGCCCCGAGCCCGCAGGTGCGCGTAGGTGTACGGCGGTGATGGCAGCAGGAAGGAGCGTACTCGGAAATGAGATCTCCCGAGAGCCAGCTATTTATTCCAACCGCGGTGCGCGCCGCCGTCTACCACAGCGGCGACCGGGTGCGAAGGTTACGGGGGCTGCGAAGCGGGAAAGAAGCGGCTGGAACGCAGTTTTTTCTTTTCTTTTTCGCCGTCACGTAGTAACGCGCTGCGTGCGCTCCCTTCCTTGCGTGTCTCGGCGTTGTCGAAAGTGAGTGCTTATTTCGACAGAGATGGGATCTTGAGGCCAGCCAGGACCGGCACGTGCCGATAACTCCTCCGCCCCTGCTTTACCTTATGTCCGTCACTGGAACGGAGCTGCTGGCGGAATTCGGTTAGAAGAGCAACTGGCAGTTTCTTCTTTCTCTCCTTCCCTCCTGGGTCAGCGCACAGTACCCCCATTACTACCCCTCTCCATCGTAGCGCACTCAGTTCCTCACGCGTAAGTGTTCAACGTGAACAACTGCTTCTCAGCACCATCGAAGCACTTGCTTACCGCAATCGTAACTGCGTTAGCGTCGGAGGTTCTCTCTGGCGCTCTTATCGCCAGTGCGGAGAGACAAAGACAGCGCAGATACTACGATCCGCGGTGGAAATGTACGCGGAAGGAAAAAAACCTCACCCAGCGGTGGGCTGCAGCCGTCGATCCCCCTCTCTTGTGAGGGCTGTTTTTCGAGCGCGGCTCGTCGGGCGCTTATTAAAACAAGCTCCTCGCGCATATCGCCAAGAGACCGGCGAGGGTCGACGGGCGAGAGATGCGGCGAGACTGGGCCGCATATGTACGCACCAAATGCGGGGAGGGGGGGGGGGGGGGGGGGGACGACAGCAGCTGCGTTCGGCCTTGGCGAAGCCGTGACGACGGCGTGTTGCAAGAGCCGGACCGGCGCTTGCGGAAGGCACGAGCGCGCGGTGCAACCTCGCTTGTCCCTCCACATCCCCCTCGAGCGAACGAAGGCGACACGAAGTCTGGGCAGATCTTCGCCGGCTGCTATGCGGGAAAAGCGGCGCGGAACGCGTGACGACTGCGTCACCCTCGAGAGCAGCGACGCCCCGTGCCACCGGCCGGCTTCCTGGGCGCAGTCTCGGTGCCGCGCCAAGGAAGGTGCGAATTAGAGCTCCGCCCGCGACGTCGATCACATTACCTGCTTATGCGTGCAGCATTGCGCTTCCACCGCTGTCGTTGTGTAGCACGCTATGCAAGTGGGAGCAACAGATCCTTGGTGGCAGTGGGGTTACGCTCACGGACCGCTCGTCTCATTCTCGGAGAAAGCAAACACCGGCAACCAAAGGAGGAAAGATCGTCGGCACTTTCCGTCTCGGTCGATTAGGCATGCGTAATCTCCTCGGCGGTTTCTCACCTTACCAGGAAAAGTATATCCAAGTGTCCAGATAGATCTACCTCTTTCTTCGCTGTGTGCCGCTTATTCTTCTGCCCCTCGTTAGCAGGGTTGAGTGTCGCGTCCTGTCCTTGTGCTGTTCGCATGCAGAGCCCATTTCGTCGGCAGTGTGACATTCCGTGTGTGATACGAGGATCCACGTTCGACGGCGCGGCGTAGACGGGGAACCGTGACAGCGGCATCATCAATTGCCCAGCCATGCTCTTTGAGTGACGACCGGAAAAACCGGTCCCGCCGCCGCCCCGGGGAAACAGGCTTTGTCCCCTCCCCAATTTCCGGTTGCATTCCAGGACAGGGAGCTGTCAGCGGGCCAGAGCGCGCCGTACCACAGCCGACGCTATGCGAAACCGCGAAGACGACATTCTTTCCCTCCCCCCCTTTGTCGTGGGCTATCGCCGGGAAGGCACCCACAGCTTCCCAGAAGGGCCGCGACGGACACCTGTCATGGCGGACAGGCAGTACTCGCCAAGAATGTGGAAAGACAGGCGCTAGTGAATTAGCTCCGAAGAGAGAGCCTGTGTATACTCTCACTTGAGAGAGAGTGGTGGCGTTTTTGTTGTTTATTTAGTCTGTATTGTTAACAGACTCTGGGGTCGAGGCTAAGCCCAGCCCAAGGGGTGGTCCCCATCTCGCATGTTATTTTGGATTGGAGAATTGATGCTTTGGGCGGGCCACTGGAAATGACCGCCCTTAGCCCTTTGTTAATCAAGTGCTTAAAAGCGCATGTAAACGGATGCAGTCCAGTCTGAGCGGGGGCTCCATGCTTGGCATGTGATGTGATGCTGCTTAGGCACTGGCCTGCCCAGTCGATGAGTGAAGTGTTGCAAAGTTTGTTCTTTTGTAGATTCAGTTCTGCTTTTTCCAGTTTGGCTCTCTGTATATGTATGTTGTAAAATTGTGCTCTGCTGTCATCATCTACAAGCTCGCCTCCTGTTCATCTTCCGGGCCGGGCGACACTGGAGGAAGGGTTTGTGAACCATCCTCGAAGAAACGGACGACTATTGAAATTATACTGCAAGCACGCTCAGGACGACATCGTTCGCCAAGAGGGACTTCAGCGCCGAAGCCCGTCGGCGTGCAGCTTCTGCCAGCAACCGCTCGAGCCCAACTCCGGAGCCACTCCATCGCCCCCATGAAGTCGTCGGCACGTAAGCTCGGACGCCCTAGCCTCTGATGTATAACCTTAATCATGCGTAATTATTGAATATACCTGTTTGTTTAAACTGAGCCATACGGTGTCTCTTTGCCTCTCCGTCCCGTGTGGACCTGCGCATTATGGGGGTCATCACACTGGTGTCAGAAGTGGGGTCTCAAAAGCAAATGTCCTCTGAATGCTGTGACATTCATGACTTCAAAATTGTAATCAAAAGGGAATCACGGGACTGATTGTGGGACTTTTACCCCCATTTGAGAGGCTTGAGGCACTGGAGGGCTTGAAAAAAAAAATGACTGTATCTGAGGGAGCTCCCACTCCACAGCCGTCGCTCGGAGCAAGCATGCTGGCATTAGGAAGCGTCATTCCGACGTTTACGGGAGATAAGACAGGGGTTCCAATCTGCGATTTCTTTTCCATGCTAGAAGAGATTGGGAAAATGGGGGGATGGTCCGATGCTCAAATGCTGGGAATGGCGAGGTGTAAGATGGCAGGAGCTGCTCATGATTTTGCCTGGCGAGACGAAAAAGTAAAATCCACAAAATCATTTGCGGAATTTAAGAAGCTCGCGTTTGAGCATTTCGACACTGAACCACGTCACGTGCGGGTACAGAGGTTCCGTGACGCCGGACAGATGGTAGGGGAGGACGTGCGAACATTTGCGTCGCGGCTTCAGCGCCTAGCACGCGATACGTTAAGCAGGGAGGAGGAAGGAGACCAGTTAAGGAAGAAATACGCGGAGGATATACTTAAAGAGGAAATGACCGCTTTGTTCGTGGCTGGTCTGCAAGACCCCGTGCGCCGGTTCGTGCTCTCGCGCAAGCCGAGCAATTTCGACCAAGCCGTGGAGGCCGCATTGGATGAGGAACAAAATGAGGCGTTAACGACAGCCGCAGCGAGAGTACGCGTCATAGAGAGAGCGGTGCTCAACCCTGAGGTTGCTCTCTTGACAGAGCGGTTAGATCGCTTAGAACAGCTGCTATCTCAGCAGGTAGAATGCCAGGTTGAAGCGCGCGCTCAACAGCGCCCATTCGCTGGAAACCGGAGACCGCCACAAAGCTACAGGCGCGGTATGCGAGATTTTGAAGAAATCGTATGCTTCGCTTGCCAGGGTCGCGGACACATCGCCAGGTTCTGCCAAAACGTGCGCCGTGGGGAGCCACAAAGAGAAGCAGGCGAGACACGCCCTAAGCAAGCCTACCGCGGGGCTCCAGATACCGAGACAAAAAACTAGTTAGTCCTCCCCAGCCTGAGGAGCGTGGGGAGGGAGCAGTAGATGATGAGGTGGTGGTAGTTTGTGTGGCCGACGAGGCATGCCCTGTTGTGCGTTGCAAGTTAAATGGTTGTTGTATGGAATTGTTGATAGATACGGGGTCAAAGGTGACATTGCTTAAGGAGAGCAGTTTTAACACGCTTCGAAGGAAGGGGGACCGCGAGGTGTTGGAAGCGTCTGGTGGTATGGCAACCAAATTTGTAGGCATAACGGGGGATCCTCTTGGAATAAGTGGACTCTACCGGTTACACTTCTCTCTCGGCGGAATTGCATTGGAGCACCCCTGCTACGTATGCCCGGACACGGTGTCTCTGCCAAACGGAGTGTCAGGTATATTAGGGCAGGATTTTTTGAGAAAAGGGAAGGTAGTAGTCTCATTCTCTGAGGAAGAGGTTAATGCGGGCGGCTCAAAAGTTCCGTTTTTGAACAGGAGAGGGGCTGAGATTCGCATTACCGATATTGACACCCGTCAAACAGTGGGATCATTGGAGAAGGTATATTCGCGGGTTGCCGTCCGGCTGGTCGAGGAGGCGGTCGTCCTTCCTTGGTCGGAGCACATTTTGTACGCGTTTGTGCCTTCAGATGTAGAGAGCGGCGCCGTGGGAGTGCTTGAGCCGGTCGACTCTCTCAGCAATGGCCTGAAGGCAGCCGCGTGCCTCGTGACAGTTAATGACGCCCACAGAGTGCCCCTACGGGTGGTTAACTGTAGCCAGCAGCCACTGAGCCTTCCCAAGAACAAAACATTGGCTTTCTTCACCTCTGCGATAGAGCAACGTGAGCCCACCGATACGGTACTCGCAACTGTAGAGCATGCTAGTCCTTCGGCTGCTCCAAAGGTGTCGTTCGATCTTTCTCACGTAAATTCCAGGGAGAGGGAGGCTCTGGCTGGTTTGCTGAACGACTACTCGGAAGTATTCGCCGCGTCCAACCTGGATTTGGGCTGCTGTGGCGTTATAAAGCACAGGATAGAAACCGGCACTTCATCGCCCGTTTACCAGCGTGCGTACAGGATTCCTTACTCCCAACGTGAGGAGATGGAGCGGCAGGTGCAGGACCTGATTGATCGCGGCATTGTCGAACACTCAAAGTCACCCTGGGGAGCACCAGCACTATTGGTGGAAAAGCCAGATGGCTCGTATCGATTGGTAGTGGACTACCGCAAACTAAATGCCGTAACTCGCATCGATCCTTACCCCATCCCCAATATACAGGAGACGCTTTCTCAGCTCGGCTCTGCCAGGTACTTCACGGTAGTGGACATGGCGGCGGGATTCTGGCAGATAGCAATGGATCCGGCAGATGCCGAGAAAACGGCATTCAACACGCCCTCAGGGCACTATGAATGGAAAAGAATGCCGATGGGTCTGGCCAACAGCCCTGCTGTCTGGCAGAGAACCGCTGATGTTATCCTGGCAGGTCTTCTGGGGAGGCTGTGCTTCGTGTATATGGATGACATTATCATATACAGTGACAGTTTTGATAACCATTTGCGCGATATTGAGCAGGTTTTGGTGCGACTAAGAGCAGCGGGTCTCAAGCTGAAGCCCTCTAAGTGCCAATTCCTCAAAAACGAGGTGAAATACCTCGGGCACGTTGTTTCAGCTGACGGCGTGCGACCGGACCCTGAGAAACTAAGGTGTGTCTCGGATTTTCCATCCCCGACTAGCGTCCGCCAGGTCCGGCAGTTTCTCGGCCTGATCGGTTACTACCGAAGGCACATAGAGGAGTTCGCCAAGCTCGCTAAGCCGCTCACCGCCTTAACAGCCAAAAATGTCGCCTTTCGCTGGGACGAAAACGCGGAGAATGCTTTTGGGGCCCTGAAAAGGAAGCTAATGAGTGCACCGCTGTTGCGCCACCCGGATTTTAATTTGCCCTTCGTTATGGCCACAGATGCGTCAAAATTCGCAGTGGGTGCCGTGCTATCTCAGGTTATCGAGGGCAAAGAACATCCCGTTGCTTTTGCTAGCCGACAGCTGAGCCCCACAGAGCAAAAGTACGGAGCTACGGAAAGGGAGTGCCTCGCCGTTGTCTGGGCAGTAAAGCACTTCAGATGCTACCTTTACGGCCGCAAATTCAAGCTAGTCACAGACTGCCATCCTCTGAAATGGGTGATGAGTGTCAGGGACCCTAGCTCGCGACTCGCTAGATGGAATCTACACCTGCAGGAATACTGCTTTGAAGTTGAGCACAAGTCAGGAAAGACACATCTGAATGCTGATGCACTCAGCCGCACAGCTGCCGTGGCAGCTATAGATGAGTTTGTCCCCGTAGTCGACCCCGCCGAATTACGCACAGAGCAGTGCAAAGATCCTGACCTGAAGCGAATAATCGAAAGCTTAGAGGGCGCACCGTCTCACCCCGAACAGCTAGGCTATTTCATTGGCAAAGACGGCACCCTGTGTCGGCGCACGAGGCCAACCAGGAAAGGGAGACCAGAGAAAACCGCTTGGGAGAGAGTCGTCATACCTCGGTCGTGGACAGAAAGGGTTCTTCGCGCGTTTCACGATGCGCCATGCGCCGGTCATTTTGGCGTAGCGAAGACACGCAGGCGTGTGGAGCGTTTGTACTTTTGGAGTGGCATGCGACGGGATGTTAGAGACTACTGTGCGAAGTGTCATTCCTGTCTCGAAAGAAAAACACCCAAGGGACGAAGACCAGCTCCAATTCAGCCGTTCCCTGAGGTTTCGGCTCCCTTCGAGCGGACAGGTATGGACATAATGGGCCCATTGCCCACGACCACTTCCGGAAACAAGTACATTTTAGTATTTGTCGATCACCTTTCAAAATACGCGGAAGCGGTAGCACTCCCAGATCAGAAGGCAGACACGGTTGCAAGAGCATTTGTCGAACAGATCGTGCTCCGACATGGACCCCCGAGGCAACTCTTGACAGATCGGGGAACGAACTTCGTGTCGCAGCTAATGAGGAGAGTTTGCGAGCTGCTTAAGATCGCTAAGAAGCAGACAACACCGTACCATCCGGCTTGCAACGGCGCGGTGGAGCGACTGAACCAAACCGTGGCCGGGTTCCTGTCGCATTTTGTTTCGCGCGACCAGCGGGACTGGGATTTGTGGCTCCCGTATGCAATGTTTGCCTACAATTCCGCAGCACACGAGAGCACGGGCGAATCGCCATTCTTTCTTCTCTACGGCCGAGACCCGGACCAGCCTAGTGAAGTGCCAGAGGGCCCCCGTCGTGTCCCATACGCTTCACTGGACGACTATAAGGTTGAGCTAGAATCGCGCTTGCAAGTGGCGAGGGACATCGCAAAGGAGTCCTTAAAGAAAGCGGCGAAGCGCAGGAAGGAGGTGCACGATCGCAGTGCTAGAGACGCGCCGTTTGATGTGGGGGACAGCGTGTACATTGAAAACTGCCAAAGGCAGATTGGGCTAGCTCGTAAGTTCCAGACGAAGTGGAGAGGACCGTGCGAGGTTGTCGAGAAGCTTTCTCCGGTAAACTTCAGAGTCCGAGACGTGAACCGGCGCTTGATAAGGATACACGCAAATCGCCTCAAGTCGGCACCGGTTCAGTATTCACGAAATGAGGAAAGGGAAAGCGCGGATTTTGATGGTGACAGAAGTGAAGCGGAGCGCGCAGATAGTTCGCAAGAAACGCCCTCTCCTGCATTTGTTCGGCAGGCGCCCGAGGTGACGGCCGGAATGCCACCGGATTTACTTCATGCATTGCTAGAAGAAGAAGCGCGCGAGGTTGCCGCGCAGATAACGCCAGGAGAGGCTCCTGCCACGAGCCCTCGCGAGTCCCAAAGCAGACAAAGGGGTACAGACTTACTTAGTATGACTCATGAAGACCGATATCCGCTGCGAAATCGGAAAGCTAAGTCGGACTAATGGCGTAAACAGAGCGGAGTTTTGAACTGGTTAGAATTGTGTAATGCCACAGCTCATAACATTGCTATGTGCTTATGTGTTAAGTTATCGGAGTTGGTAGCTAAACCTTTCTGTCATTAAGTAACACCTTCACAGGAGAGCATGCGGAGCGCATGCAGAACCTGCCCTACTTCCTTTCGTTATCTATATTTTTGTCTGTGCCGTGATCGTGCTAGAAGTGGGAGCTCCTTTGTAACTGTGGTAAATTTATTTTCGTCCAGTTTGGACTAGAAAGGAGAGGCTTGGGTGCTGAGTTTCATGTTTTTCTGTAAAAGAAGATCAGTGCTGCCCCTGGAGACGCCAGTATTGACAGCGGAGGCATATGGTGTTGTGCAGTGGTGTTGAGTGCAGCGAAAAGTGTTTTGTCGGACGCACTGTGCGAGGCGATTCAGAAAGACAAGGGGAGCTGCGTGGACTCAAATGTTCGGAGAACATTCTTCTGGAGGGTGAGCGAGTGTGACATTCCGTGTGTGATACGAGGATCCACGTTCGACGGCGCGGCGTAGACGGGGAACCGTGACAGCGGCATCATCAATTGCCCAGCCATGCTCTTTGAGTGACGACCGGAAAAACCGGTCCCGCCGCCGCCCCGGGGAAACAGGCTTTGTCCTCCCCAATTTCCGGTTGCATTCCAGGACAGGGGAGCTGTCAGCGGGCCAGAGCGCGCCGTACCACAGCCGACGCTATGCGAAACCGCGAAGACGACATTCTTTCCCTCCCCCCCTTTGTCGTGGGCTATCGCCGGGAAGGCACCCACAGCTTCCCAGAAGGGCCGCGACGGACACCTGTCATGGCGGACAGGCAGTACTCGCCAAGAATGTGGAAAGACAGGCGCTAGTGAATTAGCTCCGAAGAGAGAGCCTGTGTATACTCTCACTTGAGAGAGAGTGGTGGCGTTTTTGTTGTTTATTTAGTCTGTATTGTTAACAGACTCTGGGGTCGAGGCTAAGCCCAGCCCAAGGGGTGGTCCCCATCTCGCATGTTATTTTGGATTGGAGAATTGATGCTTTGGGCGGGCCACTGGAAATGACCGCCCTTAGCCCTTTGTTAATCAAGTGCTTAAAAGCGCATGTAAACGGATGCAGTCCAGTCTGAGCGGGGGCTCCATGCTTGGCATGTGATGTGATGCTGCTTAGGCACTGGCCTGCCCAGTCGATGAGTGAAGTGTTGCAAAGTTTGTTCTTTTGTAGATTCAGTTCTGCTTTTTCCAGTTTGGCTCTCTGTATATGTATGTTGTAAAATTGTGCTCTGCTGTCATCATCTACAAGCTCGCCTCCTGTTCATCTTCCGGGCCGGGCGACACTGGAGGAAGGGTTTGTGAACCATCCTCGAAGAAACGGACGACTATTGAAATTATACTGCAAGCACGCTCAGGACGACATCGTTCGCCAAGAGGGACTTCAGCGCCGAAGCCCGTCGGCGTGCAGCTTCTGCCAGCAACCGCTCGAGCCCAACTCCGGAGCCACTCCATCGCCCCCATGAAGTCGTCGGCACGTAAGCTCGGACGCCCTAGCCTCTGATGTATAACCTTAATCATGCGTAATTATTGAATATACCTGTTTGTTTAAACTGAGCCATACGGTGTCTCTTTGCCTCTCCGTCCCGTGTGGACCTGCGCATTATGGGGGTCATCACACGGCAGATATATACGGAGTCACGATACACGCTGAGCAAGCAGTGCTGAACTCGTGTACACGGAGCTGTTCTGCTCAGAAACCTCAAGAACAGTTTCATTGAACTATTGTTCTTGGTCAAATCGATTTTATGGCTCCTCCTGGGTGTGTTGACATTGCCCCGCAGCAACAGACGCGTTTACTGCTGAGAAAATTGAATTTAAAAATTTCCCCTCTCAACCAAAAATCGTGAAGGACTCCGCGATCCCAGTTTAGAAGTGAATGGTGGTGTAGCCTAGCATCTGGGATCCGTTGCTTACTGCGAAATCGACCGGTGATGCATCGACACCTGTCTAGATTATGACAGCTCTTTTCTAGGTTATGAAAGCTCCGTTTTCTTTGCCGCCAGAACGCGGTAATCTGTCGACACAGGCCAGCTTCAATTTGTTGAAGCAAGGAAGTCCGAAATCCAGCGCATCGCCAGCCTTGAGGAGCTCGTCAGTGCCAACGGCATAATGAGAGCTGACCAGGGAACGTGAATACGCTGGGACACCTCGGCGTTAACTGCGCTTGGTTTCACGGGAAATCATTTCACGATAACAGCAAAATTAAACGAGTGAAAAGAAACGTGAAAAACTCTCAGCGAATATAAGAACAACAGCAGTCGGGGGAGGGGTGGCATGAATAAACAAACCTGCCTGCCTCTCCTTTAAGAGAGATCGATAAATCCGCCCCTGCAGTGAGCCCAAGGTCGCAGGCTCAATCCCGGCCACGAAAGCCCGATTTTCGTTGAGGAGAAACGGAAAGATGCCCGGGTGCGTGCGATGTCAGCGCAGCCATCCGCAACGTCTTGACTCATCATGACCGCACAGTATATAGTCGCGTTTACATGAATGCGACCGAAGTCGACTCCAGCCCACTTTTCGAGGGAAATTGCAGGTTTCGAGAAGGAAAGGCACGACTCGTCCTCTACTCTCTTCCTCGACGTTCTTGCACTTTCCCTCAAAAAGTCGGCAGAAGTCGACTTCAGTCGCATTCATGTGACCGCGGCTAGTGTTGCTTCGGCGCGTTTATAATGAACCCATTGACCACCACCGCCCAGTCGCAATCACTGCCGTGCAGACGCACAACAAAGCCGGTGCGTGCGGAACCGCGTCGAGCCGGATATGCACACAGGCGGCGCGCGAGCTTCCGTCGCGGATTCGCAGCGTCGCCCGCGGCTGTCCGGCAACCGGAGTTCTCTCTCTCTCTCTCTGCGTGCGGCTGCCGACAGGCCCCGGGCCGTCGTCCTTGTGAGCCGGTTACGTACTGCACTCGCTGTACCGGCGCTGCCTTCCCCGCGGTAGCGAGATCGTTATCGCCGGCCCGCTTCGCAGCTGATCCGTTTCTCCGCGTGATCGGGG